>NC_064754.1:12374645-12685201 GCF_011397635.1 Epinephelus fuscoguttatus | reverse complement strand
GGCCCACACCAGGGCCTAATCTCTGCCTGAAACTGCGACACAAATGTTTTGGATTTTTTGGGGTTTTTTTGTAACCAAAGAATCTGGACATCATGCAGTCATCAATTCTTCCATTTATCAATTCTCTAAAGCGCTTGCTGTGTTCAGGGCAGCGGGGTGCTGGAGCCGATCCCAGCTCACATTGGGAAAGAGGTGGAGTACACCGTGGACAGGTCAACAGCCTATCACAGGCCTGAATATATGGACAAAGACTTCACACTTAGAGGCAATTTAGGGTTCCCAATTCACCTAACGGCACGCCTTTGAAATGTGGGAGGAACATACAAACTCCACACACAAAATGGGTTCAAACCTCAGACCTTCTCGCTGTGAGGCGACAGCACTAACCACTGATCCACCATGCACTCATTGAGAGACTAATGGATGTCATGAGAGTATTAGAGTTCACTGTTTTTGATCTGAAACTTAATAGAGGTAGATTACACAGCACGACGGTAACCCTGAGCACAGAAGTAATTCTACAAAAGAGGAGCTCAAAAGGGTGACAATTCACAGGTGGTATGATCTGCTCTCGCTGTCACTTAGCTTCTACCGCCCAGAAATTCAACAGATGTACTTGCATTATTTTTGATGGGGAAATGCTTTATTAATCTTGTGTTACACACTTTATTTATTCAGATTGTGTTAAAGTGTTATTATGTATCAAATCAGACACTAGTTAGGGAGAAATTACCACAGAATTCTAGGTGAGAAAAGAGAAGCAGCAATCTGTATTTGATCACATGTAGTATATTGTTGCCTGTTTCGCTTCACTGTAGGCGATGAGGGGCAAATACATATTAATGAGTCTATAAACTGTCTATGAACTGACAAAGAAAACCTACATACATAATTCCTTCTAGCAGCCTATATCATCTTTTTGACCCTACAGTAAAGCTAGAGCCAAAAGTTGGCAGAGCGACACCGTCATAAACTTCTACAACAGACGAATGCAGGCAGCTGCAGCTAAACACATTAGGCTTGGTCTTCAATGCAGATTAAAATCATCACATATTGGTCTGCCAATTGCTTGTGTGTGTCTGCGTGTGTGAAGCAGACAGAGACATCTCCCGGTCAGCTCATTGTGTTGTGTGCGACAGCACCTTTTGTACAGCTTGGCGTCGGACGCTACTCACTATATAAAAGGGTCAGGCGGGGAGCAGAAAAGGAGACAAAGATTATAGTCAGAATAATTTCCACAGGCATAGAGAAAAGAGAATATGAAGACAATAAAGACTGGGTGGAAAAACGTAAACTGCACTGAGTAAGACACACATACGCACACAAGATAATCAGTATGATGCCTTCTTTCGGCAGAGAATAGAGTGAAAAAGATGTTTATATGAATAGATGGTAATATCATCACAGCATCAAATACTGGACACAGTTTTTCTGAGCTCTTGGATATATAACCCTTTTAAAAATGCCCTTAGCTGACAAAATGGATTCTAAAATCTAGTCTACACAGCAGCATATTTTCACTTACTTTTATTTTAAATATATGTTTTAGTAAATTACCACTGTAAGCATGACAGAGTCATAAATGTGTGTTGCGGGATAATTTTCTTAATTGATGTCATCAAAGTCCAGGCATCCTCTTGCTCGTAT
Source organism: Epinephelus fuscoguttatus (assembly GCF_011397635.1). Taxonomy (NCBI): domain Eukaryota; kingdom Metazoa; phylum Chordata; class Actinopteri; order Perciformes; family Serranidae; genus Epinephelus; species Epinephelus fuscoguttatus. The sequence continues at coordinate 12,683,554 of NC_064754.1, read as the reverse complement.
TGTCTAAATGCTGTCAATGAGTTCCTGAACTGAAACCCTGCCGTCCAAATCAATAAAGCAAAGCACACTTAAAACTGCCAATAGTGCTATGTGGATAGAATCACAAAGACAAGAGGGAATGCAAGGATTTGTTCGATTCAAATTGCACTTAAATAAAAACTACAGGTACAAGAGGAGATGCAAATTTGCATTAATTCAACTCACAGTCCGTTAAAGAGACATAATGACTGGGGTGGCTGGATTGTCCGAAGAGAAAAAAATCTCTCAACCACCACCACCACAGGAAGCTTGGGTCAATCCATGTCAGCAGTGATTCCGTTGCCTGACTGATGGCAGTGTTCCCATGTGACAAGCTGGTGAAGGATCATGTCGTTGACCAGTGACACTAACTGGTTGGTCTGTCTTCACTCTCCTCAGGCTAAGAGTGTGATATATGTGTGTATATATATATATATATATATATATATCACACTCTTAGCCTGAGGAGAGTGAAGACAGACCAACCAGTCATATATATATATATTATGTGTATATATATATATATATATATATATATACATAAAGGCCTTTTTTTCAATGGAGAGCGTGGCTGGGAGAGAAGCAAACTGACTTCCCGCCAGGTTTTGCCGCAAAATTAAAATACACGTTGACCACAACAGTGTTGAACTCATTGGATAGACTGTCCAATGGGATTCTGGTATTGATGAGAAGCAGAGGACAGGACGCAGATGATTCTGCTGAAGAAAAGAATGAAGAAAATGCTGTCAAGAAGATGTTGTGCACCTCTGAATTACAGGAGTTACTGTATGCAACTCTACTCTCTGATCCTACAAGGACTTTAGTTAAAAAAAAAAAGCTCAACCGAATGTAGCAGATATGTTGAATCATTATATTTCTTCATGTTATAAGAATGCTGTGGTTAATTTGTGGCACAAAAAAACACCTGATTATGGTTCGGGAAAAGATCATGTTTTGGCTTTAACACCCGCTTTTGGTGGCACAATCACAGCTGGAGATACTGCCAATGCCTCGCCAAAACACACCCAGTTTTTTTCTGTGTTGGTGTCGATCAGTGGACTGCAGCTTGGCAGCTGTCCCATCCATCCACCATTTTCTCCTCTTCCCAATGACAAAGTCATTTCATATACATGTAATCAGAACTATGTCCCCTCAGAAACATTTATATGATGCTAATGAAAAATAATACATCCAGGGTTTGCAGAAACATACAGTGCCAACATGGCCTTCAGGTGACTTGGCTAAAAGCATGGCAGGAAATATCAGAAAGGATGGACATACCAGGTTAGAAAATAATAATGTGACTATTATTACATTCCCTAGTCCATCTCAGCCTAGTTACCTGCTTTATAGAATTCCATGCTGCACCTCATAACTATTTGTTGTTGGGCTTTTGTTCTGAAACAGGGAAGCAACCAGATGAAGCAGGAGATCCAAAGAATGGGCTTAAATAAGTCTTTATCATTTATTTTTTATCAGGGTCCATGTACAGAGAACATTGGACTCAACAGAGTAAAGAAGTTAATGCCACAAAGATATTCTTGAGTTTAGTGTTGATTCTCAGTGTGATCAGCTCCACTAGAGACCATAATGTTGATTTATTGTGAAGAGAAGATATCCATGTGTACAGGACATTCCAGCACATATACCATGGTGCCACAGTATAAAGCTTGGTATATAGAAGGCCATGGGTCTCCTCTTTGAGAAAGATTTTTCTTAAACTTTTGTTTTTAAGAGGAACTAGTTTTACAAAGGACAAAGGTACAACAAACAAACCACACACAATTAGGATGGCAAGATATAAAAGCGTGTCTGTAGCCTCAGCTGTGTGACACTTTATTTTTTTAACCTGGGCCACAGCCGTTAGAGAAGACATGATAGGCCAGCAGGGGTTTGATGCAGCCTTCCCACAGTGCAGCCTGACCAACCTGTGTGGTAATAAATTCCTGTTCGACTGAATATCTTTCTTCCTATCTTCGTCGTGGTACACACACCTTTACAAATTCCTTTCTTAAGTTTTACCTGTACACACAAAATATTCAATACCCAGGTAAGCTATCTTCAAATAAGTGAATTGTTGAGCGGTGGGAAAGTTATTTCTCAAGTCATCTCTCTGAAGCAGACATGAGAAGAAGCTTGTAATATTCCTCAAAGAGATGCAGCAAAGGAGAGTCATTTGACTGCCACTCTGTGTGTGTGTGTGTGTGTGTGTGTGTGTGTGTGTGCAGGAGAGGTGTCCTTGAATGGCTGGATGGTGAGATAGAGGGCGTTTGTTTGAACAGCCAAGAAACAGAGGAGGTGACACCAAGGGGGGTCGGACACACCGGGGGCTAGTAATAGGGGAGGTGTTTGTGTGTGTGTGTGTGTGTGTGTGAGTGTGTGTGCGTGTGTGTTTGTGTGTAATGCAAGTTGACTTGAAATGATGTGGTGTGTATAGCAGACACAGTAAGGGAGTGAAAGATGGTGACGAGAGAAATAAAAAGGGGAATGAGAGAAGAGTGTGTGAGGGATAAATGTGAGATAGACAGAGAGACAAAGGCAAAGATGGAGGGCAGATGATGAGGCCCCTTCAATAAAGATGCCATACCCAAACAGATGCCAGCTGTTCCAGTGTGTGTGTGTGTGATATGGTGTGTGTGTGTGTGTGTGTGTGTGTGTGTGTGTGTGTGTGTGTGTGTGTGAGATAGGGTGTGTGTGTGTGCGCAATCATCCTCATGCTGTTGTGAGCTCATTACAGGAGCAGATCTGAAAGGATTGGTGATGATGATAGAGATGATGGTAATGATGATGGTGATAATGATGATGATGATGATAACATGATCGTCATAACAACAATATCTGCCAATCTCTGCCTGGATTCACTCTGATGCAGTGGTTATTTCAGGTTAAAAGATGGCAGTGAAGAAACTGTTGCACTCGTCTGTGAATACAAACCAATAAATCATTATCCGTATCCGGATTTCTGCTTGGAATTATTTTTTCTGTCAAAGCCCAACCCTAAATATAAAAGACCCAAAATAGAACCACATGTGAAATGTGACACATCACATGTACGTTCAGGGACATGATGTAGACAGACAATTTTAATTTCTCGTGCATGTGAGAAGTCGCACAACCTGCGTAACATAAGATTAATTCGCACCTGGTTTACGGATATTTCACACGTGAAATGTGACAGTTAAATGTCATTTAACACAAATTGCAGAGGTGACACACGTTTTATCTAACCTGTGAGCCAGACTATATGAGCTCATGTTTCATTTGCTCTGGTATAGGCTATGTGTTTGGTCCCCCTCTTGTTCTAACATATTTCCAGCTGACCTGGCCCATTTCTGGCCATTCACCACTGGAGCAAGAAAGGCAGGCATTAACCTAGCATAATAAAGAGGAGGACCATTGAGGCATCTTTGAAAATGACCAAGATGGCTACAGCTGATTTGAAACTTTGTGTTAAGGTCTGTTTTTAGAAAAGATCCTGATTTCAAAAACAGCAACAGTCAATCACAGATATAGAGACCGTTTTAGGGGCGACGTCACAATGACGTCAGTTTGTTAGCTGAAGGCAAAACATGACTCACCACCACAGGGCTGTAGGCTACGTAAGAGTCTGAAAATGTCATCTTGTTGTGTTATTGGGTGCCAGAATAGGAGTCATGGCTGAAGACTTAAATTCTATTGCATACCAGCCGCCACAAACAACAATGAGAAATATTCATTCTAAATGAGGGTTTACACGGGAGATCAGTTTAATCGCCTTTATTCGGGTCTACGTAAGGTTTGGGGCAGGGAAGGTTTCTGACTGGATAGGGGGCGGGGCGGATGTTACGTGTTTATGTTTACCGGAAGAAAACACTGTAGTTCTCGCTCCGAATAACAAGATGCTTGACGACACCTTTTTCAGGCTTGTTATGCTTATATTCTTGAAGCAGCAGTATGACAACAACCTTGTTCTGCTAATGCTTCGTCTGTAGAGGAGGAGAAGAGAGGTAGAAGGTTGAAGAAGGGAGATAGATGACTGTGCTTTGGCGAATGGAAACCGGTGAGTGCAACGAGTCCGACTGCTTTTTCTCAGCCCGTTGCTATGCAAGCTATACGTCATCGCACCAGAAGGGCAAGGAAACGAGCATGCGCAGAAAGACCAAAATGAACTGAAAGCCCCTACAAGGAACTTTCATTTTGAGTTGATTTTGGCGACCCTGTGGACAAAAGCGGTAGTGTTTTGCCGGAATGAAGCCTACATTTCCCATGAGCTCTAGCACGTACTGTCGTAAAGACGCTTACCTGGCTCGCGCATGTGTTTGTTTTGGGGATGAATGAAACAATAAGACAGGAAAACTTTGCCCCCGCTCCTATCAGGGATCCCAGCTCACCTCTGCCGCGCCCCAGCTCCACCTCTCTGGTGTAAGCGCCACTGCTGCCGGGGTAAACGCAGCGGTTGGCTGGTAAAGATGAAAGCCTGTTTGGCGAGCACTTCCACGGCTTCTTGGACTGAGTATGGAGCGGTGCCTCACCTCTTTATTTCTCGGCACTCGCTGGACCCTGTCGATGCCTGACTGGTACCTGTCGTCGGCCCGGATGAGGTGTTCCAGCCCCGCGGACCTTGCTCTCCTCATCCCCGCTGGCGCGGGGTGAATCTGCACAACCTGCGGCCCCTGTGTGTGGCTCCCCGGACAGCTAACGCCGTGGACCCGCCAGCTCCTGCCAGGTTTGGGCTGGTAAATGCTAGATCGTTAGCGAACAAAACGTTTATCCTGAAGGATTTCCTGACTTCCCGAGGATTGGATTTTCTCTGTGTGACTGAGACGTGGCTGACTGTTGGTGAGTCCAGTGCTTTCACAGAACTTTTACCCGATGATTGCTGCTATTTTAACTCCCCGCGGATGTTGGGTTGAGGAGGAGGAATAGCGACTATTTATAAGAGTCACTATAAATGTAAGCAGCTAGGTAAGATGATGCGTGCTGTCTGAGTGCCGTAAATCGCTTCGTCCTGGAAGCGACCTGGGGCGGACCCGGACACAGTTTCCTAAATGTATGGATATACACTATATAGAAAAAGCTTATCTTCACACCGATGGTCTCAGTTGCTGTTGTAGGTCACACACAGACATCAGCAGATACGAGAGATTTTTGCATATCCAGTTAAAAGTTCCTTGTAGCGGCTTTAAAGAGGAATGAGTGTATACAAGTTTTTCATTCGGAATTAGAAACGGAATATTCCAGCCCCTCGGATTGAATTTTCAGTCGCATTGGCCATTTTCATTAAGAATTAGGTGTTTACAAGATCACTTAGGAATGAACTTTCGTTCTGAATGAAAAGGGAATTAAACTGTCCATGTAAACGCACTCACTGACTCTAAATTTGCCATAGGTGTGAATAAATGATAGTCTGCCTCTATGTGTCAGCCCTGTGATAGTCTGGCGACCTGTCTAGAGTGTACCCACCTTGCACACAATGTCAGCAGGCTCCAACCCCCCCTGCCACCCCAACATGATAAGCGGTTACAGAAAATGAATGAAAGTACTATACCCTTTTGACATAATTCATCAACATAACCATTTTTTATAGTTGCAAAAGTAAGTAAAACAACTTCAAAGCATGTACTGTATCTAATTCCTCTGATTTTTTTCTCTTCCCTAGATCAAAGTGTCATGTTTATAACTGTCCTTTATTTTTCACAAGTTCTACAACACACTGATTGATGCAAGTGTAATAAAAGATGACACCATTATCCTGAGTGTCTTTGATTAGCATGGATGAAAAACCATCCCTGCAACCATTTACAAGTGACATTGATTGGATGGGAAAGCATCTCAAATCTGAGAAGTTTACTCGGAAGAATGGAACAAACTGTGGGAAAGTGTTCACACTGTCTGACAGCTTTTGCAAGTTCTTTTTCCTGAAAAACAACTGGAGCATGCTCCGACAGAATTGCATGAACCCCAACTTAATTTAAATTTACCATAATTATGACTTTAACTCTAATCGCATTGTCAGCATATTATCATACTCCCAACAATACTGCTAACATGTTCGTATTTTATGTTTGCCATGGTCATCATATTGGTTTAGTGTGAAGGTATGCACTGCCAACGCTTGCTAACCAGCACTAAACATAGTTTTGCAGGCATCTAGTCACAAACCAAAGAGCTGTCAAAACTGACAAAGTTAGAGGATCACAAAAGATGTTACAGTTCCTGTACTAAACATGAATCTCTGCACTGACTTGCATCACAATCCATCAAACAGTTCTTAAAACATTTCACACAAACCAAACATTTTTATAGTTCATCCACTAAAGTACCAAATTTAATGGGAGTCAATCCATTAGTTGTTGAGATATTTGAGTCTGGACCTAAGTGTTGTACCATTGTGGCTACACATTACATTCTGGTATACTGAAGATATTGCATGGAAAATACAGAAATTATTAAATCTTTGTCACTGCCCCCTTCTTTGTATGCAATGCACCAAGTAGGGCATTAACGACTTTGATTTTTTTCAGGTCGCCTTCTCTGTCAATAAAGTCGAAGTCGAGTCGACAAGTCATTTGATGACGTCATCACATTGACACGGCGGGGAAAAGTGAAGTATCTCCACTCATGTGATGTGTGTCTGTCAGGGCCCGAACACACTCGGGTGGAACGTACGCGGAACGGACTCAAAGCGGACGTCCGCAAAGCTCAGATTTTACGACCGCACGGACTCCGCTCCGCGCACCAGTGATAGTCACCAGTGATAGATATTTTTCACATCGCGGGGATTTTTCACGGACATTTTTACAGGAAACTACAACGCGGAAGTGCGCTCGACCATGAAAGCCCGAATGACTGGAGTCTGCTCTGCTTATAGTACGCCTGAGTATGTTGACTTAAGGATAAAGTATCAGTGTAAGCCAATCAGAGGTAGTGATTGCATTCCGTACACAAGCACACACACACAGAGAGAGGGAAAAAACACACGACTTGTCGACTCCTCCCGGGGGTGTCGACTTGTGCCACTGACGTCGACACGTCGACAAATCGACTTTTCTGTTAATGCCCTAGCACCAAGTCATAACCCTTGAGGCCTTCTGTTTTACTGTGTATTTTTCCATTCCTCAGACATCAGTGGAATTCAATGAAAGTAAGCTGGTGGACCACTGCAGCCCCCAAAATTCAATTCCGTTTTAGACTCCTGAGGTTGTGTGATGCTGCACCTGCTCCGTTCACAAACATGTTGGAAAAAGAAGCACGAAACAGTGTTTCCAAGTTAACACATTCAACAATTGAACGGTGAATGCAAAAAATCAGAATTTCAGAATGAAAGACTTCTCAAGGCCTTTGCTGATAAAGACACAAAACAGCCTCTAAGACTTGTGCTCAGTTGCAGAGGTATACTGCTGTGTTATTTTCCTGGCTAAAGGTCTCACCCAAGCTCTTTTATGTAACCTCATTTTCACAAACTCTTCAGTGTAAAATTGGTTTTTTGTGTCATTATGACTGGCCTTAAAAAGTGTCAGACTCAACTTGATGCAACTTGCCGACGCCCTGAAGCCAACAGGTGAGCCTATTGACCCCTGAAAAGCTGCCAGTCGATATCAACAAACACCAGAAGCTCACCGGCTGGAGGGGTGAGATTAGATGGAAACCTAACAAGTGACTTTCTTGTAGCTGACATGCCTAACTCTGCCCATACTTGGGATTTAGACAAAGGGGAAGATGGGAAGGAGAGACACAAGATAGTGAAGATAATGACAGTCTCTCAAGCTCACACATCTCCCGGGACACAGAAGGACAAACAGACAGATAAGCAGACGGACAAGTGAGTATAACAACCTCACCAACATGACAAGCCTCTGCTTGTCTTCTCTCCTAGGATTTAGATACAAACACAGATAGACAGAAGAGGAGAGAGACAGAGGAAAGAGCAGTGTGGGCCTTGAGGAGAGCCTCATTGCAGCATCAGTTGGTGCGTTACAACATTTCATCATGAGCTTTCAGAACATGAGACTAAAAAGTGATTAGTGATTCCAAAATGTGTTGGACAAAAACATCATACTACATGGGGCTAGGTACCATGTCTGAAGGTTTACTTTTGGTTCCAAAGGTCCCATACTAAAAGTGTTTGGTGGAAATGGGGCTTTAGTCATCAGCTAGCTCATTCATATAGGGAAAGCATGTCCAAAGCCTGGCCCTGGTACCAACTTTGACCTGTTGATCAATTTTAATCATCTTGTCTCTCAAAATACACTATATATGGCCCACCACATCATATTAACCAAGCCAATTTGCTTTCCTTTTTTTTTGTTCAGTTTATGATGGCAGCACTTTTATACAGTTTGTAGACATGGACCAAGTTGGCCGAAACAGTGCCATTTGTTTCATTTGCCAAGAGATCGTCACTGTCATGAAAGAGTATAATGTGAAGAGACAAAACAAGACTAAGGATAATTCATACCAGTGGTTGTCCTTAGTGTTGTAGCTTAGCCAAGCTGCATCTCACAATAAGTCACGCAGCCAACACCAGCAGCTTAAAGCTGTCAGTTTTGATCGGCACCAGCATAAAGACAAATTCCCTTGATATCCTCTCCCAAAGTCTACGTACTTGTGTGAATAGACCCTCTCTGTTATAACGATCTGGTGCGCTTTAACTATTGGCACTTCTAGCATTGACATAGTTTTAAACAGATGTTTGCTTATATTTTTTGTGTATTTATATAGTTTCATGTTTTTGTCTACCTTTTTCAGCTCTGTTGTCCTTGTTGTAGCTGTATATCTATTTCTGTATATGGGCACTGTGTCAGACTTTCGTATAGTTACACATACTTGGCCAATAAAGCAGATTCTGATTCTGAAACATCATGGTACCTGGGCAGAAGTAGTCAAGATACCATATTCTGCACCAAATGCATCATTGCACATTGTCAGCCAAGACATAAAAAGAAAAAACATTTCGTTTTAGATGCTGTTTGGCTTTGAAGAAATAATACTATCAGTCTAATTGAAAGCCTCTATGCCAGCAAGCATTCGCTACTCTTGAAACATCTGCCTGGCATCAGAGCCCTTTAACACAACACTGACCGTAGATCAACTTTACAACACACTGTAAATCGTACCTCCCTCCACAGTAACTTCTATTAAATCACCAAATCCGATTGGCCTTGAACTTGTGGCAGATTAATACAGCCTGCCTGACAAATACACACAGAAACACACATAGATCTCTCTTTCAGAGGGGAAACTCAAATATTTGTGGGTCATAAAACAGGTCGTTTGTCATGCCAGGTTAATAGGATAATCACTGCGAGTATATGTGAGGCTTTTCACACAGACGCACAGTGTGATGTTCAGCCTTGATAAAGTCAACATATGTAATAATGAAAACGTTAAGCTGTATTAATGTTTTGTTTTTTTGTTTTTTTTTAAATTTTAGTTTAATAGACAAATTCCAGATGGAATTTTATTTTGATCGCTCTACTAACAGTACTGGGTGTACTGCTGTTCTCTGGAAACCTGCAATGAAGTCTCTGTTGTTGAGTCTTTTTTATCTATCTGAACTCAGGTTAAAGATGGCTTTTTTGGTATCCTGTGTAAATCAAACACTGAGAAAGTACAGACACAAGGCTGTCTGCAGTAAATTGGGCTATTTGTCAAACTACAGAGAATAGATATACACACACAAAACTGAATGTCAATTTCAGAAAAATCAAGACAAGCTCTACAAGCTGCCCATTTAGGCTGTACGATACATGACACCACAGTACACTTAAATTCTAACTGAATACCAACAGGAACATTCAAACTGTGGAACTTGTCTAGTAGCAAGCACACAGTTCAACATATGTGAAGGTAAATGTTTTCAATAACAAATGAATGACTAATGAATATTGACCTTGGTTTAAATGGATGTGCCCTTTCACGCAAGTTCCTTTCTTTGGCCCAATCCCATTGTCCACAGTCATGAATTCACAGAGTTTGAGGCGCATTAGTGCATGAGGACTTAGGGCTGCCCACTATCACATTGTCAAGTGCATGAGGGCTCTTTCGCAGACATTCTGAGTCCTTCATGCACATTTTCTGTAAATCCACATTTCTGCTGGCTTTGACTGATGAAATATCCCAGAAAAAAAACACAAGGTTACCATGGGAAGCCCAGATGCCTTAAAGAAAAAACAAGTGCAAATTTGCAACAGCTGCTACCATGTTAGCACATCCATCTACAAATTCATGCATTCACACACACAACCTTACGAACACTTGTGTCACCTTATGAGTTCCCTATGACTACTGGTTCATGACTTATGAAGGAGGAGGTGGCGAAATGGTGTGTGTGTGTTTGTTCCTTTCGATAAGTTTGATCATGTTATGAAGAAACTATCTACCTTTTGACGCCCATCTTGCTCCCTTTTAGCAAGTTGGCATGAACACAGACACCAAAGTGTGGAGAAATTTTTGTGGACCAAGCAACCAAGCAACTGACAAAATGAGCTCTAAAGCTGCTGGCTGCAGCTTAAAAACACACATGCACATATACAAAAAAGTAAATTGATTATTTGACTATTATCTACCACCCACTCAGATCAGCCAAGTGATCTCTTAAGTGCCTTTGTCATGAAAAAAGTATAAAAAAAAAAAAGTCCATAACCCATGTTTTGGCATCATCAAGGTAATGCGATATGTTGCAAAGAACTTATTCTATTTAAACAATTTCAAGCCCTTGCAGCTTCACGCACTAAAACACTAACAAGAGTTGGAGATTTAGACTGGGCCACATTTATGGGTCTCTTTTATGAGACGACAAGAAAGCTGACTAACTTCAGTCTAATTTTATGATCACTTCAGCTGCCATTGACCCTGCCAATCACTACTTTCACAGACTGCTTACTGATGTTGTAAAGATTGCATCTACATATTGGAGCTACAGATACATAACCTTTTCAGCATCTGGCTAGCATGCTGGTCTGAGTAATGTAGCTATAGTGTCGAGAACCATGTATGCAATGTAGTGCTCAATGACTTGACAGGATAGACTTTGGGATTCATCCTCGGGGGGCCCTGCATATCTGTACCAAATTTTAATGCAATCCATCAAACTGTTGTTGGTTTTATGCAAAACCACAAACAGAGAATGATCAACATTGGGATGTATAGTCTGTGAACCAGGACACCTGTGCAGGGGCGCTGCCAGGGATTTTGGGCCCCATGAAAATAATTTTTACTGGGCCCTATACACAGCTGGCTGGGAGGCCACCGAAAATTTTTGATGCTATTTTACATGAAACTATGCATTTTGATGGTATTTTTGACCATCATCCCCATATTTGTGAAAAAAGAACAATCTCTTCCTCCACTTCCACATTCCTCCCTGACGAACTTGAAGAGGATCCTGGACCTGGCTCTGTAGAGTGTACGTTATAGGACTGACCCAAAAAATTCGAAGCTTCGAAGCTTTGTTTGATGGCACGGGATTTGATTGTGAAAAAAAATAAATAAATCGAATATTCTGCCTTTTTTTTCTCCCATTTTTTAGGGGGGAACTTGAACGCAACACCACCTCCGACAAGGAAATAGAAAGCCTGACGTGCAATGAATGGAGACCTATTATCCTGCTTGAACACAGACTAAATTCTTTCAACAGTCTGATGTCAGTGACACATGCTTCTCTGAGTCGCGCAACTGTCTGCTTGCGCTGCAGTGCGTGCAGAGGGTTTTAATTTTTAGTGTTAAATCAAAAGTTAAACACTACTTATCAGCAACCAGAAGTGTTTTTTTGTTTGTGGATATTTTTATCTTAATTCTAGGGTTGCAAGAAACTATCTTTTCACCATAATTTGTAAGTTATTAGTTAGTTTTTGCTCAGCAAAAAACAAAAAAAAAATGTTGTTTGCTTGCCTAACTAAACTGATCACCTTCTTCTGAATATTAACTTTGTCCCTGGTCTATAAGCTGCTTATAGACCAGGGACAAAGTTAATATTCCATAACTTTCCACCACATGAACCACTAACAAACCCATCTTGCTCTTTGAAATACTGGCTGACATACTGTCGACCCTATGCTTCTTTCTCCTCTTTTAGCTTCATTTCTTTCCGTTGTTGGTTACCTCATTTTTGAGGTATATTGCCGTCTCCACCTCCTTACCGGCGCACTGCAGCTGATAAACTTATTGTTACCGGTACATTTTAAATAAAATATATTTGGGATTATAAGTTAGTTAATAACTTAGTGTCATATTATTTTTGTCAGTATTATAATTTTATTAGGGGCCTCTCTGGGCCCTGCTTAATCATGGGCCCCGAGAATCCTTCTCCTTTTCCCCCCTTTTCGGCACCCCAGCACTTGTGCACAATCTTGAGTCAATCAAGAGCATGCCACTAAACACCCTAACCTAGTCTGGGGCTGTTAGTGGCCGTTTTGGTAAGGAACCGGAACCAGGGCAAGTGAGACAGGATCTGGAATTTGATGGATGCACCTTTCTGTCAAAATAAAAGCACCAAGCTAATAAAAATGCGGTAAAACTTAAATTTAAAGAATATAATTTACAAGAAAAGCCCCAAGCCATTAAGTTAATCGATTTTCTTACACCCCTCATAACCCCAAATCGATGGTGCGCCAGAATTTAAAGTTTTACTTTGGTGAACACTTTTACTTTGGTGAACACTTTTACTTTGGTGAATTTGGTGAATTCAGACAAAATTCAGAGTGAATAGAAACGCGACGCGAGGCTACCCTAACCTCCTCTTAAAACCAGCCTAGAAAAGACAAACATAACAACATAGCAACTCTACAAAGATCAACAGGATGATCACAGTCAAAGAGCTGGTGACCACTGATCTATTAGATTTCGAGATATTTTAGTGGGTGAGTGAAAACTTCCTGGCAAAGAGACAAAAGATGCACTGTGAGACTGTGAGAGTCATCAGGGCCGAGCTTTTAAGTCTGCTACTCCAAACACTCCTTGGTTTTCTCCCTCTTAGTTCCTAACAAGCTTCAGCACTTCACACCAGTCACACTAACAACTACAGCTCAGATGGCTGTAGCCTTTGTCAGACTAGTGGTGGGCCTTTAAACGGACCCCCTGCAGCATGCATACAAGGTCGGCAGGGGTGTAGAGGTTGCTCTGACCTCGGGTTGAGCTTCTAAAGCAAATTGAAACACCTACAAATGACGCTAGTGTACTTTTCTTTGACTTCTGATGTATATCTTTAGCTGTTTGCATCATTAAGCGTGCTCCTCAGAAGTGTTTCATGTGAGGAAAGATGTATAATCAAAAGGTTTCATACGCGTTTACAAAAGTTTTATACACAAGAATACCAAAGACTTTTGATCTTCAGAGGATGCTTGTGTTGTCAACTTAGTTCTTCTGCTCAGGCTTTAACTGCATGAACAGATGGTTGAAATCACAGAGATAAAAAAAAGAACTGATGCGTCTTTTGTAATTACAATTTATATATTGCAACTACTTGTTTTGATTAGATGGAAATATTAAGTAAGGGTAATAATTAGCCGACACTAAAATATGTGGTTAATTAATAGTTCAAATTCAAGTGTAATAAATCATCTTGTTTTTCAGTGCACATTCAGTTGCTAAAAACCTCCTCAATGCATCAAGCAGTCTGAAAAATAATACCTTTCCTTCATCCAAACACACAAGACCTTCGTAAAAATTCTGCTCAAAGAGGTTATCACAATTACCTCTTACCCATTCAGCCTCTGACTACTGCAATGTACGACCATACAAATTTGTGATATAACCCTTAATAGCACCTCTGACTCAAAACTTACTGGAATGTTCTTCACCCTCGATAACTATGTGAAAGATTTCCTTGTTATATCTACATTCCCCTGTCACGGTTTGTTGGTCTGTGTCAAGGTGTTTCTGGATGAATGTATCTGTATCTGACTGTGAAAATGAATTTCTTCTCTGACATTTAAGCCCTGGGAAATATTTTGAAGATAGGAGGTTAATGCAGGATAGAGAAGCTCGGGGGTTTCAATAAAAGGCTGCTGTATTCTGATCACTGTTGGACAGTAGTGTGCGTGGAAACATGCACAGTGAAGGTACAGGATTTCTCTGAGGTTTCTGTCATGAAATATTCATATTTTGTGGGGAATCTGTCTCTCGCCATGGTCTTCTTTCTGTCTTTGTCTTCTCTCTGTGTAAGGAGCTACAGTATGGAGGTGCTCTATTTGTCATATTCTCTAGGTAACTAATTATGTCTCACTCACTACCACGTACACACAAATACACACCCTGAGACGCACACATTGAGACACACATGATGTAAGACATGTGTAATGATGCAACTTAGTTGTCATAATCCTCACACACACACACACACACACACACACACACTGCAGATCCATGTAAAAGGCAGCAGAGGAAAAATGTTGCATTCAGGAGTCCAGTCGACTTTCCAATTAAACGACCTTTTTACTATTGATTGAATCTCATGGACAGCAATACTAGTTGTATGCATGCTGATTCATGGTTGTGGCTGTCAATGCAAAAGGCTCATGATCAATGTGGTTTCTGTAGCTGCTTCTCCATACTTATGCATTTGTGATTGAGGAGGCATTGTTCACATACATTTTGCTTGCATGTTTCGTGTGTGACAGCATCCTCCTGAAACCTGAACATTTGGTTGGTATGCATTTTTCATTTCTTCTAGCTATTTGGGATCAATAGGACCCGATAAGTCTAAAAAAATAAACATTATCAATGAAAATAAAATCCTAATGTCTCCAAATGAGTACTTCCTAATTAACAGTGTCTTATCATGTTACTGCCATATCAAACTACAAACATCACTAGTCCATACCCATTGAGTGCACAGTTGCCCACGTACAGTTTCACATGGTGTGTGTTTGGGATACAGGTCATAGGAAATTGCAGATTAAATAGTCAACTGAACCCATTAAGAAGAGCAATGTATTCAGAGTTTTTGTGAATTTGATAGTACGATTGCTTTATTGAAAGTACAGTAGTACCATTGTCAATAGTGGGATAGTTAGTGGGCTAAAACTGTACATTAGTAGTTAAGGTAGCACGTTGAAAGGCAGATAGTTAAAGTGTTTATATGTTGTATTGACTTAAAAGTGGGGCGCACTGGTAGTTCACATGGGAAAGGTGCAGCTAGCCCTTGTTGCAGTGGTGTGGGTTGTAATCTGGCCTTAGTTCTTTGCTGCATGTCTTCCTCGCTCTCTCTCTCCCATCCTTCCTGTCATGCTTTACTGTCCTGTCAAATATAAAAATGCCACGCCCTCCGCAATATTCATTGCCTTATAGAAGCTCAGTTTGAGTAAGTTTTCCAACTTTTGCCAAGAGGGAACTTTAGATATTGGTCCCTAGATTATGTTCACCCAGTTTCATGCAGATCGTCAAACTTCCTAGGAAGAGATCGATTTTAAGTGTTTTTCAAAAAATTCAAAATGGCGGAAAATCTATATAAGCGGAAGTTCTGGGTTCTTGAGGCAAATTTGTTCCTCATGAGGAGAGGCATCGCTGTGCAAAGTTTCATGTCTCTACGACATAAGGGGCATGAGATATGCCCATTCAAAGTTTGCAATTTCAATCGGTTGCTATAGCGCCCCCCTTTGCCCAATTGATGTAATATTGCTTCATTCGCATCCTCTCATGACCCTGTACCACTGTGCCAAATTTCACAGGGACTGACCAAGTCAGTGAGGAGAAAAAAGTGGAACAGACACACCCACACACACACACACACACCCACAGACAGAGAGTATTTATCATTATATAGTAAGATAAGATAAGATAGTAAGATAAATAAACACGTTTCAACCATAAAATGTGATCAGGTTTGTCCTCATATGAGGACACAGGGTCTTGAAAGGATACATCTGATTGGGGCAGATGAGACCACCCCACATGGAATAATGTAGTAGGAAGTTAGTTTGCCCTGCTACAGAAAAAGTCAGTTAGCCTAGCTGGCTAGCATTAGGACTAATTGCCACTCAGTATAACTTTTGTTCATGTTATCTCCTGCTTATGGCTCAGCAGGTGTTTCTTAATTTAAGTTTGACTTTAAATATGGTGACACGGGAGGTTGTTACTATATTGTCAAGAAAAGTGGCAGTGATGACGAGTTCTGTTTCTCCTCAAGGCTTTCTGCTTTTGTTCAGATTTGTTTCATTTGTTCAGAGTCTACTGCTTATCTTGACATACTGCCTCCACCATTCATGTGCTTAATTGCATATTTTCATCCACAGCCTTAAAGGTATTCTGCACTGCTTTTGACCTCGAGTGCAGCTGAATCAGTCTCTGTGTTGTCTTGGCACATGCATGAGGACACACATGTATGTCGGTGATGCAATACACATTGACAATGGTTTATAGTATTCCACTATGTAGTAATGCATCAAGAAAGGCAGCAATGCGCCATCAAAGGCAAAGAAGAAGACTGAGTGATTAGAAGAAGAAAAAGAAGAACTTCATTTGTCATTATATGAGCAAGCATACAACAAAATTGCAAACTCCCCATGGTGCACAATGTGCATTAATACATGAATAAATAATTTATAAATTAGTCCCTAAGAAAAACAAGGCACTGCAATAACAAAATAAACACAATAGTAATAAAATTAGTGCAATACGAAGGGGGGCAATGTGGTGCAGTGATTTGGTTCTGAATTAATCACACATGATTGTGTAGTGATTGATTCAACTGCACAATATCATGCAAATAGATGGTGTTTCTTAGTCTAGTTGAGTGGGTTTTTATTGTTCTGTAGCGCCTCCTAGGGGGCAGAGGTGCAAACAGAAGATGTTCAGGGTTAGAAGCATCTTTTAGAGTGTTTAATGTTCTATTCATACAGTGAGGGATATTTGCCAGGGTGGGAAGCTGTGGCTGATGATTGTTCGGCAGTCTTAATTTATTTATGTCGGGACTTTTTGTCTCTGGCTGTACAGCTGCCATACCAGTCAGTGATGGCATAGGTGAGCACACTCGTTATTGCAAATCTGAAAAAAGACACTGATAACTCCTCTGTTATGTTTGTTTTTTCAAGGTCTGTAGAAGAAGAAGGTTTCTGTTCCCTCTTTGTTACTGCTGATGTGAGTGTCTTTCATGTTGTATCCTCAGAGATGTGGATGCCAAGGAAGATACTCTCTCCACTGACGCACTGTTATTTGTGGGTGGCATAATTGGTTGTTTTCTGGTTTTACTGACCATGACCATTTCCTTGGTCATTTTGATATTGAGGTCCAGGTCGTTTAAAGCAGGCCAATCTGTAATGCTCTGAATGTCTTCCTTGTATGCAGTTTCATCATCTTTCTTTATTGGTCGGAAGAAGGCTGTGTCGTCTGCAAATTTAATAACTACAGTGGTGTTGTGGGAAGCCAAGGAGTCGTGGGTGTACAAGGTATAAAGCAGAGGGTTGAGGACACTGCTGATGGAGGGAGTGGAGGATGTAGGTGTTCCCAGCCTCACTGTTTGGTGCTGGTTAGACAGGCAAAACCCACATGCAGGAGTTAGTGTAGACCAATGTTAATGAATTTTTTTTTTTCAAAAATTGCAAAGGTTTTATGAGGAAGGAAATGCACACAACACATTAGACCTCAAGAATACAAGGATTTTGACAGGACAAGAAAACACATTTAATTTTGTGCTGTAACACTTCAGACCAGCCAAACCCATAAAGTAGGCAAATACCCTAACTCCATTTATCGATCACACTGACCTACAGTCCATGTACAACATGCCAGAATGTTCCTATGCTTTCTCTATATTTAGAAATCTGTTATATGTGATTCATAGAAAAATTATTTCCCCGAAGGAAATCTTAAGGCTCAAACTGAAGTGCTTAGTTGAACAATGTCTGTCGAGAATTTCTGAAACCCACCATGGAGTAATTGGCCAAGTCCGTGGAGGTGAGAACAGTACAGCAATTTATGGCTGTTGTGTCAAATGAAGTCCGCATAATATCCAGAGAATCAGGTCTGGACATTGTCTGGAAGTGCCTTTTCACAAATGTCACTCTGCCGATGTCAGACATGTTTTCACTTACTGCAAATACTACTGGTTTAGGTAAGGGTTGGTGCTGGGGTAGAGCGTGCAGAAGGCAGGACATGATGTGTCAAAAAATATGTGGCAGAAATTGTCTTTTCTTACAAAGTTGGTTTGTAATTTGTTCATAAACAACAGAGTTTTTTTGCCATTTGTTGACTTTGTCTGATGATTTTGATGATGGCCCTTTCCCGAATCTTGTTATTTCTCCAGTCACACAAGTTTGTATCAAATGGTTTCACACCAGTGGCATGATAGAGATGTCATGACCACATCCACTCACTTGCAGACCTGCTCAATTCACACATAGGCTCAACCGGACATTACATGAACTCTGTAGGGAGCTTACAGGGCAAAGTCCAGTCCAACTAATTCAGACATTTGGATTCTCACATACAGCTCCTCTGGGTAATGTCTAGATACATTCAGGGTTGCAGTGCATGTGTGAAAAGGGCTTATGTTTGTCCCTTTCCTGTTTCAGCATGACCGTACCCAAGTGCACAAAGCAAGCTCCATAAAGAAACATTTTCCTCAGTGTGGAATGGCCCGCAGAGAGCACTGACCTCAGCCCCATCCAAATCTTGAAATGCCGACTGAAAGCTAGGCATTTCAGCGTTGGACCTACATGTAACTGGTAAGCAAACCCCTGCAGCCAGGTGCCAAAGAGGCTGGCACAACAGCAGATAATACCTGCATTCAGAATAAGACATCCAACAATCACATATGGGTGTAATGACATGGGTTCACTTGAGGCAGCCTGAATTGGTAGCCCACGTTGAAAAAATTTCAATTTGAGCACAACATGTGTTGTTTTAATGACTAAACTTTGGGAATGTACAGAGAGTGCTGGAAATGGTAGAGTGTCTGCAGAAAATAACAGAAAACCACACAAAAAGACTTGTTAATTTGGACATTTCTTCCGTGTAGAGCCAAGCTAAGAGTACTTGTTCCTTGCTGATTATGTAAGATTGTAGACACCGGAGTCAACCTGAAGCGTGTTCTTATTTTATTTTAGTCTGATAAGTAGACTAGAGACATGAAGTGTATCCTTGTGGAAAGCAGATAGTTATGCTGACAGTAAGCTCTATAAAGCTTGTTCTCTTGCTCCACTTTTCTCTCTTACACATATTTCTGGATGATGGTAAGCTTTTAAAAGCTGGAGGAACACTTCTAAAAACAGTAGTTTCTTAGGGTTACACCAGTGACGTTGCCAATAAACGAGAGGCCAGCGCTTCTATTTTAGATGAAACTTCTCAAGAGCTCCAGTTTTATTTCATTATAGGAAGTAAAACAGTCTTCCAGGAGGGTGGAAATACACCACTTGTCTTGCAAGTCAAACTGTCTGGAAACAAGGTGGAATAAGGCGGAGTGAAATGTCTCCTTAATCACAGCATTTTAAATGAAAATATTTCACCCCGTGACATTTTTTTCCAATTTGTTTTGCAGAATGAGATGGCAATACCCAGTATAAGACGACATCATTTAAAGACTGGCTGTCCACTGTGTGAAATGCAAGCAAGTCTCAGTCAATTTAGCTGCCTAGCTGAATTTAACCCTAAATATAACCCCAAAAGCTACTTTTATTAAGTGGTTGTCAAAGTTGTCAAAGTATGTTACCATGGAGTTCCTCAAGGCCTTCCGTCAAGTCAGAATTAGCTTAATGTTCCTTTTCTATACCACTCAAAATGATTCCAACTGATGCCTCTCAAGTAATGTAATGCGTTTTCCGGTGCCCTTGTTATATGTCTTTCAGAAAACTCAATAAGTGTTCTTATTCTGCTTATCTTCAAATCTGGGAAAGAATACACATTATAGTGCTGTTTAAGGCCAAAGATCCATATCAGCATCACATCTGAGTGACTGCAAGTAAACAAGTAATGGTCTGCAGCTCCTATTATGTCCTGCCAGTAACATTTAAAAAAAGAAACAAAACAAACAAAAACTCTCACAGATTGACATAGGAACAAAAGAAGAGAGTGCTGCACTCAAGCATCAAGCGAGCAATTAAAAAAAAAAAAAAAAGTACTGAGCATGGGACTGATTAAATGAAATTACATGCCATGACTGTACTGTACTGAAGTCTGTGAATCGATGCAAGCTACTGTGTGATGTGCAGTACAGTGACTGAGAATGTATCAGATGTTGTTGCAAATGTGTAAATGAGACACCAGGATCACCAGAACCAACACATTCTCACTCCGACCTTGTCACATTTCGACGTTTGGTCATGGACTTTCCACATTCAGCTAGGATGTGAAAGGAACCCTGGGCGCATGAGTTGTTGATGTTCAAGGATGCCTGTTACATGCTTTGTCTTCTTTGAAATACACTTCCGTTTTCACAGGAAATTTACCATTTACATACAGTCTCTTTCAAAATAAACAGTCAGTACAACACTGCAAGTTGACTTTTTTTCCTTCAACAACTAACGCACGTGGTTGGGTTTAGGCAACAAAAACATCACTCTCCTGGGTGAAGATAGATGTTTGTTGGACCAATCCACCACCCTCCCCTCCCGACCTACTCAGACCTTCGCCACCTTAACTTTTGTTCTTGTCCTGCTGCGTGTCCCTCTGATGCTGCCATGTACCGCTAAACTATAACAGCAACCGGCTGCTTATTAGGGCTGCAACCAAATATTTGGATATTCGAATGGGTAGGTATTCATTATGAAAGTTTGGTATTCAATATTCGTTCTTTTATTTACTTTATTTTTTTTATTTATTTTTTTTTTTTGGTGCTAAATGTAGTCTTTTTGTTGTTGGTAAATGTAGATTATCAATAAAAATCAAAACTTTTAAAGTGCATTGTTAAAAATGTGAAAATATAGTATACCAACTGAGCTTGTGCGCACGGCACGCTTGAGCGCATCCGTCTGAGGCTGTGGATCAATGCCAAGTTTTACCACTTTATCACTATTCCCTCTAACTTGTAGCTGTTTTTTCGTTATCTTTTGAATTTAATATGAACTATGGAACCGTTTTTGTCAACGTTTGTTTCCCCCATTTTGTACAATAAATTATTGTTTAAAGTTTCTTTTGGAGTGCGTGACACAAGTGTGTTTTGAAAACGACCGCGGACTGTCACCTGCTCAAAGCATCAGTACCTTCGGATGCCATGACAGTAATAGCCAATAATGTCAAAATATCATCTACAGACCGATTTAACAGACGATCACTGCTGCCCGACCCGGAGGTCCATTTGCGGGTCCCGCGGGTTACGGGTTGACCCGCGCATCACTACTCAGCTCAGTCTATAAGGCTGTACACAACAGTAAGGCTATAGACATTATATTCTATTCAGGCCGGCAGAACCAGCAGCGCATCGGCTCTACAGTGCACAACACTGCTGATTAACCATGTTATTGCAGCACAGAGTGTCTGCCAGCAACCAATTACTTGCAGAGGCTTCCTACAACTTGTTTCAACGGTTCCGATGTAATCAGAAGACAAATTAAACAGGATGACTAGCCAATGTGAAAATCAAAAGAAAGCACAGAATAATGTACTGAAGGAGACTGTTGTGCCATCACATTTTTTTGTGGTTTGAGAGCAAAGATCCGGTCGCCGCAGTGCAAAACTCCCCATGAACGAATATTCGAATACTCGTTATAAATTCTACCGAAGGTCCGAATGTTAAAAAATGGTATTCGGGAGAGCCCTACTGCTTATCATGCCTATGTTAAAGGACGGCTTTTTTCATCAGTGTCTGATGCAGCAAGTCACTGCCCAAGTGTCAGATTTGGACAACTTAAGAGTGAGAACAGGATGCCAGAACCTTCCTGTGTCATTTGAAGCTGAGAACAGGTATTTTATGTTTAAGAGAGTGTGGATAATGTGTAGCTGGTGATTTTGTTGTGTAAGGCAATTGTAGTAAAAGTTTAAGTAAAAGACCTTCAGTTCAGCAGAACATAATGAAATATTATTGAAGTATGACAAAAAAGAAATAAGAAAAAAGGAGTACAAGCCAAATTTTAATTCTGAAATCACAGCTAATCTTCTAAATGGAATGCTTTTCTATGGTAAAAATGCCACTTGGACGTCAGTACCTTTGGTAAATTACCACAGCTCCTGCTAGAATAAGACTTTTGATCTTGAACAATCCAGTAAGCCCCGATCTGGCCATCAGGAGCACCGGGAGGATTCCTGCTTGGCGAGTAGAATGGCCCAGAGTGTCAGGCCAGTCTTAAAAATGCAAAGTGTAATAGGTAAATCAAAGCAAAAAACAACACAGGGCGGCTACAGTCACTCAGGGGCACAGACCGTATAATCTCTGCCTGTCATCACACATGATTGGAGAGCACATGGCCAAGCAGTGTGCAGGAAAAAAAGGACAACACAGATGAAAAACAGGATGAAAGACAAAGAGGCCGAGCTGAGGAAAAAGGAGCAAAGCTTTGGAGGAAAGTGCAGCAAGATATTGCAAAATGACAGATATTCTCACAGTACAGGTTACTGCTCAGTGTTTTAAAAAGATCATACCTTCAAAAAACTAATCTTCCCAAATTCATTCTGTGATTTAAAAACAAAAAACTAATGAATGACACTAAACACTTATTCACTCTATGGGAATACAGTAGATTTAATAAACCAACTTGGGTGGCGTTACCAGAAACGCAGACGTTTCGACAGAAAGTCAGACTTTCTGTCGAAATGTCTGCGTTTCTGGTAACGCCACCCAAGTTGGTTTATTAAATTTACCAAAAGAACATTTGTGAGTGCTGGCTTCTTTTCTTTTTCCTGCTGCTTTTGTCCGTGCACCTGTTGAGTGGATTTATTTTTGAGAGTGCTTGCTTCTTTCCTATGTGATTTAATACAGTAGATTTGTACACACATAGTAATCTAGAAAATAAAGGCCGGCATACACCTTCCCATTAGGTGCACGTAACTTAGTTACTCAAAGCTACTGGAGACTGATGACGATCAAC
Organism: Epinephelus fuscoguttatus; assembly: GCF_011397635.1. Taxonomy (NCBI): domain Eukaryota; kingdom Metazoa; phylum Chordata; class Actinopteri; order Perciformes; family Serranidae; genus Epinephelus; species Epinephelus fuscoguttatus. The sequence goes on along the minus strand of NC_064754.1, from coordinate 12,660,602 downwards.
AGTTCAGTCATAATTCTGAGGAAATGCAAGGTGCAAAACAAACAGCAATGTACTAACTTTTTTGTGTGTAGTAATAGCAGGTAAACAGTAGGCTACAACAAAATAATTATTTCAAATGAAACTGTCACAGTGTACGTGATCTGTTGTGAACGTGTGGAGATTGTACTTGGCTCATGTTAGATTCCAACACATTAGTTTGGTCACGGACTCTCCACTTCCAGATATGATGTGCAACGTTACCTGGGTACGTTGCTTGTTGACGTTCTGGGTCGCCATGTCAAGTTCTGCCTGTTGCATGCATTGTCAAAATACACTTGTGTTTTAACAGGAAATTTACCGTTTACATACAAGCTCTTTCAAAAGAAATGCAGTATGTCAGTACAACACTGCAAATTGACGGGTTTTTTTTCCCCCTTCAATAACTAATGCACGTAGTTACGTTACGCCAACACATTCACATGGTTGGGTTTGGCAAAACATCTAGGTTTGGCTTTATAATCTTACGGGAAGCAAACACCACGCTCCTGGGTGAAAGGTGGTGTTTACTGGATCCAACCACCACCCCTCCTTTCCTCCCCCCGCCTTAACACCGTTAAAATATAGCAGTGACTGGTCGCCCATCCTGCTGACATTAAAGGACGGCTTTTTCCACTGGTGTCTGACACCACAAGTCACTGCCATTGCCCCGAATTTTGAAGACTTCGGAGTGGATCTGGTTGTAGATTCCTAGCCCAATTATTATCCCAGTCTGGCCTGGCCAGTATCCGGGGAATCACATCAGCATTGGATAATTGCTTATAAATCAACTGAAAATTCAAAATCTTGACTCAAAATTTCTTGCCTTCACTAGGGCCACTTGTTGATAGATAACACATGGCAGGATCCTCAAAAGTTAAAGTATCCTTGATAGAAAAGGCAGAGAAAAAACACTTACAGAGTTCATGGCGAAAGTGGATTTAAAGTTGGGACAGTATTTTGGCCGTGACTGATGGTGTTTTTCAAGTTCAGACAAGAATGCAGTTTGAATCAAGGTGAGCGATCAAGGATAATCTGTAAATGTTTATAAGACTCTTTTCATCTTCAAGGGTATGAAAATGTTTGGGAATATTTTACTCACTACATGTAAATGCACATACCAAAGCTGGGCTAAAAGTGATTTATATTACATTAAACAAAGATATATAGGGTTCCATCCATATTTAGTATTAAGTATGGAAACAGCAGGACGCCTGGTGCTTCTGCTTTTGAGTGTATGTGTGTGCAGCATATAGAACTCCGATGTCATCTGAGAATGGAGTGATTAGCACAACAAAGATATCCCACCCTACTCATCTCATCACTCACTCGTGCGCACGCGCGCACACACACACACACACACACACACACACACACGCACACTAACCTCTATTTTCTCATCAAGAATATAGCTCAGCGCGGTTTCTGCCTCCTGACATGTGAGGAGGTGAGATGAGGGAGGCTAAAAGTCTGTAATGTATTTGTGCTGTATGTATCTCTAGGTGTGTGTGTGTGTGTGTGTGTGTGTGTGTGTGTGTGTGCGCGTGCGTGCGTGCGTGTGTGTGTCAGTCATGACATTTTCTTTCAAAACTGTTGGCAGAAGTACATGAAAGCTCATATCATTCAGCGAACTCAGCTGCAATGTTGCAGTGGAGTTGTTGAGTGACTGTGGGTCTAAACAGGATGTGGATTCACGAAGGACTGATGTAGCTGTGATCAAGAGAGCATGTTATTCTTGTCAGGATGAAAACACCTCTCAAATGGGTTCATAGTGATGACCATTAAGCATTGAAACAGCTGTAAACAAAGTTATTGAGAGCATAGTTCACGGGGGCAAAATAACAAAAACAATGTGTTTAAGGATGCTAAAAGGCTCAATAATTCTAGGGCAAACTGCAGTGATAATGCTCTCTGGGTTCTTCTTTGCACTCACAGCCCTCCACATTACTCATTTATCTATTGTTGATAAAAGAAATCAACACATCCTCATGCCTAAATGTCTGAAGAGGTTGGTTGCCAATTACACCCAAAACGACAAACAGGACCACTGGAGTATACCAGCAACAGGTGCTCGTACTTATAGAACTGGAGTTACATTCAGTGACTACTATTTACCATGAAACGGCCACAGTTTGGCTAAGTTTAGGCAACCAAAATATTTTGTTAGGTGTAGGAAAAGATCATGGTTTCTAAGTAAGTACGTAACTTAAGTTAGGTACCTAACTTACGCAGGACACAAACAGCAGTCTCCTGGGTGAAAATCCTGTTTCTTTTACCCGCCCACCCTGACCTCCTCCATATGGGAGTTTGCTCTTGAAACTATGTAACACAATGTACTCCTTTGCTCCCATCATAACTACAACAGCCAAAGGTCGTTGACTAACAATGAACATAAATACAGGTGGTAATAAGATGGTTGCACAGGTGGCCTATATGGGCAGTTTTTGTGGGGGGACGTCATACTGCAAGATACAGATTGTGGTGGCTGCAGTCCAGTTCATCCAAAAACTTCAATAATAAATAAATAAATACATGCATAAATAAAGTATCAGCTTGACTACCATTTTGTTTGTAGTTTAGTTAAACTAATAAACTACAGCATTCAACTTGGCAGTTATATTTTAGAGTCTTGAAAATATGAGTCCAACAGCATAATCTTCAAATTATATACAATTGTTCTCATTTATATTTTCTTTCTCGTGCTGCCATTCTTCTCTCCCTCCATCTTAGACTGTCTCGTCATATGTCCTTACTGTTTGCTCTTTCATCTTAAATGTCTGGCAGACAAAAAAAAAAAAAAGAAAAAAGGCAAGGGAGGACACACAAGGACATGTTGTCACGGCAACAAAATTATATGAGAAATGAGCTGGGATGTCAAAGAAAGAGAAGGCAGTTAAGCATGTGGGACATGTGGGAAGAGATGGGAGAAGTGGAGACAGCAAAGACTGATGGATTTACTGAAAAAATGCAGACAAAGTGAAAACAGTTTAGGTACATGAGCAAACAAACAAACTGGGCGTTACATTTTGGAACGCCAAGTTTCAATACGTTGGCAACGTATGTATGCCAGTATAAGTACAATGATGGAAGAGAGAGGGAACGTGAAAGAGTGGACAGAAAATGGAGGCATGATAAAGCAAAACAGACAAAATATGAGATGGTAAGAGGAAAAGGGATGTGAATTAATGAGTGGAGAATAAATAGCCTGTCATCAAGGTGCAGACATGGTAAGTTCAAGGATACCTTTCCTGTCAACAAAAAAGTGAGTTTATCCTACTGACAAACACTGTGTGCATCAAAACCTGATATATGTTCTTCCTCTGTGCAATAGAGCTCCATTGTTATCCAAGAACTCAGAAAACCACATCGGTGAGTCACACTGTTGCAGTGGGTGACATGTCCCTTCATTACCAGGAACACACACTGTAATCATTTTTACTCAATCATACATCCCTTCACATTAAAAAAGTGTGACCTGTTTTGAAGATGTTGAATAAGTCAAGCCTTAAAACCACCTCCATATTGAGAGCTGTGTGCAGGCAATTCCGGCCCAGACTCTGAATCATAGATATTCTGTCAATGGAGACTGTCCCGATGTTCCTCCAATAGACCACCACATAGGTTGTTCATGCAAACAGCTCAGTATGATGTTATTGATAGGCTGTTGCTTAGTGACTGTTGTAAATTTGATAGGAGCAAAGGCGACGTAGTAAAAAGAGCGAGAAAGTCAGCATAGGGAGGCAGTCAGGGTGGACTAATGGGTCAAAAACACAGGACTTTCACCAAATATAAGGCTTCTGCAGGGTCAGAAATTAACACTCATGAAGCACCAAAGGCGGGGAGCTTTTCCATTTGGCGTGTAAAGCTCAGAAGGCTATATGGGTAAATGTTTTTATCACAGTAGTCATGTAATTAATCACTATGCCCATAGTCTGTATTGTGTTTTGATTTCATTTGTGGTCGCGCTGCTCTGCTGCTTCTGTCCTGTCAGTGTCGGAGTTTGACACAGAATCACACACACACACAGGCACATACACACTACATGTGTTTTCACTCGAATAAATGATGAATAATGGAACAATCTGATCATCTCGAACATTCCTAGTTTTGCTGCACTGTGTACAATACAGGACATCAGCTGATCTGCTAAAATATCAGTTGCCCTTGCTGCTATGAGTTGTGTCCATTCTTATGAAGGTAATACAATAACATGGGGGCTCCGTAGTCTGAAACAATACAGCAAACTCTTTATTGTCTCCCACATTGGCAACGACAGCGCATTACAGCTTCACTCCTTGGATTCTTACCCTTCACAATAAAAACATATATTGACCGCATCACTAATTACCAGAGGGATCTAATTCACACGCTGAGGTCGTGGTGATTAGTTGTTTAATACACTGGTTTCCAACCTGTGCATCCCAACCCCCATTAGGGTCGACCAAAGTTTCAAAAGGGTTTATAAGAATTTTTCTAAGAAAAACTCACAGGATGAGGCAAAATGAGCTTTAGTCATAGCACAAGCATTTAAAAAAACAAACAAACAAACAAAAAATATATTAAGAAACAGGGCTTACAGTGTGGAGTGTATTCCGTGTTGTCTCAAGTCAAATTCCCATTGGTTGGTTCGTAGACGTGGGTCTTAGCAGCAGTTACTTTGTACAAATTTGCTCTTAAATTTCTGACGGTGTCTGAATGTTATAAAGTCTTTGATCATCAAAGCTTAAAATCAGCTGTCAGTGGACGTCTTACTGTATGATCTAGGACCACCAAATATTTCACCATGTTCCTCTCACTATTGTCAACTTTTACCTGCGCCTTATAGGTGCCTTGAGAAAAACAAAATAACAAAGAACAAGGGAGACGATAAAGACGGAAAACAGTTGTCAGGAAAAATAAGTGGGAGCAAAACATGAAACGCAAAATAAGGAGGGAGAAAGGAATCACAAAAGAGAGGACAGACAAAGAAAAAGGACAGGTATGGTGAGCAGGAATGATACAAGACGAGATGAAAGAGAGGAATGAGGAGAGAAGAAGAGAGGAGGAGAGGTGGACAGAACAGAAGAAAAGAGGAGATAATTGTGGGAAAGGAGAATGGGAGACGCGGAGGTGCAGCGCAGACGAAAGAGAAGCGATAGGGAGATGCCGTTAATTCGGAGTTCAGAGAGATTTTTTAGTTTGACACACTCGGCAGGAGGCCTTTGACTGCTGCTGCCTTTGAACTGCAGTACACACACACACACACACACACACACACACACACACACACACACACGGTTCGCCAAGGATAATGTTTGCTTGAAGGTAAAACAAAACAGAGAAAAAGACAGCACAAATGGACAGAACCACAGATCTTATTTGTGTATTAATTTCTGTTGGTCCATCTTGTCCATAAATGCCACATAGTATTAAAGGCCCCACTGGTTTCAACATACAGAGACATCATTGGTTCAGAGGACATGCATGTCTATCTGTTCCTGGAATACGAGTGTCTGACATGGACCAAAGCTCCTGATGGTCATACCATGTAGAGATACCGAACACCTGCTGCAGATGATAATGCCAAAAAAACTCTCACCACAGACCTCGTCTCCTTTGAACCACCTGTCCTGTCACCTCACTCTCTGTTTTCCCTCGTACCCTTCATTTCCCATATCTCTCCACCTGTTGTTTTAAGTGCTTTCCTGCATCAAATCACATGACACCATCCACTCATTAGCTCCCCGAGCATAAATGCCAGCCATTTTCCCTCTTTCCTGTGCCAGGTCAGCAACGTTGCATCATCGCCACTTACAGCCTCTCCTGTGTGCTATCCCTATCCCCTGTTCCTGTCTACATGTACGCTGTTCCTGTTAAGTTCAATATGCACCAATGTTTAGACCTGCTGACATGCCTACCTGTCCTTCTGTTTACCTGCATAGATTGTCTTCATGTGTATCATTGAATGCAACATTCAATGTTCTTATTCTGTTACAAAATTAAGACCTGAATTTATTTTTGGTTTGGTTTTATATTGAAAATGGGCAAGAAGCTCGGTGACAGTGACTTGTGCACTAACCACACATTTTATTGAAGCACATATATTTGTACTGTCCACTCGCACTGACTGCAAACCCAGCTGCCTCTCGTTTGTGGAGTAGTTTATACTCCAACAGAGCAGAGTTATATACAATTTGACAGTGCCAGACAGCTGATACAGTATGATAGCTTCCTCTATTTTGGATGTTCCATTCCCTCAAAACTCAACACTGTCAAGATGTTTTTCAGACTACTGGTGTGACTGAGTCTTTAAAGGGGACCTGTTATTCTTTTCCTTATTTTCTGTCATGAAGATGTTGCAGTATGGGATGTTTATATCCAACATGGCCAAAATTTCAAACAATGAGGTAGAGGCATGTAAAAGTAATCCCTCAGTCTTCATGTACCACTCTGAATGCTCTGTATCCAATGTTTTTTTGTTTGTTTGTTTGTTTTTGCTTTCAAACCAAGCTGACATCAGCCCATGATAGATGTCTTCATAAGGTTGTTTCATACAATGGTATGCTCATTCTTGGATGTTAGCTACATGCTAATGTCAGAGAAACATGTACTCTTGGTTGGGGATGGTGGTAATTTGTCCCTAATTTCAGATCATATTACTGGTAAAGCATTTCCAGTTATAAAGATTTTGGTTTAGAAGCTTTTTATTGGTGATTTTCCACAGTAGAAAATGCTGCTATACTCCGTAACAACCATTTTCTGGCTGCAAGTACACTGCTAGGTGTAGCTACATGCTAACATCAAAGAATTATGTAATCTTGGTTGCCTGTGTTGTGAACATATTCTTGATTTTGGATTATATTCCTGTTGGGACATATTTGATTGTGAAGATTTTGGTTTCAAAGTTGTTCATTGGCAGAGTTGGGTATAACGTGTTACAAAGTACAAAGTAACGCGTTAGAGTACTTTGATTCATTTTTGCAGTAAGGAGTAACCTAACGCGTTAGTTTGCTGTTTGAGTCATCAAATACTTAAGTACATTTTCAAACAAGACATCAGTTACTTCCGTTACTTTTATAACTTCAGCTCCGAAACAGCAACGACTGTCGTTTGGTTCTAATAACGGAGATAACGTTAAACCTATCAGTCTGAAAGAAGCCACGGAGCTTGTGGCTCGCTACGTGGTCGGAGAAATGCTGCCATTGTCTACGGTGGAGTCTAAATAGGTGGAGCAGGACTTGCTGACAGACATATTTCAGACTTAGGACTTGCACTATGCCTGGAAACGTTACACGCTACACGCTGGTACTCACCAATTATCCCCGGTCGTCTTTCACGGCCTGTGTGATGTCATCGGGTTATTCTTGTCCTATTTTATTACTTTCACTATTGTTTGAGTCACAGAACTGTGTCAGCCGACATGTTGTTGTAGTCACCTAAGAGCGTCAGCAGATGGCAGGAGCTACGTTTGAAGCGCCATAAGTAAATTGTCAAGCTACTGCATCTTCCACAGGAAGTTCTGACAAATGTTTCAGAATAAAAGCCTATTTAGAAAATGGAGGGATTCTCTCAGCCGAGTTTGAAATGATGGTGCGATATGTTAACTTTATAAAGACAACGGAGCACATAAAAAGTAAATATATAAACACACAGAGGGATTAATAAATAACGGAGCGTCTATAATGTAGTTTGTTTCAAATGAAGCTGGGAGCCTCTGCAGTTGTGGTGAGTAAAAGCCCCGCCGCTATTTGTTAATGCTATTACTTTATGTCCAACCGTGAGGATGTACCATTGTTTGCTAGCTTGATGCTAATGACAGTAAGGTTAACTCAGCGGGTTGACAAAGTGCCTCTGCTGTTTCACACCATCATTTCCCCCTTTTACTCTGTGTGGTAACATCCCTAGAGGAAATATTAAAAATGCTGGGGTGCTGTTGTCATACAGTTGTCTACAGCAGCAGATCGTTCTTTGTTTCTACTGGTCAAAGTGATGGCTGTGATGGGAGAATTGGCTCTCAGTGAAGGGCAAGTGGTCCATAACTTCAGTTTTGGAGACAAAAGAAGTAGGCCTGGCGCCCTGTGGTCCATTGTCAAATAGGAAATGTAGAATACTCGAAAGTACTTTAAAAGTGCTTGAGTTACTTTTCTCAGGGAGTAACTTTTAAAGTGCTTTTAAAGTAATTGAGTTACTTTACTCAGGGAGTAACGCAGTAAAGTAACAGGTTACTTTTTTAAAAAGTAACACAGTAACATATTTTGATTACTTTTAAGGTAACCCTTACCCAACACTGTTCATTGGTGATTTTTCACAGTTACCATCATTCCCCGGCTGCAGTCACAATGTTACATGTAGCTACATGCTAATGTCAGGAAAACATGTAATCTTGGTTATCAATGTTTTTCATTTTCCCCCAAATTAGGATCACATTACTGCTGGAACATGTCTGGTTTTGAAACTTATGGCTTAGAAGCTTTTATTGATATGTTTTTCATGGTGGAAAGTGCCACTATAATCTGTTAAAGTCATTTCCCGGCTGCAAGTACACTGCTACTTATAGCTACATGCTATCATCAGGGAAATGTATTACACATTTTCCTGATGATAGCAGATTTGCAGATTTTTCATTTTTGTTCCGTTAAAACGTGTGGTGTATTCTGTTGACAGTTCAAAGATGCTGACAGTGCAGATACGGAAGATGCAGAAATGCTCACTTATCAAGGAAGACTGGGCTTTTTCAGGAAGGATCTTAAAGAGACAGGTGCTAAAACTGAGCATTTTCAGGCAGAGGCTGGTTATAGATGTTCAAGCACAGACAACAGCAGTTAATTGAAGTGTGTTTTTAACAATAAAAGATATACATATGTTCTTGTGGAAACCCAAAATACAAGTATGAAACTGAAAATGATCATAATAGGTCTTAAGATGGTAGCTTTCGTTGCTAACACCCTGAATGTGTGAATTGTGAATGTATGTTCCCTTAACCTTAAGTTTATCTTGTCATGGTCATATTGCTGTCATCGCCCTATTGATTGTTTGCCAGACATCATAAGGGCAGCTCCTGTCTCATATGAGCCTGTCTGAGGCAGACATGAAGGAAAAAAAGAAGCAGAAAGAAAAGCATCACTGAAAAAAGTTGGTTGAGGGTCTGTCTGCATTTATATGTTGACCTAAATGAACCGATACAAACGCCAAGCTGTGAGCCATCTGCGCACGTCTGGCAACGCACCAGAAGACACCAGGTCCACCTCCCACCACCCAGTCAAAGAAAGCAACACCGCGGGGGACGGGTTGAACTCACCAGGGTTCAGGTAAGCCCACATCCTTTCTTTGGAGTGTTCCCCAGCAGGCACTGACTGAGGAGCGGTAAACATTCTACTTTTATTAGATAGTGGTACTAAATAATAAGTAACAATGGAGTTGGAGAGAAATCTATTTTGCCAGTATGAAACCAGTGGCCTGACTCAAGCAGTGTACGCAACCTTGATAAAAGCCTTTATGATAGTATTAAAACTGAGGGAGGACAACCCTTTGAACTGATGAGAAAAGACAACATAGCAATTGTATAACCGCATATGTAATGTAACAATTCCAGGCCAAGAATTCATAATGAAATAATTCTACTAATGAACTGCTAATGAAGAAAATCCAGCTTAACACAAACTCACATCAAGTCATCACTGTAGCCCAAGAAGTTTGATTTACAATTCATGCAGCACACAGATTTTTATTGAGAAATGAAGGCGAACCAAGCCACAGTTTAATATGTTTCTGAGACTGTTGCTACTAAGGCAGAGTGGAACAGCACTTTGGACTGAAGATGAAAGACGCAGCTCGTTTTAGTAACTGCCAACTTGGATCTCTCTTCCTCTCTCTTCCTCTCTCGTTGACACACACCAAGAAAACTGGTTATCTTGATCAGTCTCTTGATATCCTGTTTCTTGTCCCTGGAGCTGTTTTTAACACCAGATCCTCTGTCAAAAGTGTTTAATTTTTATCCCTTTCCTCTGATTTCTACTGCACCCCTTACTCTCTCTGTCTGTCTCTTCCCTGCTCTCATCACCTCAATCTCTTCATCTGCACTCATTGCTTGACATTAAGGCACTAATTTCTAGAAAGAGATATCTGAATATAAATGCAGAATCTGTTGGTAACTGTACAAGATTGTGGTAATGGAGGCGTTCTGGTTTCCGTTTGTAGTCCGAGCATAACTGACCAATCACTTTTGGGCGGGCTTTGGTTGCCTGCAGGTAAACAGTCCATGTGCAGAGCAAAAGAAGTGGAACACATTGGCTAAAATGCAATCTGGGAACCCATCGGCTATCTGCTGATGACGATTTAGCTTTTTATTAGCTTTTTCCCCAATTAATCTGCATTTATATGCAGATATCTGTTTATAGAGATTAGCTGAAATGTTCTCTGGACCCAGATATCCGCTGGCTACACCAGATCTCCCAAATTACTGGCCGTTGCCCCCCAGAGGCTTTATCATTGTCAGACAATGGCCGATGGGTTCAAAGATTGTTAAGGCACTAGCTTTGTGTACAGTATGTGTGTGTGTGATTGGGTATGAGTATTAGAGGAAGGAGACATTTCCTGTTTGTTTTTGTAGCACAAAAGGATGGTGGCTGAGAAAGCTCAAACCACTTAATCCTGCAGTAACTTGGGAGCAGTGGAAAGAGATCTGAACACAACATTAACACATCTGTGTTTTATTTGTCAGCACCTTTTAATTTGATGTGGTGAACAGTCATTATTAGGGTTATTTCCACCACTTGTTACAGAGCAACATCATTCATCAGGAGTTTCTATGTTTGTGACAACCTGATGAATGTAAATCCAATATTCACTCTGTTTTAGCTTTGTTTTTGTTTTTGGCTCTACCAACTCCTGAGGAAACTTTCTGTCTCTTTAGCTACTAAATGCTCCACGTTGCTCGCCCACAAGTCATTAACTGTGTCTGTCTGCTGTTTGCTGCTGAGCAGCTAGTGCAACATGGGTTTTTGGAACTTTTTCTCAGAAAACAACTGCCTGCTGCGGCTAAAAATGACACCATGAGAGGGATCAGAGTGATCCAGAGGAGTGAAATTGTGGGTCTGACTGCTAAAAAAAGAACTGAAACTCAATGCAGTTCTGTTTAGCTGAGCGGAGCTGTAGCCACAACTTCACTGATTAATAACTGCTTTTAGAAAAGCCATCAAATAGAAAAATAAAAAAAACACTGGCAAAAGAATTACAAAAAAAACCTTTGACGATTGTGGACGATCATCTTTCCAAAAGCAAAGCAGTGTAAAAGTGTTTGTCTGCTCTCAAGATGTTCATGTAAGCATGCCTGCAACTGGTAACTTGGCCTTGTTAAACACCACTCCCAGATGCTACTAATCTTTAAGTAACATTTCGACTCTGTCATGATCTGTATTGGATTTAAGGAAGTGTACTGGATTGAACTTGCCAGACTCACTAGCCCTTAGTCCCTTTTTCATGTAAGAGTAGGGCTGGGCAATATACCAATATTACATTAATATCATGATATGAGACAATCTGCCAAACTGTTCACTTCTATGTTGAACATGTTAAGTACGTACATCAGTCAGTTTCATTATTCTGTTTTATTCCAATTGTTGATCTATAATGAAGACCATATAGACTGTATTTGATTTAGGATTGGAACAGATATTGATAGTTTCATCCTTTTACCGTGGCTAGCTGAGGTTACTTATGCAGCATTTCCACTGCATGGTAAAGCTTTATTCAACTCAACTCACTCTTTTTTTTTTTTTCCATGAGCAAAAGTTATTGATAGTACCTGGTACGTTTTCTGGTGCCAACTTAGTTGAATTCAAAGCAGGCTAAGGACTGATTGGTCAGAGAGGACTGTCACTAGCACGACTGGACTATGCACAAACCCACCATTTTAAAATAGCCAAGCTACCATCAATATCGGCTGCAACTCACTCCACCTAGATTTTTAAAAAAATGGCAGCCCGCGAAACTATGCTGTACACAATGTACAATATGCTATGGTTGCCAATTAAGGAATTCAGCATGTGTGGCACGGAAGTTGATGTCACAGCAGTTTCAGGCAGCGATGCTATAGCAAACGGCTAAGAACCGCTTCAACTTGAAATTGAAAAAGGACCTAGTATCAAAAGTGAGTCGAATCGAGTCAAGTCAAACGATGCAGTAGAATTGAGGCAATAGGTTGCTCAGTTTTGCTGAATTGTGCTGCCTTAAACATGCAGTATTTCTGCATTGCCTGTGTTTTCCAAATTTGTCAATTTGTTTTTTGGTGCTGCTTATGTGTTGTCAAATTGATGACTGTAAATCTTAATATGCTTGTGGGTTTTTTTTTGTTTGTTTTGTTGTTGTTTTTTTAAGGCAATTTTTCTCGATGTGAAGTATGTGAGGCTCAGATGTCTAGCTTGTCCTCTCTCATCTGTCCAGTGTCACAATAAAATACTTGGGGAAAAAAATGCTGTGTATGTGTTTGCATGGATTTCTGTGGACACCCTGGGGCAAGGAAGGTATGAGCGGATCGAAGGATCACACCAGAGAATTGGCTATTAAAAAAACTGTGGCAAGAAGAGGCAGGATGATGGCAAGGATTTTTGTGTGTGTGTGTGTGTGTTATGTATTAGCACCTTTGTAATGAAAGTGTATTGATCTATGTTCATCAATGCTCTGAGGATCAGCAGAGGGCTGAGTGAGGCATAGGTAACACAGTGGGATATACAAACACATTTGTGTAACTACACTTCTAAGGGCCCTCCATTGACTGCATGCCTTCCTTAACCCAGTTGGAGTTGGATTAGGGGGAATACATTATCAGTCGCTAAGGCTTTAGACATAACCAATCAAATCACCACATTCCCTTCCCTTTAAAAGCACTGCACTCTCTGCCACAGTGCTCTGATAATTTGGTGGCAGAATGGGAGTGTTCTCTTCCACTACCAAAGCTTCTCCCCTGAGGAAACTGATGCCCATGTGCACAGAACAAGCAAATATACAGCACCTTCCATTAAATTAGCTCAGGAGGAGATAACACATTTGGTTAATTTGTTTTGCTCTGGTCCTAAGAGAACAGTTGCACAGTATAGGAAATGGCTTAATGATATTAGATGGTTCAATGATATTAGATGAAAAGCCAAATAAGAGTTGGAGGCAAACTGCGGGACAGTTTGGCTCCAGGAGGGGGGCCTTCCAGCAGCCACTCCCTGACATCTGTAGAGGTTGCAGGCTCCAGACTCTTTACTCAGTGTCTCATGGTGCTGACTGATGGTTTTATGTTCAATGACAACACGGCTATATGTATATAAATAAGAATTACATATGTTACATCTTATTTTTTGCTTTTCAAGTCAGCAAATTGGCCAAGAAATCCATCCATCCAAGAAAGGCTTGCTGGTGAGTAACATAAGCAAATACTTTTGTCAGGCTCAACAATTAGTTGCACTGCAGGTTGGCCCACATTTTCTCTTTAAAAACTCAGGATTCTGAGGGCTCCACTTTAATTGGCTTGTCAATCACAAGATTGCTGACCCACAATCATGTCAACCAGGAATACTCAACAAGACAGGAAACCAGGAGCCTGTTAATGAATAAACATTTTTGATATGCTGATGCTTTTTTATGCTCTCTGGTGCCTTATTTACATTAAAAGTACACATTTTCTTTGTTTCATTTGTCTCTATTGTAAATTAAAAAATGGTTTGCAGGCCGCCCAGCACCTTCTCCAGGACAGATTTATTGACTTGATTGTTATCAGTCAGAAAGCAAACATTTAACATTTAAACCAGAGCAGCAACAAAGAGAACCTCCCTGAGCAGTATGGACAGGAACAGCTGAGTTTAAGAAGTGCATCATCAGCATATATAGTCATTTGCTAGACAAGGTGTTATTAGTGTTATTTGTTATCCCCCATTCAGACTGGCACAGCAATGTGGTTCACACAGACACAATGGCCAGCACTCTATATAGGATCAGCACGCCAGCCTACCCCTCCTCAACGACCATCCTTTTGCCCAGGAACATGGGACATGTGTTGGATATGGGTCAGGCTCTGCCTGAATTTGGTGAACAGATGTTGTTATACCCTTTTCCACCAAAGTTAGCTCATGTATGCAGGTTTTTTAAAAGTCAGAAAAGTCATTAAAATGGGCAATAGACTCCTTTATTTATTGCCAGTAGACAAGAGCATTTCTTAGTAAACAGTAGAAAGCAGTATGGAGGCCTGTGAAATGTTATTGTTCTTTTTTATATCACTCATTTAGTCACTGTCTCTCTCAAACTTGGTGTAGACTAAATTTTTGAACAATGTTGGAGCACTGCTTGGACGGAAACAAATGGTATTTTGTGGTTCCACATCATTTCATCATGCCTGAAAAGGGTCTAAAATTAGCATGTCCACCGGGATGTCATATTGACATCACTCAATTGGAATTGCTATTTGTCCTGGGAGTGCATGCCCATTATAACCTTTTTCATTAAACACAAAAGCCAGGTGTTAGTGCGTGTTAGTTGTTTTCTTGTCCAGTGGCAAAGGGGCTATAGGGATGGAAATTAATTTCATGGCACCATCATTTAAACTTCTCCCCAAAATGAGTGTGTGTGTAGAGAAGCAAAAAAGAAATTACTAGAGAGAGAGAGAGAGAGAGAGAGAGAGAGAGAGAGAGAGAGAGCATGAATGAATTATGTAGTTGTGTGTTATTTTTTCTATAAAGTTTATTTGGTTATTACTTTGTTAACCTTGATATATTTAGGGAGGTTTCAATGAGAGCCCAGCATGATGACATCATCAAGGTTATTTTTTCAGACCGCAGAAATCTCCCTTCGAAGCTGTGCAACAGGCTCAGGAGCCTGCTGGAGTGCCCCTTTAAAGAAATGGCCCATACCTTATCTCAAAATACCAAATGGCTGTGTATGAGGATAAAAAAGAGCACTCTCTGGAAGTGCCGCTTCGCCAGTTCAAAGCTCCGCCATGTAACAAGCAGCAGCTTGAAAAAAAAGAGCTTTACTCCTGAGCTAACTTAACCCTAAACAAAGCCTAATTGTGTAAGACGCAGGTCCTACCAGGTGTAAACAGGGCCTGCCGCAGCCACTTTTACCACAAGGCCACAACACTACCCTAGTCAATCAATACCGTGAGATAATTCATTTGTCACAATCACGCATTGACTGCTCCTCCTCTCCTGTTCTTCCTTTCATTTTGCCCTTTTTATCTGCATTTTATTTTGCCCTAATGGAGTTAGATATATTTATATACTTGTGGCTCTGAACAAGAACATGAAGTACACTGCTGGATGCTAGATCCCTAATTATGCTTGCCACATCTGCATGGCAACGCATGGTGCAAATTGTGACACTTGTTCATGTCTGCACACACACACACAGACTAATTGTGTGCGTGGACTGTGTGGAACATGTGTGAACAAGTCCGCCTGTGCAAATATAGTATAAAACATTTTTCTCATTAGAACTTGGATAGTGCCTCAAATTAAATGACTGAAATCCAAAACTAAGCTTACGTGTGAGTACGTACATGAAGGAGATAATAAAGTTTTGAAATTTAATTTAGAATATGATTTTAAAAAATGTGATGTGATACACAATTAAGATAATTTATGGGTCATTGAAGGATAATTCACATCACTCCTCTCCTTTTATGTCCCTCACACACACAATAGTTCTCACAAATGTGTGTGAACATGACGAGCCAACTGTACGTTCATTTAGATTCACAGATTAATCTCACACACAGCGTACCAGAAACAGTATGAATGACAGGATTTGTGTGTGTGTGAGTAAAAGAGATCATGAGAGAACAAAGAGAGAACAGTGTGAGCTGTACAATCCTTTTATAAATCCTTCACGTGATTGGCTGCTGTGTATCTAGGAGGTGGGGGAGAGAGTCTTCCCAAAAATCAACCAATCCCCCCACTTGATAAAGATACTACGACAAACCCATTGGCTCCCCTAAGAAGCAATTGACCAATTGAACTGCTCTGCCCAAATATGGATGTGTGGTAACCCGGTCACCACCAAATCATCAGGGGTTCTTCTTTGAACCTCTTGGCTGCAATGCTTTCTCTTTTTTTTCCTCACAGGAAATGAAGATAAAGCGTGCACAATAAGGACTACATCATTTCCAAAGGCGCACTCTGTTTAAAGCTCAGGGCAGTAAATGGGGCAGCATTCAATATATCAATATGGCAATTATCCAACTATAGAGAGGAACCAACCATAAATACTGACAGTGCTGCTACGACTACCGTTTTCAAGTTTAAAGGTCGACCCAATTTTTTCCAATATTATCACAGGTTGCAGTCGTAGGTTTGTAATAATAATAACCGAATGTGCTGAATATTGTGTGCATGTGTCAGAGTTTTCCAAGGGAACGTTCAATCTGAAAATGGTGCACTGCTTTGCTGCAGTTTCCAGGTTGAACATGTTTCCTCAAAATAGTGCGAAACGCTGTGCAGTTGGCTTTGAGGTATGTTTTTCTTCGTTTGGTGGGTGTGTCAGTACCCAATTGGCAATGACATGCACTCAATGGATCCAACCAAAGTCCTTTACAAATAATTCTACTGCAGCTTGGTGTATGCAGCAACTGAAGACGTTAAAAGACATGTTTGCTGTATACTTTTAACAGAATAAGCCGCCTTCTTAGCTGCCCTATTTGCAACGCTTGCTAAACACAACGGGGCGTTCAATACACCAACATTTCTGTTTAAATTAACGTGTTGCTGTTTCGTCAGGGTTGAACGCAGCTCAGGTTTCAGAAACTTTTCATCATTTCCTGTTTATAAGTGAATTGGAGATAATGGGAATCTTCCCTGACAGTCTAAGAAACAGATTGTCAGTGAGGGTAAACAAAAAGTGAGCATTCTCATTATATGCAGCACTTTTGGTTCGATCATTGTTACATCAGTTTTGTGGTACGATAAGAAAAAACAAAACAAAAAGAGCAGCAGCATGACCTTTGTGATCCGGCACACGCAGAACAATAAAATGGTATCGCAATGATTATAGCTAGAGACTGTTACAGTATTTATAGTAATGGAATCAGTGACAACCCAGCTGCCAAGCAGCTGTATCATGAGTGTGTGGTGCTATTTTGTGGCTGGCACTGAGAGTATCTGTGCTCTCAGTAACAAGACGTTATAAAATGCATCTTCAGTGAGAGGAAAAAATGTCTGCTGTGTGGCAGGTCTTTGATCTCAGTGGCCTGTTGGTGAATCTGCAACAGGATGATGTGATGGGTTATGTTGAGACTGAGGCAAAGGATCCATCTCAGATCAGCCGAGGATGACACAAATGAGTTGATTCTGCCCTCAATTTTTTTTCAGTTACAGTGTTCTAAAATCTACAAAAATAAAGTAAATATGGGGGAAAATGTAAATATGACAATCGTTGAAATATATTGAAATACTTTTGTTCTTTGTCTTATCCATCCTAAGGTATACAAAACTTGAAAATGGACACCTTAGTTATCTCTGTTCACATAAATATGATGCCTCTGGGATTGGTACTTATAGACCAAATGCTTGAAGCCACTATGTGAAGTGGTTTACAGTTATTCTGATGACATACAGTTAACTTTGGTGTTGCAGCAGTGTGTGCAGTGGTTAGCTCCAGTAACATCTTCTGTTCAAGTTCACCACACTGGGGGGCTATAATGAAAGGGCCATACTGTAAGAGAACAGTATGGCCCTGGCAGCACTTTGCCTATGCAAAGACTTCACATTCTTGCCTCTTGCCTATTGTGAGCTAGCACAGGCTCCAGCAAACCCCACGACCCTGCACAAGCAGGTGTAAAAAATGTCTGAATGGATACCAAGGCACAGCTGAGGTTTGACGTTCAGTGACACTAGAACTGCGCCTCTGCTTAAGATGTTTTCATTTTAGCTTCACTGAACCATGGCCTGCTGCATGCGCTGGAGCATTTCACAGTTGAGCGCGATGCAGTTTGAAGTCTGACACATATGGCTGTCTCTTAGAAATGTGAGATTGCTCAATCCAAGTGGAATAGTTCAAGTATCCCAGAGTCATGAGTGTTGGTAGAAATAATTGTGAGATCAACTGCTGATGAGAAGCACTGGCAGCGGTAATGTTATGGAGCTAGAACAGGGACAGTAAATTTTGGCATCTGAAAAAAAAATAATTGGCAATGAAAACAAAACTTTGAGTGAAAAAAGGGAAACGTTGGCATTGAAACACTTGTACTGGAAAAAGTTGTATTGGCGCTGAAACAAGTATTGGCACAGGAAAAAAGTTCAACTGAAAAACAAAATACAGGCATTAAAAATTATTTTAATTTGATTTTTTTTTTTTTTTTTTGCATTCTGATGTGTTCCTAATGATTCTTAATTTTCCTTCATGTCACCATTTTTTCAGTATCTTTTTTTGACAGTGGTTTTCAGTTCAGTTCACTTCTTTTCTGTCACACTGGCACAGAGGGGTTTGTCTTCAATGCCAATTTTTTCCAATGCCAAAATGCGCTACCACTGTTCTAGCTCAATATAATTCAGGTTTTTTCACTGGGCCACTGTGGTGACGAAAGACATGAACTAAAGAAGAAAGCTCTCAATTTACTGTCTGATCTTACTGCTCAAGTGAAACACACAATGCTCGAACTGCGAGGGATAATGTCATTTGTTGCACATCATACAGACAGAAGAAGAAGTGAAGGTACAGCAGCCAGGATGTGTCAGTCTGTGGAGTGATTTAAAAAAGGGGGTCTTTTTTGGAATGCTGATGCAGAATGAGTGCTGGGAAAAAGGACAGCTGCATATTGTGATGTATTTACATGAGCCAAACTAGCAATGACACAGATAAAGATGCTGCTGGTGTGTGAGCTCACATAGAAAACAATGGGTACAAGTGTTGTGTTGCATGTCACATGACACCTATGTCTATAGTTTAGGGTTTAAGTATGACATGTTCACAGTACGATAACCATCTCAAAAAATATCTCAGTTTTAAGATATCATAGTATTACAGAGTTTTCATTATTATCAGTCAGAATGACCGTTAAAGGAATGAAAATGGAGGGGTTAGTTTTGGTTGAGTTTGTTTTGGTTTGATTTGTACAATAATTGAAACCTGAAACCATTTTTGAATGGAAGTATGTGCAAAAAGTCTCACCTTTGAAAATAACTCAAATAAAGGGGAGCTTCTCCATCCAGGTGCATTTTATTTTCAGTATTGTAGATAAGCAAATATGCACGGTATGATAACTGTCAACTTTTATATCCAGGTATGCCTTAAAACTGGTGTATCACTGCAACCTTAGTTTGGTCCCTGATGGATTTTAAAATATAAATAAATTAAAAAAAAAAAAAAAAAAAAAATAGAACGAGTTACGGTGAGGATATATCCAAAATCTTCTCGCATGTTATATGTAATTTTACATCATGATAACGATAACACAATAATTGTTCTGTCGATTCAATTAGGAAATGTTTAAAATAACCATACCATACTTCATCACATTTGGTAATTTTCTTTTCATTTGGAATCCCCTTGCAAAAAAGTAAAGTAAAATAAAATAAAATAAAATAAAATAAAATAAAATAAACAACTGCCTCACAAACACTTGAGTTACAGACTGGTCTTACTCCCAGGGCTTCAAAATATGCCGCTTAGACAGTGTCCCCTGCATCATTATTGTGACATGCCAGGGATAATATGAGACGAACTGGGTTGTCAGCCAACTGCAATATAAACCCATCTGCATCATTATTAAATGGTCAGAGCAAATGAAGGCGTATTTAGAGTGCAAAAGTCAACTTACTGAGGTGGGTGGGTCCAACACCCTCAGGACTTTCACCCAGGAGACCATTGTTTGTGTCCTGTGTGACACTAAAAGTCAACATTTAGGTATTTTTTTTCACATCAGTTGTTTATTCACGAGTCATGTGTCATGTCAAACGCAATGTTTTCCTAACCCTAACCAAGTAGTTTTGCTGCCTAAACCTAACAACCAACCCCTTCTGCGTCAAGATACAAGGCAAAAAGCTGCCCCCAGTGTTATGATAATAACACCTGGAGCTTCTGCCTAAGCATCAAAATATGACCATTAGAGATAAGGTCATGTTGTGAGATTAAAACAGACAATTTAAAAAGTAAAACTGAAATTATTTCAACCTGGAACAATACTTTTAAGTGTGACAGGTTTTAATATTTACAAGATCACGAGAGAATTACAAGATCACACAAGAATCTGGCTCTGATTTGAACGATATTGCCAAACCTCTATCAGTGAAAACATTTCTACCATTGCACGGTATATAACATCATATCACCCACCCTGTTGTTGGTAACTTTTATACAAATAATTTTTGTCATATTTGTTGAAAGTGTCACTATATCCAAGCTAAAATGGACGACTCAGATATTTTCAGAAACATATTTTAGTGAACTGTTTAGCTGTAAAATGTGAAAGTTTGTGACCCGGCCGCCATGTTGACAACAATTACATGAAAAAAAACAAATACTGGCAGAGCAAACTCTTTCAATTTACAGCTAAACAGTACACAGAAATATGTTTCTGAAAACACTTGAGTCGAGAAAGGGGCAATGCAGGAACAGTATCTTGATCCATATTTCATTAGCGCTGCCTAGCTTGAATGTTCAGCCACAGTTTAGGGACGTAGCAGGGGGAAGGTAAGATTTTTTTCTGCACATGTACTACTGTGTGAATGTAGTGACAGTTTCATTGATATGATAAAAAGTTATTTTTGACACAAGTTACCAACTGTAGCATTAAGTCACCATCACAACATGTTTCAGGGTATGAAACAAAGACAAAGCAAAACACGTGCAGTAGCACCAAAGATCATCATACATCACCAAAATCCAGTCAAAGTTGTACATGGCAGAGCAGGCTGCATAAAAAAACCCAAAACATCATTAGCAAAGGTTTAAAATAGCACCAAAATCTCTCAAATATCATCCTGTTTAGCATTAGAAAAGGCATTTGATAGCACCAGGATGTGGCTCCCTCATGCTAATCACCTGTGATGGTGTGAGGCAGCGTTCTTTACTCAGAGTGTAGAAGGGTGCTGTGCGCTGAGGGCTGGTGACAGCGTTAATCAGTCAACCAGTAGACATGACAGCCTTAATCAAGGCAATGAGCGGATGGCAGGAGTGCTCGCTGGCTGAAAATCAACACCGAGTCCATTTGTACGTCTCAATTGCTCACTGTGATGCATATAAATAACTTGCATGGCCCATTACACTCATCACAAGCTGACAGAAACACACTAGGTTACACACGCGCACACAAGCGTTCTGAGAGTGGCTCACTCCGACAACTCTCAGAGTTGTCAGAGTGAATTACCTGCATGTCAGAATGGAACAGATAAATTGTCGGGAGAGCACAGCAAATTGACTCGGTCAAGGCTGTTGATCTGTTGTTGTAGTGCAGAGAGGACAGACAGATAAACTCACTCTTAAACACACACACACACACACACACACACACACACACACACACACACACACCAGTTTCTGTTTTGCCCAGAATCCATCAAGTCCAGCTCCAGTTGGACACTAAAAATTGACACCACAAACTGAATATAAATTAATAGTTAAATAAAACAGCTACAAAGTCATAATTTTATAAGTTCAAACAAACATTTAGGAGGTTTTTTTTTTTGCACCATTTAAAAATACAGAACACACAGATAACAAAACTATTTTACTGTGTTTATAACTCATCTTAAGAGGTTTACCTACAAAACTGCTGTTTGTTCCACTTTTTGAGGTCAAAAATAGAATTTTGGAATCTGTAAATGGTGTTAGATAAATACCCAACAAAAGATACAGAACATCATTTAGGTAATATTGTATGGTTTTAGAAGGTAAATGTATGGTGCATATCGCCATTTATGACCTTGAATGTAGACGTTACATATATCATTGGACAGATTCACACCCACTTACATACTCTGTAAATTGATGAAACACCTATACAGGGAGGGAAGGAAGTAAGCAGGGAAATGTCTGTGGTTTCTTTTTATTTTAGGACGCTACCACTGTTAATTGGTAGTTATCCTATAAATGTTCTGTAAAGACAGTGTAGGACTGTAAAGCTACAATTAAAAGGTCTTAATTGCTTAAATCAGGTATCTATACACCCAGACCAGGTGTCTGATTCAATCAGGTGTTAATTTGTCAATATATGGAGTCTGGTAAACGGGACTTGGCTTTTTAATTGGAACTTGGCTATAAATTGAAGTTTTATGGAATACATACTTTATTTTTTTGTTTGTTGCTGGTTTTACCTTAATTTCATTTTTATTGCTTTTATTTTAATGTAGAAATAGCAAACTAAATAGATAAATAAGCATTTACATAATCTCTGATGGGCTAAAGACTAATCATTTTAGCTAGAAATGTGTTAAAATGTTGAAAAATGTCGGTCTGTCTCTCCCAAACCCCAAAATTATGTCATCTAATGTCTTGTTTCATACTCACGCCAAAGGGTTTTAGTTCACCGCCATGGGAGAGTGTGTAAAACTGCCAATATCTGAACGTAAGAAGCGGCTATAAGAGTATTTTGGGGTACTTTCATATTACTTCTCTATGAAAAATGGCTCAAAGTGATTAATCAACTACTAAAATAGTCACCGATTATTTTAATAGTCGATTAGTCGTCTATTAGTCAACTAATCATTTTATCAAAAAATGTGTTAAAATGTTGAAAAAATGTCTGTCTGTCTCTCCCAAACCCCAAAATGATGTCATCTAATGTCTTGTTTCGTACACACGCCAAAGGATTTTAGTTCACCGTCATGGGAGAGTGTGTAAAGCTGCAAATATTTAATGTAAGAAGCTAGAGTATTTTGGGGTACTGTTACAGTACTTTTCTATGAAAAATG
The DNA here is from genome assembly GCF_011397635.1 of Epinephelus fuscoguttatus. Classification (NCBI taxonomy): domain Eukaryota; kingdom Metazoa; phylum Chordata; class Actinopteri; order Perciformes; family Serranidae; genus Epinephelus; species Epinephelus fuscoguttatus. The sequence goes on along the minus strand of NC_064754.1, from coordinate 12,637,728 downwards.
ACTTAACCGACTACTAAAATAGTCACCGATTATTTTAATAGTTGATTAGTCATCGATAAGTCGACTAATCGTTGCAGCCCTAATGTCTGATTGGCTTTTTTAGTTATAAATGTTACTTTATGCTAACAGAAAAAAAACTAATCAAAGATACTTTGTGCAGAAGTGTTAGCATTATGTCACTTAAGGACATAGAGTAGAGTGAGTTCATGGTAGCTTAGTGCATTTTTTGACAATGTGATTTCACAGAAATACATGAAATGACCACAACCTCTCCACCTTTCAACTGCATAACATGGTGATGGTACGGATGGCTTTCGGCACCAAGACTACTTGGTGAAGTCTTATTTTTATTTTATTTTAAACAAGACATTTGTGGATGAAGGGCAAAACTACCTATGTTTGTTATGTATGGGATGTAAGTATGTCCTTAAGTGACATAAGAACATACGTAATGTGATGTAGTTACATAAAGAATGTTCTTATGTCAAGTTAAGATGGGTAAATATTGACTCTCAGTTTGTTTGACCCATTCACAACCCTGACCTCCTCCCTACATGGACTTTCTCACTCTTAATACTACCTATGGCGTCATAACATTAACCACAACCAACTGCATGACATCACCGAACCAGGGAATTGACCTATGGCTAAGTCCCGCCCTTAAACGTGATGAGCCAATCACAGTGCATATAGCCATTCCCATACACTCGGACATTCTCTGCCTGGACGTCCATTGAAATGCATTACAGAAAGCCAGTTTTGTTCGCTTTTATGAGCTTTTTCGGAGATCTGAAGTTTAAAAATGGTCAAACAGTGTACATGGGGTACATGCAACTCCGCTACAAGAGGCTGGGTGACGAGGTGTATTTTTTTTTACACCTTATTAAACCACATCTCAACTAAGAAAAGTGTCTCCTTTGGATAAAGTTGTGTGGTAACGTTAGACCACAACATCAACTCAATGTGAATAAGATTAACAATGATGTCTACATCTGTTCTAAGGTAAGTCAACATTGTGTTTGATGCAACATATTGTCACTTTCCTGGAAAGAAATATAAAGTTATCTTTAACATCTCTAGCTAACATCAGATTGATGATTGATTAATTTAGCAAACGTTGGCAAACGTTATGCTGAATGATTCAGTGTAAATACACCAAACTAACGGAGAGACACTCTTGGTAAAGCCGTTATCCTTTTCTCATATTCTGAGCCAAAAACCTTAACTTCAGCGGCACTTGAACTTGTTGTCTTTGATGGCCGACGGCAACAAGATGCGGTTCACAAGCGTACACTGTGACCTGTAAATTTTGGCTTGTAATTTAAGCTTTTCATCGACCTTCTCAACAATAAAATGGTGAATATATCCCTCCAATGCGTAGTTTAGGCCCTTTTGGTTACTTCTCAATGACATCTGATCGTTATGTCCCCAAACATCATCAACTGCCTCCTGCGAAATGCTGTGTACTATGACACCTGCCATAGTGCCCGGTCACTGAATGTCGATAGTTTGTCCAAGTGAGTGGAGGGGGGCGTGGCTTAGCCATAGGTCAATTGGTGTGTCCATCATGACAAGGGATTCAAATTGGTATTTCATTTCCACACATTGCATGGCACCACCGCATAATGCTAATTTAAGAGGACTTGGTCATTTCATGTATTTCTATGAGACCAGGTTGTTTTTGGGTGTGAGATTATGCTGAACTGCCTTTTGGTAAAGAAAAATGTGTGTGGACTTTTGAAGCAAACTCAGTACAGAGAAATGACTATAAAACTATGAAACACATTTCACACAGTTACATTTTTTCTTGTTGACTCTCAAATCTCTGTTTTGTCCTTGACACACCAACCTTTCACTGTGACAATATGGGTTTTGTAACTGACGCAAGTTTGAAGTTTCTTGAAGTTGATTTTTAAAGTGCATTGACCTAAACTGAAATGAATGGCTCTGTGGCAGGTAGGAAATTAATGAAACAATGACCATGTCAAGACACCAGTCAGCAATATAGTCAAGCATACACAATGTGAAGAAAATGAACTGAAGTGAAAAACACTGTCCCTTTGACTTCCTTTAAAAAAAACACCTTCGACTGAGAAATAGTGACAGGTGTCCTCACAAAGACGCCGCTTTGTTAAACTTCAAACACACCCTGCATAAATATACAAGTGCGTCACGTCTGACTTATGCAAAGTCGATTCATTGTTACATGTGTGTCACAGTCGTAGCTGCGTGTGGGTGAAGTTGTGTCTGTCAGTCTGCAGAGTTTGATGAGTCTATTTGATGCCCTTTGAAAGCTCAGGTGTTTTACCTCCACAGGGAGACACTGAGAATGAGTGCCATTCATTTGCCAAGTGTAAGCCGGTTGTTGTTTGTATTTACGTACACCATGTTCAGAGACTCCAACTAATCCCATAAAGCTGAAAAGGAGTCTAAATATGCCCGTCAGTCTCTCTTTGTTTGTCTTTTTATATATGTTGATCTGTTTGCATTGGCTGTCTGTCCAAGGTGTTAGATGCTCAGTGCATGCTGGGATATGCTCCACCCACCCTCCATAGCGCGGATGATGTCTGACTGAAGTCTGAGACATAACAAAGGCATCACAAATCAAGAGGCCTGTGTTTAAGAGAGAAAGTGAAATTATGTCTGAAAAACAGGAAATTTCCAGCAGCTATGCAGCACATCCAAATCACATTTCTGAACCCATAATCACTCTCACAAATGCTCTTTTTCTCTTAATGTGAATTTGGAAAGGCTCTAAATAAGTTGAAGCTATGTGTATCAGCTGTCACCACCTTTCTTCTCTTTTTTCTCCCTTTCTTTTCCCGTCTCTCATCTTCCCTTTTACCCCAGCCACAAAATATTGTGTCCAATGAAGCAGAAACAGCACCAACACAGTCTTCAAACGAGAGAAGAAATTGTCTCGAGTTTTTCCATCATGATGTTTTTTTGTTGGTCCCATCCCCTGGCATGCACTACCAGACGTTTTGAGACCCACTTTTCCAGTTTAATTTGACCAACCTCTGAATAACCATGTTTAATTTCCACATTACTTGACTTAACTGCCACCATAACTGCCTGGCTGCTGTTAATGTGCTTTGGTCTTATCTGGAATCTTCAGCTTCATTTTTCGGCCATAACTCAGCCAATAATCTAAGCTGCACGGTGCAAATTAACATAAAATATGTGAAAGGGAAGCGAGTGGAGTTACTTACTGAATGTGGCTTGTTGAGCTACCTGCAATTACCTGTATAATTACACCTGGAGTGGCTCCATCTATATGAACAGTGATGGGTATTTTACACCAATTTGTACATGTCTGCTCATTTGAATAAAAAGTTACATAGAAATATAGAGAAATATTATGCTCAAATCATGACCACCAGTTACCCAATGAATCACCAAGAAATGTGAATAACCCTAATACTCTTCAAACACAAAGGGACAAAGACAAAATATCGAAATCATGTTGAATGAAATTCCCATCATGAACACCGCAACAAAATGACTTCAGTTATTCAAACCAAAATATGGGGAAATTATGAGCGCTGCTATCCGCTATGCTTACTGCTCAAGAGGGCCATCCATCCATCCATTTTCTAACCGCTTATTAGGCCTGTCACGATAACAAATTTTGCTGGGCGATTAATTGCGTCAGAAATTATTGCAATAAGTGATAATATTACGTAATACTGTGCTTTTAAGACCATTTTTATTATGTTGTAATTTTGCTATATTTTTTAAATGTATATAATGATAATAAAGACATAATTATGCAAATACAGCCTTTTAAAGAGAAATAAACCTTTATTTAACAAGAATATTTAGGAATGCAAAAATGAAAATTTAAATATCCGAAATAACACGTAAAAATATCAAAATAAATACAAAAAAATAGACTCTCAGTCTCTCACTCTCAGGTGTGCAGTTAAGTTGGTCCTATTCGCTCTTTTTGTTGAGATGGTTTTAGAACAAACCCAGCATACCGGCTTGTCCAAACACAAATTTAGAGTCACCAATTAACCTATCCCCAATCTGCATGTCTTTGGGCTGTGGGAGGAGAAGAGAGAACCCACGCTGACACGGGGAGAACATGTAAACTCTGCTGGAAGGGCTCCCACACCCGGGACTGAACCAGGAACCCCCTTGCTGTGAGGCGACAGTGCTAACCACCACACCACCGTGCCGCCCGTCAGTTGCCTTCAATTACCAGAAGCATGGACAAAGATGCCAAAAAATCCTTACAATGCATCAAGAAATGAGCTAAATTTCACTTTGAGGTTGACCCAATGAATATTTTTATATCACCACTGAATCAAATGACAATGATTTTGTTGTGTAAGGTGTGGCTGCACCTACAACGTTTTCCTTTGTTGGTATGGGTTCATGCTCATTGTCCTCATCAGCTTTGTTTCCAGCTCGTTTCTTACTCTGAATGACTAAAAGATTCAGGACGCAGTACCGGGAAGAGGGAACAGCAGCTGCCTGCCTCAACCAGTTTGGTGAAGCTGGAAATATATTCACAGATTCAACCTTTCCAGATCAATAACTCATAAGAAAAAGGTTGTTAAAACACAAAACATGCCTCTTCCCAACCTTATAAGGTAGACAACGAGCAACAATTTAATTTTCATGAAAACAAGGCTTCCCCTAGACAAATGACATTGCTCTCTGTGTGCAGCCAGCTGTGAGATGAGCGCACAGTAACCATCTACAAAGTCCAACAACCGAAAAGAGATACAACAAAAATATGCAATACCTTAAGTCTTATCTAGTGTAGTGTCTCCAAAATCACTTCGCATATCAATGGTCTCTGGTTGGTTTACTACAGTGCTTAGTTTCCAGAGAAATAGGGAATGTTCATGAAAAAAATGAAAATAAAAAATTGTGAACACTGACAAATTCTGGGGCACTTACGGTGCCAGGGAGGGTTGATTTTAAAATGTATTCCACTACAGATTACTGAATACATGTCCTAAAATGTAATTTGTAACCCATTACATTAGATCAGGGCTTGACGCTAACTTTTTTCCCAAGGAGCACATGTGCTCCTAAGTTGAAAAAGTAAGAAGAACACAAAGAACTTTAGGGGCACAATGTAAATTGATCAACTAGTGTGTTTTCCGTAATAAACATGATGCAAATAGACATTTACAAGCAAAATTATTTAATGAATTTGTATACAAAATGTACAGAAAGGTAAAATCATCAAGTTTTGAAAAAGTATTGCAATTTAATTTTGTCTTTAATGTTATTATGTTATATATATTATCTTTGCAATATGATTATCTTATATAATGTTATCACTATCCTAAAACATTCTCCAGGTCCTCTGAAACTCTGCAGGACTTATTTCCACCCTGCCCAGCGGCGGTACCGTGGCGAACGGTCCCTAACTGCAGGGAGAACGGTGCAGGCTTCCCCGGAGGTCCGTTCCGAAATCATCATGATGCCCTGTGGTTAAGGTCTGGTTAGGTTTAGGCACAAAAACCACTTGGTTAGGGTCAGGAAAAGATCATGGTGTGGGTTAAAATGAAAAAGAAAGTGACAAACACATAAGCCGTGAGCCTGCTCCGCCTCAAGCTGGTCGCGGCGCACCATATGCCCGCCGCGAGCCGTTCAGCACCGCGGACAGACGGACTAACGGGATGTCGAACCAATGGGCTGTCGAACCAATGACATGGACCCGACTGGAGTTCCGCCAACATTTGCGGTTAGATTATCATATTTTTTTATTGACAAAAATATAAGCTGCTTCGGCTGTTTTTTATGTGCACATGTGCCCCTAAATATTTTTTACAGTTCGCACACACCTATTTTTAGTTGCAAATGCGAGTGAAACGCTCGCACTGTCGAGCCCTGTAGATTACTTTGGATTACTTTTGGAGTACTTCATGCTCATTTTGCTGAGCTCATGTGCCTGGGTCTTATATATCCATGCCAAAAACACTTGTTATCTTTCAATGTGTGTACTTCAAAACAGAAAACACACATTTTATACTGTGCAATGTCCTTACATAGAATATAGCTAACAAGTAGGTTGTTACCAATGGTCATTTTCCAGAAACTGTCTGCTTCTTTCAGCCAGGTATTTACAGTTAAATGAGAAGGTATCATGTAGATTACTTCTCATTTCAACTTCATAAATCAGCTGTTCCTTGACCTCTGCAGAGCTTTCAAAGCTAGCAAAAGGACTAAACAGAAACAAGGCATCCGACAAAAGTTTAGCACAGAATGGTGCACTGCTTTGTAGACTTTGTAAATACTTCCATAAAGGGCACAAGGGCCAATGGAATGCTTTTCTGAGCATAGCAGTGATGTGAGTCATAGGCTATGGTCTTTACAGTTACCAGATCTTAACCCGTTGGCAGTTTTGGGAGAAAAGGTTTTGAAAGAATGTCGTTCTTCCCTCTGGTAGAGTTCCACAGACTTGCAGAAGAAGCAATGGTTGGATTTCCATCCAAATGAATTGCACATTTTAACTGGGTTTTAAGAAAATCAACAAAAGAAAATGCGCATTTTTGTACTTTCTCATCCTCCACTGTTATGCTAATATAGGAAGTTGGTTCATGGAGCTAAGCAGTAGGTGGCACTAATTCTCCAGTCAGAAAGTTGCAGAATAAGAGGACGTAATGAGATGAGCGCCAGTCAAACCTTAAACAAAGGAAAACAATGGATATATAGTAACAGAAGTGCTCTCTGAGGTGTTGTGGTAACAGCTCTGTGTAAATACATGAGTTGTTAAAAGACAGCCAGAGACAATAAAGAGAACTTTGACCAATGCAATAAAGGGTGACACGGGAGTGGATATTCACTTCTGTCCCATCCCACATAAAACACTTCTTTCCCATCCTCATCCCATGACAGAGTACTCCCGTCCCATCTCCTTCCCATGGTATATTTTTAAATATAAATAAAGTAGTATTCATTCATATTAGAACTGTATACATACATATAAAAACTGAGCTATTATCATTGAGATTGTTCTTGTCCAGTCTCAGTCACATGACGAATAGCGAAATTAACTCCAATCCTGCAGGAACCCTGTGACCCACAGGATTCCTGAAAAAAAATATCAGCCTCTACTATTCTATGGATGTACAGTCATGACTACACTTTTATTAGCTTAATCTGCTTCCATTGCACATAGTTGCAATTTCCTTTATCAACACTCTAAATTTTTCACCTCCCAGAGCATAAAAACTCTGTTTGCACACATTTAACAGTTTTTTGGGAATTTTGGCATTTCCCCTCCAGATTTATATATGCACAAATTGAAAACACAAATTAAAAGACGTGGGTGGAAACACACCTACTGAAGGTATTGTGGAGGCACACGGGGGAACAATATGTTACTAAGACATGTTATGCTAGCTGGACATAAACGTACAAAATTAAATGGTCGAACAAACTTAACTTGCACAACAGGGAGTATAAGAAGTGTGACCTCTTTACCAACACTCCTCAAAGGAAACACTACTTCACAGCATGTCATAATGTCTTCGTTCAAAACCCCATGACGTCATGCATGTACCCTGGCACAGGTCAAAAGTTATGTCAGCTGCTGTATTGTAACATGATTCATTCCATGTTGGAGTAATTTAATCCTGACAGACAGCTACTTGTTCCCACATAATGTAATCTGCAGTCCAGAGTTCATGGAGTTCACAAGTTTCTGTTGCGTGAAGCAAACTTTGCCCATCTCTGGACTTTTCTCCACAAGCAGTGACTCTCAGCTAATTCAGCGAGCCTCCCCTCAATGTTGGATGATGAATGTTGGCTAAGTTGTCCCTGTGCTCTACTGTATAACCAGCCTCTCTGCCTCTCCAGACACTTCTCTATAAATGCCGACCCACTGGGCTAATTTAATAAAAGCCTTTTCTATGTTACCACGGAGACACACCAGGTAATTACACCCACAGCCTGGCCCGCACGCACATGTTATTATGGGATACAGAATTGATCTGAGCGGGCCCAGGGGTTGCCAAGGGAGACGGATGGCCACCGCCAAGTGTCTTGTCTCCCGTGGCCATGGAAACACAAGGCAAACGAGCGCATTAACGAGGCGTCCGTTAACAACACCCTCCACACGCACACATACTCACACACACACACAAACACACTATTGAAGAACAGTTTGGCTAATTTAGTCTTTAATCAAATAGCCAGATTAACACGAGACAAGACTCCTCTCTGTCTCTGACACCTGTTCAAACAGCAGCCGCTTCGTTTCAATCCACGAGTCAACACACTCAGTCAATTGTTTGGCCTTTTAGCCGCGAAGAGAAACAATGAAGTAATAGAAAAAAGCAGTGGAGAATGAGAGGGAGAGGAAGAAAGTGGGCTGCAACCTTTTAAAGCCTTCATTTAAAACCCTGGTGTGTTTTTAAGTTGTTTCATTATTAAGACAAGGTGGAGAGAGCGAGAGAGGATATGTGTGTGTTATTTCATTATTAGTAGGGGAGGAGGGAGCAGAGTGAAGAGCAGGAATTGTCCAAAGACTTTTAATTGGATTGCTAAAGCGTTTTCTTAATTGAGTTCTGTATTCTTGCTAATATAAAAGTGTACATCTTTATGTTGTGTTGTGCTAACACACACACAGGCGCACACGCACACAGACTCACACCTAAATTGAACCCAGGGGGTCAGGGGTAGCAAGAGGAGATGAGATTTGATGAGTCGAACGCCGGACGCTTCAGCAAAAATTCAATTTAGACGCCCTTAGATTGACTGGTTAATTTCTAACAGCTTACCTATAATAGCTTTCCTTACTGTCGCCTTAATTAAGTTCTCACATTAATGCTTTAGCTGGGGATCAGCGCTCTTTAGAACCTGTTAACGCACATTTCCCTGGTGGTCAGAGCACACAGGCATGCACACACACACACACACACCTATAAGAGGTGAGGGGAAGTTTGAGAAATTAAAAACACAAAATCTTTGTCTCTTAGCGACCACACACTCAAATTGACAAGGTAAAGGGGCCCTCAGGAGCTGCACCTGAAAATGGCCAAACTCATCTAATGTCATTCCTCAGAGATTTGGGCCGCACTATGTTTTCCACCCGTGACGAGCGAGAAAATATGGCCGCTCACAGAGTTGCAATCATAGACCAAATTTATTCCAAATTGTTTTTCATTTATGTTCCACCTGTTTTTTCTTTTCTTTTTTTGTTCATGCTGGAAAGTGAACAGACAGAAAACGCTGACATCGAGAGTTCATTTGCACTTCTCCTACCTGTAGGCTATACAAGGAGCATCTGCCACAGCGTGCTAAAACATGAAATTCAATCTTGTAATGTGGTTGGAAAGGTTTCCTCGCTGCACTGCGTAGATCCACGTCTGGGAAGTAAAAAAAGAGTGTATTCAGCCGGTTCTGGCAGGTTAAAGTAAAGTCTGAATATAAAATAGACTCAATTGAATTCCAATTGGTTTCACTGAAGGAGTTTGCAGATTCCATTTGGAACCTGTTGGCAAGGCGTATTAGCTTTGTATTACCACTTTACACTTAAGTGTATGAATTGATCAAGTGGATTTAATGAGTTTAGCTCGTTTCTTTCCCAGCTGAGAGGCTCTACTCAGGTTAGACGGCACATATCTGTACACACACCAGGGGCCCTGTTTCTAGAAAGGTGTGATGATCTAATGTGATCTTCCCTCAGCTGGGTGTTGTAATGCTCATCAGGTTTATAGCCGGCATATGAACATTGTCTGCTGGTTATGCCATAGCTGGTGGCTGTTAAACAGAGGAGGCTGAGAGAAGCAGAAATTCATATGAAACGCTTGAGTTAACCTCTTTGTACAGAGATGATAAATAATCAGTTTCCATCCATGTATTTGGAGCCTTAATAAAAAGTCAAAACACAATGTTATATACAGTTGAAATTTTCTAATTATAAAGCATGCTGCCTTATCCAGAACATATAAAAGTGCTGAGTGCAGAGTTATTGTCCATTTATAATGCCAATCGCAAAATGTGGCACAATGAAGAAATTACTCAGTAACAAGATATACTTTATTTGTCCTCATGGGAAATTCGTATTGCATTCCTCAATGCACTTTCACAATAAATTAACAGCACAGAGCAACAACACAGGCAATAAGAACACACATAAAATAAAACCTGTAACACACATCATAAAACCACCATGCATAGAAAAGATAAAGCATAAGACCAGCAGCATAAAAATCTCCTTTCAAAGACACGCCTGTTCATGCCTGTGGTAAAGCTGCTGTGTTTCCTTGGGTCCCGAGCAATACACCTACCATGACGTAGCTGCCTCACACAGCCAAGCTGCGGCTACACATGGTCAAAAACACCAGTGAAATACACCAAGCAGAGCTATTCAAAAAGTAGAGAGTGAATTTTTCCGTCAAATTACTGATATGAGTTTGTAAGGCTTTACACTTCAAGGTACAATGGCAGAGTGGCGCTGTTTTTGTAGGCTGTCTGCTCATGCTTGTTGAAGCCCATCAAAGTCCTAAATGCTATATCATAGGCAACTGGACTTGCTCTAGTTTCTTGCCTGCGATATAGCAGATTACCATGACGTCATCTCTTTGGATTGATTTTAGATCCTGATCACACAGAAAGCACTTCAGCAGCTGGAGGCGCCTTTTTGTTATTGTTTCTAATGAGAATGAAGCTTTTTGATCGCCATTTTTTTGTTGCAATGCTCCTTGCGTTTCTGTACTCTAGGCTCCTGGCGCTCTGGTCGGAGCGCTCTGAACTCCTCCAGTTGAAAAAACGTCAACTCAGAGTGGAAAAGCGGCTCACGTCATCTCTTTTTTCATCATCTTTTTTCCCCATTGTCCAATCCGATGATTTGAGAGGCGGGCCTTTTGAGGTGGTCATGAGAACAAGTTTACAATTGGTAAACAATGGAGGAGAAACTGGCGGTAGCAGTTGCTGGATACCCAGAGTTATATGGCCCAACGATCAACAGCAGGTTGCGAAACTTCCCCAGAGTCATTCTAAAATATGTCCGGAAACAGCCATCGTCGAGGTGAAGCTCCTGGACCAACTGGAGGTACTCCCTGTGATCCACGCTCTTTTTTAGGCTCTCATGTACCCACACAGATCTCAGTTTTTTATGCTCAACATTTGAGCTCAACTATTTGCTGACAGCCTCTCACACTCAACCAGAGCTACAACAAGTACCCTCTGCCTGCTCATTTTAGTGACTAGATACTAATTACTGTGAGAAAAACAGCAGATTGATTAAACAGGAAGATTAGTGTAAGGACGTGATGGGGTGGTTCTCTGGCAACAATAAAAAGGCGCAGCAATCATCTTTTTTTACTGGTGGCATTCAATTTTTAAAAAAAAGAAAGAAAGAAAAGCAGTGTGGTTTGCAACCTGTAAAATGCTTTCTGTGTGATTGGGGCCTTCAATAGGATCATGACAACAACAAACCCCTGCGGCCGCCCACTGGAGGTCCATTTTCAGAGTGTTAATAAAGGCTACTTTCTTCTTTGTGTTACATAATTGTTCCGTATTTCCTTATATTTCCTTTCATATTTTTCTTGTCTTTATTACAGACTGCAGAGGACCAAAGACAACAAAACAAATATACAGTACCAACAAAAATTTGAGAAAAAGACCCAACACTGATACAAGTTTTGAGACCAAACTGAACAGAAAACTGATTTGATATACTGATAATATTGCCTTACATATATCTGATTGTTTATAGTTAGAATTTTCCATGGTGCCTTCACTTCATATTGTAGGTGTAACTTTTTTTTTTTTTTTTTAATATACTTTATTAATCCCCGAGGGGAAATTCAATTTTTTTTCACTCTGTTTGTCAATTACACACAGGTCCGAACACACACATGCACAAACTGGACCTATACATGCACTAAGTGGAGAGATGTCAGAGTGGGCTGCCCATGACAGGCGCTCCGAGTGGTTGGGGGGTTCGGTGCCTTGCTCAGGGGCACCTCAGCAACAACACACCAAGTCAGATTTCTTAAATAACATCTTACTGTATTTGTCCAGTACAACATCCTGTCTGACTCACTCGTTTCCTTTATGTTGAAAATTAAATGAATTGATTCAAACCAGAGAAGACGGAGACCCAAATAGAGATTTCTGATCTGTTCATGGCCATGTAACATGAAATAATAATGAATAAAAATCTGAGAGTATCACCTAACCTAATGTAAGCAGGAATAAACTGTAAACACCTTTAGAGTTTTAGTCTTGTATCAGTTTCCTGTTGGGCTTATATGCAATATAGAAAAATCAGTGTCCATTTCCATGTTGTTTTTTTTTTTCCAGGACCCTAGAAAAGCCTCATTATGAAGCTGAAGGTATTTTATGATGAAAAGGAATTTCATCTTGTGAAGCTTCCCTTGAGTAAAATATCCAGTCAACCACTGTGGCTGCAGGAAAAGAGTTTTTAAGATCTGTAGATAAATGGCTTCCAGGCTGCTGTGATGGCTAGCTGATATTTTCCCTTTAATTAAGTATAATTTTTCCCAATAAACTTGTATGGTATTCTTTTTTCTGTTTCCTATATACTGTATGTGTTAAGGTGATGAAAGATGATAATATTCTGAAATTAATGTTGGCAATTGCACATATTATCAAATAAAAGAGAAAATGATCAAGAGACGTCTGATAAACACAACCTGCAAAGTTCTTGTAATTTCATCAAAAGTAAAAGTTTGCAGCTCCTTTTTATTTTATGTGCGCGCGTGTGTGTGAGAAAGAGAGAGAAGGGGAGCTTCTATAGTCATTAGGCGTAGTTAACATAGCATCTTGTTATCATAACTATTATCTTACATCCCACAAAGTATCATTTGATCTTACATTCACATGGGGAAAAATTAATCAGAGCCCCAGAGCTGCACACTGCGAGGAGATGGAGAGGATATTTTCCTTCCTTTTTTTTTTGTCCAGGTAATCCCCAATTTAAATCAGACATTCACCAAAAATGAGTTGATATTCCATATCCCTGTGATCACACACAGCTCAGTTTCATATGTGGACATGAGTAAGTGTCTCCCACAGCTCCTGAGATGATCCATTTTCAGCTACTGATCAGATACTCTTGGGAACACAGGGGCAGTGAGGAGATCTGCTCTGATTCAGGATACTGGCAATATGATCTGTGCTTTGTTCAGAATCCTTGTCGAGAATATTCCTCACACTGTAACACACTGTGATAGAGAATAAATCAAACAATACTAACTATGAAAAAAAAGAAAGTTTCTTTTACATAAACTGATACTGGTTTACTTATTCAATTATTTTAAAAACAAAACAGAGGTCAGATTTTATAACCACAATCAGGTGGCACAAGCACTTTGTCCATCCATTATGTGTAACCACTTATCCTTTACAGGGTCGCAGGGTGCTGGAGCTGATCCCAGCTGACACAAATTAATAGAGCGAGACGGAAACGGAGAAATTTTGTACCTGGCAGTGCTGGGATATGGACATGGATATGGTCAAATGTAGTGCTTGTCTCACCCTACAAACACCGGCAGCTCGTAAAGTTAAGAAATCTATCTGGACACTGGAGAGAATGGCAAAATTACATATCAACTTAGACACCCAACATCATGTCTGTGCTTTGTGTAACATTACATACACACCATCTTAATAACATTAATTTGAAAAAATATCACCAGTATCCAAAGCAGTTTTATAAATTGCTCTGAGCACACATTATAAGCAGAGTCTTATTTTTCTATTTTGGCCTTCAGTCTTTCACAAAGCTGTTGACAGACTGTAGATCTGCTGCCTTGTTGGATGCACGCTGCTTTGAGTACCGCTGAAACATGCAATACAATTCAGAAGGTGCAGCCTGAGATCTGTGAGTTTGGAGGCTGCAGTTTGAGGTTAATGCAATCATTCTGTTTATCACTGTGACAAGATAAAGTAAAAGCAAATATACACAGTTCAAGTCACAAAGTAATGTATCACAAATGTGCACTCGCACTTACTTGTTAGGCCACAACAGCATTTTGCCAAATAATGTCATGTTGAGCGAGGTTTTACTGTTTTTCTGGATGACCCTGCATTTTATCAACACATCCTCCTGCCTTAACTACAAAAGAGGTTGTGTACCAATGACTCCCAAAATATATGAACAACATTCAGTGTGCGACAGAAGATCTATTAACAATCCCAGGTTTGAACATGTGGTTAACATTGGGAAACGGTCACAGTTATGCACAAAAACTACATGGTTAGGTTTGAAAAACAGATCAAATTGTACAGTTGTTGTGGAATTTAAGTTAAACTAAAGCCCCTTTTAAATAGGAATTGTGCAAATTTTCAGGAAAGCTCAATCAGTCTTTGTTCAGCATTGGCAGTATAAAAACAAAATCAGGGAGTGCGGCAAAATGCCGCCTACCTACTTTTGTTTACAGAATGTGTCTTTTTCGGGGCAATGGGGGGCGTGAGCAAGTAACAAAACGTGTAGCTCAGCGTGTGACGTAAACAGTGACGTACTCCGAGGGAAGCCGCGGCTGGTCAGTCCTTCTGTGATTCTCTCCCAAGTTGGCCCGTCCTTCATCGTCCCCGTCATTTGATGGTTAATGGCCTCTTCGTTTGCGAGGACAAGGAGGGCGCGCAATTCCTTGCCTCCTCAGTTGCTCATCTTTACAGTGTCTGTCAGATTTGCGTTTCCCTCTTGTTACTACCTGCTCATTCCTGCTATCAGCTGTTTCCTGTTTGTCCTTCGACAGTGGCTCGCAAGTGCGGCGTCATCAACAGCTCCTCCCACAAGTCTTCAACAGCCCCTCACGTGGCGGAAGGGCGCCTCGTTCTTTTTAAAACAAAAAGGTTCCGCCAAAATGACTACCCTACGAGGCGGAAAATTGGGCACCTCAGATCAACTCGCCACTCCGGCTCTGTGTGTCTAAACGCTTACACAAAAAGGGTTCTATGTTTCCCGCTTGGTTGAGCGGGCAACATAGAACCTGGGAAACATAGAGCCTTTTTGTGTAAGCGGGGAACATAGAACCTTTTTTGCAGGGTTAAGTGGGGAACATAGAACCCGGGAAACATAGATATGCTCCCACTACGGCCACTAGACGGCACTTCCTAACAATAAAATATCAATAAAACACAAATATGGGACGTATTAAGCTGCTTGCACAAACATCCTATATAGCCATTTTTTGGTGAGGGCAGGCTGATTGTTTTTGCCGTAGACTCTCTATGTTTGCAAACATGCTGTGTCGCCAGAGTGGCTCTGTTCAAGAGAATAAGGCCGGAAACAAAAGCACTGTGAAGAGCATACATTTTCCATGAGCGCTGCCCGCGTCTTTCTGCACCCATGTAACCAACTGGGCTGTTCACACTGGATGCAGCGCAGCATCGAGCACCCTGGCCAGCTCTGCAGTAATAGTTCCAGTGTCTGTTCTATTTTTCCCACCAAGAGAACAAATTGATAATCTATTCTGAACTATTTAAAGGATATATTAGATCTATTATAAATGATCTGACTGTGATAAATGATAAAATATGCATCCCATGCTTTCACATATTTGACAGTTGTGTCTAAATACGGAGCGAGAGAGAGACGGGCGGACACACACACTCGCTCAAAAACAGACAAATGCACTCTCACACACCGACAGAGACAGAGCTCTACGTGTAATTAAGCAGAGCAGAGAGGAGAATCACTCGCTGACCAGCACGGAGAAATGTGCTTCTCCTGTGAACGGCCAGGTGACTGCTGACAGGCAGCTGTGCGACAATTAAAAAATCGGGGCGCTTCCATGTTGCATGCAGAGCTTAAGTCAGTCTTACTGGGGCCTAACACGAGAGGTAGGACAAATAGGACACAGCTTTATTTATGACCTCGATATATAAAACAATTTACCCTTTGACATGCGTTTGGACAACAAATATTCCCTTTTAGCCAAAAATGTTATCAAGCCTTTTACACCCTGATAGACAGAATCGCCTGAAGCCACTTTACACTTCATAAAATGTCAATGGGCAAATTTATATTTAAATATCAACACATTAGCTTTGGTTTTGTCGACTTAAGTTGAAAACTGCTTCAGTATCAACCTCAAATCCACATCCACTACACTCTCCAGCCTGCTGGTGAAAAACTGGCCTCCACTCTGCGCTCCACAGAGTCACGTCCCATGATTCCAGCAACCTTATAAACCTGACAGTCCGTGTGTGTGTGTGTGTGTGTGTGTGTGTGTGTGTGTAATGCATGTGTATGTGTGTGAGACTGTCTTATGTATGGTAATTAGCGTTTTTGTGTGTCTTTGTGTGCATGCCTCCTCGCCTCTGTGTGTGTGTGTGTCTGTGTGCGTTGTCAAGTAGAGTTTTACAGGCCAGACCCTGACATAAAGCCTTTAGCGGCCTGTCATGGAGCTTTATAAGGTTAAACCGAACAAGGCCTAATCCACACCCAGAGAACATGAGGTAAGTGTGTAAGTGAGTGCATGTGTGTGTGTGTGCGAGTGTGTGTTTGAGAAAGAATAAAAGAAAGAAAAAGAAAAAGAGAGAGAGAGACTGACATCCAACTAAAGCCTGATCTAGACTGTGGTTGGCTGACATCTTTGTTCATCTTGGCTTTCAAATAGTAGCGGTCTTTGTGCATTTGGTTGTAGGTGTGTGTGTGTATGTGTGTGTGTGACCATGGAGGGCATACATTTTTTTTTATTTTAAATTAAAAACCTGCCTACAGATTACCCAATTTTTCACTCGAGCATTTACATGTACATGAAAGTGGAGTGCTACATGAAGAAGCTGTGTGAATCTCACCTCTAATTACGCTGATTCTTTCTTTCTGTCTCCATTTCCTTCAGACCTTGTAGAAATAATAACAAAAAACCCACTAAACGGATGTGAAAAATACTGCCTAGGAGCTAAAAAAAAAGAAGAAATAAAAAAAGTGCAGAAGGAAAAAAAAAACAACCTCACAATCTCAAATTTTTCTGATTGCTCCATTAGCTCAGTTAAAGGTGTAATTACAGAAACTCCTAATCTTTAATCATCTTTTAATTACCATATCATGTAGTCATTATAGCAGCTCCTGAAGGGAGGAAGTTAAACTTTTTACTTTGGTGTTTAAGGGTAATTATTTTGGCCCTGAATACTTGGCTGAGTGCAGTCGTGTTCTTAGGTGTGATGATACACATCTCCTGCACCTTCATTCCATTAACTAGCTCTTTGATTTCACACCATCATTATCTGCTCCTAATATTTGGCTAATAATCTCCTTGACAGTATCTTTGTAAATTTGAATATCTACATTAAAAAGCCAGAGTTTTTTTTTTAATATACAAGAAAGACATGCTGCTTTTATTGGATTGTACATTT
This sequence comes from Epinephelus fuscoguttatus, assembly GCF_011397635.1. Taxonomy (NCBI): domain Eukaryota; kingdom Metazoa; phylum Chordata; class Actinopteri; order Perciformes; family Serranidae; genus Epinephelus; species Epinephelus fuscoguttatus. The sequence continues at coordinate 12,620,421 of NC_064754.1, read as the reverse complement.
GGCCAGCATCACCTCTTTTTTTGTTCACATTTATATGAAAATTCTGGAGTCTTCTCATTTTTGTATAGAAACCATATTGTTATCTGGTTGGAATTTGGCTGTAAGCTTCATTTTGGAAGTATTTATTAGCTGTTAAATTGTTGATCTTAACTGCCAACTGTTTAATCTGCTGGTGAGTGAATAGCCTTTTTCCTGAGAGCTCACACTGACATTTTGAGGACAGAGTAATCTTACCAAGTAAAAAAAAAAAACTTTTGCTTTAAATGACATCCAGGGTTCAGGTTCAGCCGAGCAACGTGGATTCTACTTCATGAGCCGACGTCTGTGAGACAGAAACGGCTGTCAGAGCAAAGCGGCTGGCTTCTAATGTCTCTTAACCAGAAGAGATCCACCCTAAAACATATTTCACATATTAATACCCCCGATTAAAGTCTAAATGACTCTTTTTTTGGGTGCATGTTGAACATGGAGAGAATCTTGCTACTTCATGGTTGATCCAAATTCGTTGACTCTAAGTGTTTGAACATCAAGAACAATGAAAATGTGCACTTATTAAGACCTAATCGGACAGGATTAGTTTAACGTGGAGACGTGGGGTAAAGTAATTATCACCAGGGATTTTAATCCCGTCCAAACGCACCATGTCTGTTATCATTACGGATAATGTCAGTAAAAATTACGGTGATGTTTACAACCATTTTTCCACGTTTGTCGACGATGGAGGCGCTTAAAGAAGCATTTGGTGTTGTCGGCAGTCGTGATAGTGGACATTCTTTTAATGATCGCATAGCCCTACGTGGGAGACCAATCAAAAAGGTCGAGAAGGTTGGTTGTGTGTTAGGCCTAATATAAATCCGTATTGCTAATCGTTGTGTACACACAATCCTGATCATGGGCAATATTTCATATTGGGCTAATCATTAATTATTATTACACATACAGGAAGCAACGTAGGATGCACATGCCGACAGGGAGGTGATGCCAGGGTGCAAACTGAGTTACCACTCCCATCTCTGGTAGAATTACGGAGATTTCTTGTCCTGTGCGAATTGGACACTTGTATTACAGACATCCTGTGGTGAATTGACATTAGTCCACATCCCTTTGTAAAACTAATCCCGTCCGAATAGTAGACATACACATTTGTGTCACTTGCTTTGGTTGTACTATCACTAAACAAATCCTTAAACCTTTAATGACTGTTCTGAGTTGTTTTTCAGTGAGTTGTTTGTGCCTTCCAAAAAAATGGCCTGAGCGTCTTGCTGCACTGGTGCTCCATCAGTTATGAACAATAAAAAAGACCAGCAGTCCCTTTTTGTTGTTGTTTTACGTGAGTGTATCCTCACTGTATCCTCATCCATCCACCCTAACACCCCTCCAACTGGGTATCCATATCAGAAGCAAGTCAGCGGTGTGTAAGCGCTACTGAAGCATTCAATAAACACCAACTCCGATCTCTGTTACAGCATCGCTAGCCTCTGACAAAGCTGTCCTGTCAGCAGCACAAGGACACCAGACTGACTCATATCACATATAAACTGAACAGAAACGGTTTTCAAGTAGGTTTAATTGCAATTAAACAGGAAGTAAACACCATTGTTTGTGTTAATTGATTAATTTACTTTACTTCCCAGGTCCCACAAAGCCCTATGCTGGAGAGGGTTAACCTGCTTTGTCACTATATTGTATCACACCTTATTTATACCTGACTGTCAGCTGGTTGTGTATTCTGTGCCTTACTGTTACCTAGTTTATTATATCTGCTACATATTTTGTTTCATATTTGGCATGCATTTGCTTTCCTGCTATGCTATTTTAGTCCTTTCGCACTACACTCTTTGTATCTCAACTCCTCCGACTTTTCAACTGCTGCACAGCAATTTCCCTCAGGTTAAACAAAGTTCTGTCTTAGTTTATCTTATCTCTTATCTTTAAGACTTTTCAGTCTGGAATAACAACATTAAACTACTTACGCCCACATAAGTACAGTACATATATTTAAAAATAGAAAACATATCTAACATTTTATTCGGTTACATAAATTGTTTGAAGCCGTTTGTGTCAAGTGCAAATGAACTTGTGGGTAAACCTAATTACCCTGTAGAGTTTTCAATGGTTAATAAAATTCATTGTACATTCATTGCTTTACACTAAAACACATAGGGTGCATCTTTTTTTGTCTTTAAAAACACATCAAAAAGTATCAATTTATTTATGGGGGAAGACTCTTTTTTTCATATTTGTAGATGCTGAAAAATGATAATAGAAATGACCCTGAATAGTTTTTCCTGATACCTACAAACATGTTGTTTAAAAAAAAAAAAACCTTTTAACATTAGGACTGAACCAACACAGGGAAACTGAACAATAGGGTTGGGTGATATGACAATACACAACATAATATGAGATACATTCTCAAATGTCAAAGAATTTACCAAATATTTTATCCAGTGGTAACTTTCCTTCTTAGTACTGATTAAATAAAACCATTGAAATGTTGCACATCTATAAGCGGAACTGTTTATGGCACCATCCTGACATTTTAAGTTTTATTTGATGGATTTGCCCAAAACAGACATTCTTGTCTGATTATTTTATCCATAGGGAGATAATGAACAGATTGCTTAAGAACATTTTGTCTGTTTGTATTTTTTTTCCACAATAACTTTCAATATTGTTGTAAAGACTTACATTTACCATGATTAAATAATTGTCTATACACATATGTCATTGTCTGTCTGCTTGATTAGACAGCTGCAGTCCAAATGGCTGATTCCTGTTTACAACAACACAACAACACCCTCACACTTAGATGTTATTTACATGATGTCACTACTTCACAAAATATTTACAATGAAGATATCAGATGAACGTTTAACTGATCAAACAGGTTCTGATTGCTCATCCAACAGCAGTTAGTACTCAGTATTTTACAGCGCTGACCTTAAAGTGGGATCAAATTTCCCCTCCTACAGCTACATTCACTTTCTTCTTTCTTCTGGCTGAAACAAGGTTTTTTTTTTTTTTTATCATTGGCTTTGATGATTATTTCATCAAATATCAGGAACTTCTGCTTTCATTGCAGGATAAAAGCAGAATGTGGTACAATTTAAATCAAACGCACATGGGTCTACAATTCCATAATTACCTTGCTTTTTTTTCTCTTGTTGAAATATGTATATTTAAATAACCCAAACAGTTCAAACCCGTCTGAGGCTTGCCGTACTTAATTAGAAATGGTCAGGATCTGATTGCTTACTGTAATGAAGTTACATTTAATCAGCTTTTTCTCTGCTAAGAAAATAAATGTTTATCTGTTTCTGGTGCTGCCTTTATTAACTAAAGGTGAACATACAGTATGTGAGTCGAGCACTTTGTGCAACATGACAGCAGATGTCTTTGAATATATCTGCAACGCAGGTAGTAACTGACTTATAGATTTTAAAAGAATAGGGATATTTTCTTTCTCTATAACCTTAAATATTCAAATTCATCATGATGATTACTTCCTGTGAAGTTTAATTACGGTCATTTTAAACTAGACCGGTTCAACCCTGCAGTAGTTTTGGCAGCCATTTTAAAAATGGCCACCAGGGAGACATTATGCTAATTCTTTGATAGTACTATTGCTAAAAGCACTTATAATTAGCACATGTGTATGCCGAATTTCCGTCTTGTGAATAATTAGGAAATGTGTGTGCCAAATTTCCCTCTCCCTTAAAACATCATAGTGTGCACTGACTGGTGCTATCAAAGGCAATGCACAAAAAAGGTATGTTTTAAGTCTCCTGCATGGAGGGATACTCAACATGTTCTACTTTTTAGATTCATGAAATAGACACTTTCGTCAGGTTTAGTTTTTGGCCTAAAGATGAAGGATTTTTTTTTTTTTTTTTTTTTTTTACCCCAGAACTGAAAAACCATATAAATACAAAGAATGCACTGTAAATCCAGGACCTCAAACTAGTTCAAAGACGTTTTTGAAGCTATTTCTTAAAAATATTTTCTATCTTGACAAACTCTTATGGGTGGTGTAGGGTACACTAATTTAATTCAAGTAAAAGCATGAGCAACATCACCCCAACTGGCACTGTTTTTTCTTTTTTTTTTTTTTAACTATGACAGCATCAAATCTCCTCACTCGCTCCAGGCTCACTACTGCTGCCACATTAGCATTACATTTGCATTAGATTAGTGTTGCAAAAAAAGTCGACACGTTGAATCCGCAGCTGTCCCGCCATCATCTAGAACCAATATTGATATAGTAAGACTGCTGCTTTAAAAAACACAGAGAGGAACGTTGACAGGGGTGTACTGAAAATACAGACACATGGGAGGCCTGCATACCCAATTAAACATGAGTCCCAGGTTTGGTGTAGTACCAGGGCTGAATCAGGAAAATGAGAACTTGAGCTGACACTGACACTTGTGTAGAAGCTGGTGGGGAAGGAAGGCAAGGGGGCGAGGTGGAGAGAAAGATACTGACAAGAGTTGGCTCAAAGCTAAAAGAGGGATTACTTGCAAAAGACAACTTAGGTCAAAAGGCAAACGTGAAATGGGACGTGAGGGATCATTAGGCTCATTTCTACAAGCAGTCGGGTTCAGTTGAGGTCAGTTTGTTACAGAATGGTTATGTTGTGGATGGTGCCAATAGAGCCACTCCATTCTGTCCTGTTTTTTGTTACCCCTCTTTTGAGGTATCTCACACACTGATCCAGTACTAAAAGATGGAGCTAGAAACACTGCAGTCCATTAATTTATTCAGAGGGAATCGTCACTCTTGCTCAACAAGGACTCAACACACAAACCCCCTATTTTTAAATATCCAATTGAGAGTGACGGAGACTCTAAATAATCCAGCCTTTTCTTTGTCGAAAGAGGTGCACATGTTCCTTTGGATCATTGGTGAAGAGGAAATACAGCAAGAGCAGTAACAACCCCACCTACATGTAAGAATACTGTCTGCAGTGGAATCACCAAGCAGGTCTAGGTGCGTATCTGTTTGGGTTACGCACTAGTTTAAAGGGTACTACTCCAAAAGATCTTGATGGAACCATGGCTTTTGTGTCTGGCGTAGTTCCATAGTCTGCCATCCTCATCCTCATTGGCTGATGTTGAGACATGCTGCAGCAAAGTCAATCTATAAGTCTACACAGAGGTTAAAGTTTATATCAGTATTGACACTGGTATCATTCATGTTCTGTATTGAAGCAGTTTTGTTTTGTCAGACTTAAGAGTGCAGAATGTGCAGTAAAAGTTGCGATGTACAAAATAAAAAAACGACAACTTTACCATCCTTATTCCACAACTTAGGCTTCAAAAGAGCAGTTTACTGTATACTCTATAGAACCACGGTGGGATCAGTTTAATATCATTTAACCACAACGTAGGCTTAATCAGGTCGCCAGTGTAACCTCCATAAAGTTCCAGTTTGCCCCGCTTGAACCATGACGTAAGGCCTCTGCACACTGTGTCTGTTGTTTTTCTTCCTAAATTGTAGCACATCTGAAAATAAATACGACCTCACTTTGTGTCAATCAAGTATACACACTGACTCCAAAACTTTTGTCCATAATTAAAGTTTTTTGGAATATAAAACAACTACATTTTCTGCATTTTTTTTTCACATTTAGAAAGTCGTTTGACCAAGAAGCAGAGAAAAAAACGTGGCAGAGGGACACATCCGTAGCAAGAGAAAGGAACAGGCATCACGGTATCCTTTAATAACTCAAATCAACCCAGTCTCACTCCAAAGTTGTCAAAACCCAGCGCTTGGGCAGTGACTTCCAGCATCAGACACCAACGAAAAACGCCATACTTAACGTTGGCGTGATACACGGCTGGACGCTGTTATAGTTTTACTGTGGCCAACGACATCGGGGGAAAACTCAACAGGACAAGAATGAAAGCTAGGACAGCCAAAGTCCGAGTAGGGTGGGCGGGAAGTGTGGCGAATGGGTCCAACAAACACTGACATTCTCCTTGGAGAAAGGGAAACCCTGTTCTTTTTTCCAAACCCCACCATGTGCGTTTCTTGTTGAAGGACAAAAATAAATACATTTGCGGTGTTTTTATTTTGAAAGAGACTGTATGTAAATGGTAAATTTCCTGTGAAAACAGAAGTGCATTTTGAAAGAAGACATTGAATCTAACAGGCAGAACTTGTGTAGAACTTGTGAAGTGGAAAATCTATGATCCACAGCCACAACTAAAGCCTAAAAAGAAAGGTTTAGCCTCCATATAGGCTTCAAACAGACCAAGCCTCCTGATAAGACCAGTTTAATTTCTCAGAGACACAACACTAAAAAGGTTTAAAAGACTAATTGCAGCTCTGTGACCAAGAATTAGGATTAGAAGGGTTAAATATTGAGAAAGACTTCTTTCAGCTGGGACTTACAGCATGCCATTAAAGACTCTCATTACTTCACTGACCAAGGCCTTAGCTTTAAAGGCCAAGATGCCATTGTTTTACTATACTTGGCTCAAAAGCTCAACCTCAGTTCATCACCCCTCCATGCTGACTGATGGAGCCCTGTATATACTGCATCAGAGCCATTACAGGAAAACCTCCCAAAAATGTCTGGAAATACTGGTACGTTATTGGAGTGACGTTAATTTTCATAAGATGGCAGAGCTAAGCAGCAGTAAGCGACTGACTCTGTGAAACAAGGAGATCTCTGACCTTCCCTTCAGCTCAAAAGTTTTATGGTTTCAGTGCTCAGCCCTGTTTCAGCCATGTTATCCCGAGAGCTTTGAATGTGTTGGAGAAATGATGTGATAGACAAAAGCAGACGTGCTGCTGACTTCATCATATCATTGCTGCACTGACATACAGAATATATTATCGGTGTCATGATCACTTGATGACTGAAGAGCTACCTACATGATTATGTATGTTGTGTGTTGATAGACACCGAGGTACGGGATCCCAAAAAATTCATAGCTGGTATTAGCTGGTGTTAGTAAGCAAACTTCACTTAGATATTGCTTTGTAACTCAAAGTACAGACTCAGCTCAGACTTTATGACAACTGATCTGTTGAGACAGTTTGTTTTATATTAACAATGGCTCCAGTGACTGCATTATGTGGATGTGCTTCTCAGAGTGACCAATACAAAGCCACCTGAGCTCTGTGGAGCATTGTAGTGCCTTTCAGCACATTGTTTTGGTTTTATGATCCAAAATGTGTACAGTTTTGGTTCACTCTCACTACTAAGAGCTAAAAAGCCCCAATATACCCATCATATTCTACCTGCTCAATTCCCTCAGGAGTTGGAGGAGACCAAACCAGAGCTAGAGAAAAAAAATACAATATTGAATATTTGTTGGATAGCCAAATTAACGCTAGAGTTGAAAGAAGAGCAGGGATCTACTGGCTCAATCCCAATATCCACCCTTCAGTCATATGTACTGTAACATGTTCTCTGTCATCAGGTCAAGTCTGTGAGGTCACAAGACTGCAACTTTATAAAAGGTGTTGATATACAAGCCTGTTAACTCGTTGCTGTAGAAACATTCAGCGACAACTACAATCATGGACAAGGTGATCGCTGTGGCACTTGCCTATGTAAATGTAGTTCTTACATGAACCATGACAGTTAAAAATTACTGTATTGATAAAAGTAATGTTTTAATACAGTTTTACATATTCATTACGTACTTTCCAGTTGGTAATTGTAAATACTACAATGTCTGCATTGCACTGAATTAAATCAGTGAATTCTGCAACCCAAGCCGATACTTTGAAAATCTGCCGAAAGTCTGTTTAAGTCCCAAACAGCCCTAAACTTCTCGCAAACGTGGCTGCAAAGTCCGCTAGTCTGCAAGGCAAGTCCAGACATCTAGATTCAGCCCGAGCCGCACACCACAACATCACAAAGCTAAAATCGAGAGGAGAGAAAGACGGGGACAATTTGCCCACAGCTGGAGCTCATCAGCCATCACACCTGATGTCAATCCCAGCTCATCAGGAGAGGCAGCCTCAATCACAGAGGTAGGTCAGTTAGCAGCACATCTGCATGCATGCTAATAAGTTCATCTCACCATAATTAAAGCAACGCTCCAACGACTGAACTTGTCAGTTAAATGCCTTTTGTCAGCCCATCTCAGTCACAGTAGGACATAATAATAGTAATGAACAGGAGTAGAGTGGCTACTGCTGCATGTAGACAAATAGCAGACACTCCAATATCCACTTATGTCAGAAATAATCTGAAACAAGTAGCTCACTGAACAACCAATGCAGAAGCTGAACTTCAGAGCAAAGCCATATATTTGTTTGGTACCCAGTTAGTCCCAGTCCCAGTTATTTCAACTTGACACTACTTTTATCTAGTCACATGGAATGTTGACCCCCCCCCCCCAATAATTGGATTATTACACAAAATGCATAAAATGTGGTTAGTTTTGTGGACATTGGATTTTTTGTTACTGCAATAGAAAAGTGGAACAAAATGAAATCATTACTTTTTGAAACAGGACAATGGGTTTAAAAAGCATTTGTGCGATTTCAAACTTCTTTTTGTTGCGAGATAAAATGTTTTGAATTCTTTTTTTGTTTGACTTCACATATCCAAGGTTGCCAGACGCAGCGACCAAAATGCTGCAAAGCAAATGACAACAAAGGAACAAATCAATTATTTTGGAGAAATGGTGATAAAAGAACTGAGACCTTCCTCCTTTGGGAAATGATAAGGATATTATTACTTAAAAAGCTTAAATCCACCTATGTGAATGCTCAGCAGCAAAGTTGGAAGCAATGTAATGTTGGCGCATTCAGCAAAGGTGGTTGTGTACTTTGACACCTGAAGGGTGTACAATGAAGCAAGTTCAACAGAGTCAGGCTTTCTTCGTCTTCTGGGCTGGCTTGACATCACCTAAAGCCCCAGTCAGAGATTATGGGTATTACAACAATGGTTATGAACTGTGTTTGTAAAACCCAGGCTTTCTTCTTCAGGCTTTTTGTGTGTCGTATTGAAAAGGAGGCATCTGACGTTATCTGACTTTTCTACTGCACAAAATGGGCCGATCGTGTGCCGCCTACTTCCACCTTTGTATATTGTTAGAATATCATTACATCAAAAAGCTACACTATTGATGCGTATAAGGCAAGCGAGGAACGCTTACAGAAAGTTACTCATTGTGTGAATTCATAAGTTAATATATTTATTTCACCTCTTAACGCACTCTCAGTGCCTCGGCTTCATTTCTAACATGACAGCCGTACTTTCTGCACCTTCTAAACTTTAAACTTGATGCAACACATTTAAATATTATACTCATGAATTGTATTTAAGTCTGACACTGTCCATTAATGATAGGGATGTGGAAATTGCTTCAGTTTGTTTGCCAAATCAAAATGAAATTAATTGTATTAATTAAATATTATCTATGATAAATACCAATTCATGAATCAATTTTGTAATCTGTGTTCTATTGGCTGAAATACAAGCAGTGTAAGACAGAGTTAAGCAAATGAGGACCACATATAGAAACATTATATCCAAAGTGATGATATTATGGTATGGTTAGAAGAAATTAAACCACATTAAATTTGCACGTTATTAGTGTAAGTCAACTATCAACGTAGGCTCCCAGAAAATTTATAGAAGGCTTCTTTTAGAGTCAGTGTGGGTAAATGGTAAGAGATCACTAGTGAGAGCAATGTAATATCTAGAGTTCAACTTTGGGGAACTTTGACATTCAAATTTTAACCACTGACAAATTGCAAACCATCTCAACAGTAGCCTACAGTGTGGTGCTCCATACCGTAAATGCTCCACAAAAGAGACAGTTTGCAGTTACCAGACATGAGTCAAAGGTATAAATCTCCTGAAACAGTCTCTTGTGCATACAACACTAAACTAGCTAGAGACTCTAGACAGCTTAGTAATCTTGTGGCTGCCTATCAATAGCATGCTAATGAATAGCGCACATTTCTGACAAACATGAGACTTCATGCTTAGAATGAAAGCAACATAACTGACCTTGTGGTCGAATTTGAGTGTTGTGTGATCTCATAAATGTTCTTTTAGTATATGTAACACTTAAATAACAGAGAAGTGCCCTCTGACAGGATTTGGTTGGAGTGTTGCCTTAGCAATCTAAGTGGAAATAAAGACGCACGGTGGGTGCTGTCAGTTGATCTAAAGACACACCCCACAGACCTTCACACTCACACTGCTAATGGTATGTGGGTAATCATGTGTGAAATTAGTTTTGATTGAGTTTTGGTCGAGCTCACCTGATGCATCAGCTACTCAGGTGCTGAAGAGAAGAGTAGGACAAGATGAAGAACCATTTTCATCCTGCCCCCAGTCGTTTTAGTAGAGATGGGTTTCATTTTTTAATTTACTTTCTAAATTATTATGCTACTAAAACTTTTAAGATGGCACATAGTTAAATCCAAAGTATTTAAAGAATGAGTGCAGTTGCCTGATAACAGACTGAAATGCTAAATTGTTTTACTCTGTTTACATCTTTTGTGTGATATTGTGTCCAATCTAACCAATTTCTGTGGGGGAGGGGGATGTGATTTTCACCAACCAGTCATTGGAGACCAATGTATCTGCCTGAATGGGTCCATACCATTAGCACTCTAGTACGCGCCTGTGCTGCTCAGGTCTGCACATCATTTGACATTCATACATTTCAGTGGCATGAGCGGTGTATATATCACCACAACCACATGGCCCAAACCCAAGCATGTCAAGGAAGACTGATAAGACAGAGAACTGATGAAGTCAGTCGGGCTTCAATTAAATCACACTCTAAACATTAATTGCCCCATAGGCCTATATTGTTGTTTGTTTAGTCAGCAATAAATGACATGGTTGCTGCCACTGGCTGAAAGATTACACTTAATTTAAACAGGTTTCCCAGCCCTTGCAGTTCTGTGTTAAGTAAAGCACCCACGTACTGAAATGGAGCAAATCCAATCATCATTTTAAGTTCACGCTAACCTGTAGCCATGTCATCATATCTGTTTTGCAGGACTTTTACAAGTGGAACAAAGAGAAGTAAAAACACACTACAATGTCTGGCGATATCAAGAAGGCATGTCAACTTAGAACAGCCTCAGTAGTTGCATCTATCTTGTCTATGCTGCTCGCCATTGTTGTCATTATGCCTCATAAGTTCTGGCGCATCTCTTGACAAGCTTGACAATGGTGTCACTCCTGCTCATGGTGCTGATTGGCTGATTGAGTCCCACCACAGTGCTCATTGGTTGTTTTTTATTTTAATCGAGAACGACTGTTTCCTGTCACAATGCCAGACAAATCAGTCAACTCGGACTTGGTGGAGTGGGTGGATGCAAAGGTCTAGACCCGAGTGATGGGTGTGGATGAATGAACGTGTTCAGGAGTTTGAGTTATAAATTTCAGGTTCCATGCATCAATGATTTCCTGGTGTTAAAGTTTGTTCGGTATTGTTGTACCTAAGTACAAAGACATCACAGGATATAAAGGATGACTGAAGGTGAGAAAGAAAGTCTGGTTGCAGTTTCAAAAAGTCAGGGGAGAAAGCACAAGAATAAAGAAACAAAAGAAGGGAGGAAAGAAAGGACGGAAGCACACTGAGGTGCTGCTGAGTTGACTGAATATAAGTGATGTTGATATGATGAACAGCCACCTCTGTCCTCTACTGTAATCAGTCATTCTGCACTGACAGACTAGAATCCGCCATTTACTTCAAGACGGGGATAAGAGAGCAGTGAATAGAGATAGATGGAGGGATTGGAGAAAGAGAGACAGTCAGCGATAAAAGGAAGCACAGGGAGACAGACAAGTGTTGGAGAGACAGAGGAAGGCAAACAATGCTGATATAAAGAGAGGGTAATGTGTATGAGTCAGGTAGATAAAGAGAAAGAGGGATTGTTGGAGAAGTGGGGGAGTGAAAGAGATAAATAACCTGTCTGGACTCATCTAGTCTGTGCTTCATTTTGCCCAGGCAGTGATGAGGTGATGATAAAGCTCTGATGAACATCCACCTGATTAACATGGTGAAGTACAGAGGTCACTTACTTTTATACAAACTTTTTAGATGGTTCATTTTCAAGAACTGAACTTCTCCCACCTTTGGGCGTTGCCTCTTCCAGGTGCAGCACCCCCCATAATTTTAAGACTAAATCCTTACCTTGTCCTCAGCACTGTAGGGTACCTGCACAAATAGTCTCGCTCACCAGACCTTTCTCAAGAAAAGAAAGGTCTGGCTGGGCCGACTCTCACTTTGAGATTGGAGAAAAAAACGGCCCGGCTGCTTGTACTTCTTTCAACCAATCACAATCGTTCTGGGCGGTGCCACAGCAATGGTGTGCTTGCAAAAACATTGCCGGGGGGAAACAGGTTTTGGTGTAACACGCCCACAAAAATATCACCTACAGGATGCAAACCATGGCAGAAAAATGGCTACATCCCCACAAGACCAAATACCGCAAAAGTTAGTAAAGGATGTGTTGAAAACGGTTGAAAACTGCTACACAACCGGAGGTGGTAGGGCAGGACTTCAGCGGGTGGCTCGTTCCGCCCAGTGAGAGGCTGATCTCTGTAGCAAACTTCCGCCCACTCAGACTATTGCACAAAACTTGTTTGCTAGAGGTTGATATTCCAGGTTGATGATTTGAAATTTAATCATCTAAAATTGGTTTGGTAGAATTGTTGTTTGTTTAAATATGGCCTTGCAGAGTTTATTAGCTTGTATATAAAGGCACTGATGTATCTAGCTGTTGCAATGACAGTCGTAATAAAGCCATCCCAGACAAGAAAGTCGCCGACACCAATGAATGAAAAATCTGCCCATAAAAGCTGGCTCTTGAAACAGCGCAATTACAATAAAATACGTTATTTTATATGGTGACTAAAAACATCTTTTGTTATCATTTGCTCTATTGCCACAGCTAAGAACTAAAATGAACAGAGCTACTTATACATTCACTGTTTGATCCAGATGGTTGTTGCTCAGATACTGTATGTAATGAATTCATTAAACCTCAAGGGAAAAATGTGACAAAGCGATACTATACAGTCAAACTTTCGACGAGTGTTGTGTGAAAATACAGACAACTGAAAAACTGTGCCATTACATTTGTGAGAGGAATAAAAGACATAAAAACACCTTGGATTCAAAGGACACAGCAACTCGGGAAAATCTGACAAATGATAGAAGAGTTATTTTGATTTGTGAGCAACTGCATAATGATGTGTTAAAACATATTCGACATGAGGAGATGGAACTTTAGATGGATCCACTGTAATTTACATATACCCGGTAATACCTGGATTTCAGGTTTTAAATGGTCTCCCCAAAGTTAGTTCAGGAAGTTCTTGCAATATGTGTTGTTTACTAGCTCTTCATTTGATTTCTTTTTTAAAGGAGGTTGCTTCAAACCTGGCATTAAATGTGGATTTGAAATTTAATACAGTAAGTTGCATTATTTTTTTGCCACTAGGGGGGTAAAAAAGGATACAGCCTCATGTACCACTGTTTATTTACACATCCCGCAGACATGCCGCAACATGAGCATTCGTCTGGAGTTGTGTTTCTATCCACAAAACCAAAAATGTTAACTATAATGATGACTATAAGAATAACAATGTGAGCATCCATACTGATGAACAATAATGACTACAAGGTGGCACAAAGAACATACTGCGCGCTCCAGCTGTGACACCCTTACCCTTTTCCACCAAATAAGCTCTGGCTCTTTGACAAGTACCATTCATGATTCTTGGAACCTTGGTGCCATTTGAGAAACTAGCCAGCGTTTCCACCGGTTTTACACTGAACCATTGTAACCAAGAATGTGTCATCAATGTAGAGTGTTACACAATGCACAACAGAAGTCAACAGTAGTAGCAAGAATCATCATCTGCTATTTTCACAACTAGGGGCTGTAACTGCATAGAACTTACACTAATACTCATGGCTGCCTAGAGTAGGAATAGGTAACAATAGCTACCGGGGAAACACACTTTCTTTGTGCCATAAATTAAGGGTGCTTTCAGACCTAGAGTTGTCTTGCTTTGGTCCGAATCTGGGACTAATTTTGTTACGAAGTTGAGTAATTGCCTAGAGGTGGTTCGTGTTCTCACTGCAGCATTTACAAGTGGACCAGATCAAATTTCTGTGCAAGAAAGCTGCTCTTGATTGGCCAGAATTTCCATGCAAGAGGTATACAAAATGTTGTTGCAAGATAAATGCAACACTTTCTAATGTCACAATGGAGGGACAACTACGCAGGTTGATTTAGCGCTGCTCATCGTGGACTATTTTGCTCGCATTGTTCATTTTAGTCAAACCATACAGTTTGAAAACGAGGTGCGGCTCCAACTAGAAAACAATGTTTTGATGTATTGGATGTGCTGAATGTGCATATTAAGCCAGTACAGGAGGAGGTGCACATTAATAATCCTCCAGGACTGTAACATGCTCATGTTTAACCCAAACAATGTGTCATGTGACTGCAGTTGGTTCAGATCCAGGTCAGAACACGCTCTCACCATAAATGTACCGCACCAGCGTTTGTTTGTAACCAGACCGAGACCACCTCTTCAAAAAGGTCTCTGTTTGATTGTTTTGGTGCGTACCTAAGTGCAATTGCTGTGTTCACACCTGCCCAATCGAACCACACTTAGGGGGCAAACAAACTTGAGTTCGATTGAACCGAACCAAACACGGCAGGTGTGAAAGCACCCTGAGCCTTCGTTTTCCCAGGAGATCGTACCAGATGGCAGACAGCATCGCACAGTGAAAGCAAGGCTTATAGGGACCAGAGTCCTGCACGGGTCCAGTTTTCAAGATCCGCCCCGACCCGACCCGACCCGGGGACGTACAAACCCGCACCCGAACCGCAAACCCACGCATCAGGCCAATTAGTACCGCAACCCGGTCCGACCCGTTGAAACACGACCCGCAGCCTGACCCGTATCCCGGATTTAAAGTAATCATTTTGGGTCATATTGGCTGAATATTGAACAGCATATCGCCACAGTTAAGGTGCCAGTGAGTAAACAACGACCTGAATGAAGCAGCTCTCACAATAAAAACCTGACTTCAGCTCCATCATCAACCCTCTGTGTTCTTCTCCCATACGAGTGTAAAAGCACTCGTTTGTTACGTTTAATGCTTTTAAACTTTTAATCTATGTAAAGGAACTTTACATGTGTAATAATAGACTTACTTTCTGTCCAGAGCGACGTTCAGCAGTTACGAGCCGTCACGTGTTTTTAGAATCCATCGAGGAGAGAAGTAATCCATCAGGGAAACACTTCAGAAACATTATAAAGTGATAGTTGCACGTTTTATCCACTTATTTCTCAAATACCTAAATAATTATTTACTGTTTTGGAAGCGGCACTTGTTAGACGGTGGCAGCCATGTAAACAGCTGAACCAATGACCATTGCGAAATAGCAGTGGCGATCCTCAGAGAGTAAATAATGACCAAGATAGTTATCTGTAGTTTACCGAACTAATGACTGATGTGTTTATGTAAAACTGGCGATCCGACCCGCATGTTATTTTTTCCACCCAGATCCGAACCTGGGAAATTTTTTTTAAAAAAAACCACCTAAAAAAAACCACCTGCAAATCAGCTGTTTTTGTGGGTACCCATCGGGGGCCCGCGGGTAGCCAACCCAGTGAAGGACTCTGATAGGGGCCCAATCTAAACACCGGTGGTGTCATTATTCTATAGCTATTATACTGTGCAATCAACATACTTAATAATAAGTTTCAAGTTTCTTTTCTTTTAGACATAACTGCCTTGGATTCATTAATGAGATTCTCTGTTAAATGTAAGATTACCTGGCTCTCCACTGAGCACCCCTGTGGTCTAACCACAAAGTCATCGGGGCTATTTTAGTCCAGTGTCTCAATATACTCTCGTCTTCAGACACACACATATCAGATTTAGTCATTTACCAGGCAACACGTGTGTCATAAATATGAATAGAAAATATCCAGGTCTTTTATAAAGCTCAAGATCATTACAACAGTGCATGGTTATCAAAGAAGAAAACTAGGTTGTCGTTCTCTGGATAAATGAAAATGTGTGTGTTTGTGTGTGATATGAGGATGGAAAGCTTTAAGTGTTTAGTTCTGTAAACCACTGTGTACACTGTGCACTCCTTCAAAGTCCAGCCTTTTTAGACAGACAGAAACATTAGATTAGTAATACAACATCAGCGGGAGTGGAGGTGTTATTCAGTTCCACTTAGCGCCTATCCCATAATATAGACGTAGACACTCACACTCTCAATTTTGTCTGACACATAAATACATAATAACACTGCTTTGAGCGAGGTTGTCCAACACACACATACACACACACACACACACACACAAAGACAACATCATAAAATGCATCTAGAATCAGGTCTATTATCTTTGGTGGAGCTTAGGATATTGTAGTTGTGGGAGGATGGGCTTTGCTGCTGGCGCCGTTCAAAGCCCACTCCTTGTTGCTTTGTTTTTTTCTTTCTTTTTCTTTTTTTTCATGAATTTTAATCAAAACATCTGTAAACAAAAAGCCAACAGCGCGCATTAGGGTTGGCCTGTTCCCGGCGCTTCAGACTGATGCGTCGGCACTTTTTCTCTTGCTCGTGTTTAACAGGCTGACCTTGAGAAAGAACTTTTCCTCAAACAGTGGAACCACACAGAGCATTACTCTGTAGTCTGACACATTATAGGATGATGATGATGATGATGATGATGACGACGGGAGAAATGGTGATGCTAAGGACTGCTTGTTCCTATGAAATCATTTTGTTGATTGTTCTGGTATTGAAATCTAAGGATGACATGTTCAGTTTGAGTCATTTTAACCAGATAATCTAATTAAACCCTCTGGATGATACCAGAAATGCCAACATGTCTCCTAAAGAACTGGTTCATAGAACACTAAATTGTTTTGTCAAATACATCTTGTAGAAAACATACAGTAATTGCCAAGGGGAAAAAAGGATTGGAGCAAGCTGACTGATGTGCAGCCTTTAATTGTGCAAACACACTTGCTTCTCAACACCACTGTGTCTTCGTCAGAGCAAAAGAGATTGCTGCTTTGGATTATAATCATTATTATCTTTGATTCCAGTAAGTGTCATGTTCTTCTACAGAGATTTTAGGTAAGTGGTCAGGGTAGATGGTTTACCGTGATTCATGTCCAACATATGGTTGGATTTAGGATACTAAATTCCTTTGGCAAAGGTTAGGGAAAGATGATTTTGGCCAAGCAGCCACCCAGGCAGATCACAAGTCACTCTCCACAAGTTTCAGAAGTTCACAGAAGCTAAGGAAAATACGTGCGTCAACTATTTTGAAGGAGCCATGGCATAACTGGATGTACTATTATTAGATAGCATTAGTTAGTTAGTTACTCAGTACCAGTTTGTCTGTAGGCTACAGCACAAAAAGTAGGAAATATCAACAATAAACAATTAAAATAAACCAGAAAAGAAACCATTTAACTACATAGCCTACTTATTTATGGAAGTCAGATTTTGAGCCACATCAAAGACCAACATGTGGTCTGCGACAGTGAGGCTTGTTGTGTATACCCGAGTGCATTTTCTAAAAAACTTGCAGCCTGCACTAGCTGGTTAAGAGGAGTGAGGACTCAGCAGTCAATGATCGGTGTCTGCAATTAACCTTTTGAGTCACTGGCTACAGTGAGTGGGCTGGTAGATGAAAGAATCCACCAGCCAAGCATATTTTTTAATCGGCTAAAATGATACATTGCCTTTTTGTGTCAGATATACAATTGTTTCAGTACATTTCATTGGGATGGCGTAATGTGTTTAATACAATCTTAAAGAAGAAGCCAAAGCAAAATGTTGGATAACTCATCACCACAGCCTCAGTACGGGAACAAGCTCCCTCTGGTGAACTGTATTATAGTGTATATGTCTCGTGCTTTCATGGTGAAAGTGAAAGATAAGAACAGAAAGGAGTGAAGATGTAATGCGCTGCAGCTGACAATGTGGGGGGCAATAAGCGTTTACTGTCTTGATATCACAAAAGAGCCTCTGTGTTAGAGCAGCAGAGCAGTGTGCCACCATAATGAAGAAGGGGCTCTCTAGTTTTTCATGACATGACTATTTTGGTGCTAACATTTACCTGCTAGTGTGGCATATAGGCCTCTACTCACCAATCGGAGAATCCACCCGCCAATTGCCGCTTGCTGGGTCTTAATTTCAAACCGTGATGATGATGTAAAATAATATTAAAACAGGCTTTTCAACAGCTGTGAATTACTGCAACCACGAGAAGTCTTTGAGCATACAGTTGTAAATGTGCACACAAAATATTAGGCTAACTGTCTGCAGCTAATCCTGAACACTACTGGACCAGACACATACACACACTACCACATGCGTGATCCCCTGCAGGCTTACACCTTTTACATTTTAGTTCATCTGTTAAGTCCAATACACACCGGCAGCATCACATGATGGCGGCGTCATTGACGCAAGTCAAGTGCCGCCCCCAACACACACAGAAAGCGTCCTGCTGCGGGGCGTCAACCAGAATTCTATTGCACGCTCCACTCTGCTAGGTGGCAGTAATGCTGACTAGCTGGTTGCCAACCGCCAATTAGAACAAAATACGAGAAAGAAGATGCAGGAAGAGAAAGAAAACACACAACGCAGGAGGACCACGACAACCAGACAACGACGGTACCAATGTGAGTTACTACTAATGTGCTACTACGGGAGCTGGGAAGTACAAAATAGGCTTTTCTCTGAAAAAGAAGCACTTTTTCAAGGGCGGCGACGCTGGAAAATAGAACAATAGCAAGAAGCGCCGTGGCATGTCATGTCAATGTGCATCGACACGATGCCGGTGTGAGTGTGTAAATAGAGAATAATGGGGGCGTCTGTTTTGACGCGCATCGTACAGTGCCAGTGTGTTTTGGCCTTTACACTTCATCACCACAAAGTAACTGACAAATGTAAATAAAAAAATGGAAAAAAATACATTTTTCACATCTTGTTGATACCAAAGTTCTCTCGTTGAGCACCTGGGATCTCTGTTGCATGTTTTATCAAAACCCTTTAAACACTTAGAGACATGTCAGGATGATTTTTCTGAAATATTTAATCAATTTTCTCTGCTTTCTGTAACATATCACTGAGAGATGACAAGCTCTCAAAGCTGAGCCCAGCTTCATTGACAACTTTGCTGTATTCACTTTATCAAACTCCAGTGGTGAGCAGCCTGTGATTTCCTCACCTCAACAACGTGTGCTGTCACTGGGAAACTGCAAAATTCACCGAACTTCGACTTTTTCCAACAGCTTTCAAAAAGCTGCAAGCACAAGAATATTAAAGCTGACTTCTACAACTGTCAGGTGAAGTTCATTCTTCATCTTGTGACGTTTCTCTCACGACAGGCCTTCGAGCTCTACTCTCTCCACACCCGACCTACATGGAGATCTGATAGTACCACCAGCAGAGACACAGTGTTCAGAGATGACATCTGAGCAAAACCAGCAGAGATTAACTGCCATCTAAACATGTCTGTTTGTGTAATTTGACAATTAATGCAAGACAAAAGAAAACATCTAAACACTTGTACTCTCATAGAGTCATTTATCATTCAGACTGCATCAGAAAAATGTAAGAACTGACAAAATTGAATGGTCATTTTTTAAATTGTTCCTATCTACTATAAAAACAGAGAAAAGAATTGCATAAAAAAAAACACTTGATGTGTTGCTTTTAAACGGGAACACTTGGAAATACATGTCTTTGTTCGAGACAGTCTCATAGTTGTATGTGCAGCTTTTAAACTATTATGTAGTGCAATCAATATAACACTGACAACAAAAGCTGTTTTCTTCCTGACCTTCAGAAACAGAACAGATAAGAAATACAAGCGTGATGCTTTGAAGCTGAAAGTAAAGACTGACTCGGTAAGCATTAGTAATTTAGCTTTTTTCCCAGTAATGTGCAGATCTATAACAAAAACAAGTTGAAGTATCCCAAAACAATTTTTCACTGCTTTCCTGATTTGTTTTCTTCATAAAAATCCATCACTCTCAAACTGACTTGTGCTCCTCTTTCAATCTTAGAGGCAAACAGTCTGTGTGTTCTAATACACATACTATTTAGAATGCCAGAAAAAGATTTAATATGTCCCAATACATAATATGTCAGTACGCCAAAAATACGAGATGTTCTACTGCATCTGGTCACATTTTGCAGTTTGCAATCCAGCATGCTTTTCTGGCTATTCAGACCCACGGTCGTCTGCACAGAGGAAGACTCATCATCATCGACTGAGCCGCAGACACATGACAGCTCACTGACAGCTGAGAGAAGCTGCAATGACAGAGACAGCGCATTCAAGTGACTGGTGACCAGTCGAATAAGTAGGAATAATAGGAATTGTTTAAGCAAAAGCAAAAGACAACCAACAATAAAAAGACAGGAAAATGCATATGTAATTTCACCATCATGCATATATTATGTTAGAATCCACAATGTATGCAGTTATTACTTAAAAGTTAAAACTACAAACACCGCAACAAAACGGAGCTCACCGGGTTGACCACCGTCTCTAGCATAAGCTCGGCAAATGGCGTTATGTATCTCCGAGGTAACATTAAGATCTGCTGCGTTACAAATCACAGACTTTTTTACTTCAAATTTTACTCTACAGACTGCGATGTATATATGAGCAAGAGGGTCAAAGTTAAAGGTGCTACATTATGTCAAAGTGTGCATCCCTTACTGCATGCGTAATTGAGAACATAGGGAGTGTTTTTCAGCAAAACTCTGCACATCCAATAAGGTTCTTCTCCACATCCATTCATGTCACAGTAAAATCATACAAACAAATTACACTAAATAAGTATTGTGTAAGCTTAGTGTCACTTTCACACAGCCTACTGCACCATCTTTCAACACTTGTGTGTTTGTTTATTGCAGTTTATATGACGCCAAAAGAAAAAAAAGTAAAATATTATAACCTAAAAAGGTGTTTCTTATCAATTAAATGAGAAAAAACACTGTATTCACACACAATAGAACCAAAGGAGAAGAAGTAATAGAAATTGGATAAAGTGTTTGTCCATGAGATGAAAGTGGTATTGAAGGAACTGAAGGAATAAAAGAAAAACATTACATTTACTGGAACCAAGGGTACACCAACAAATACAAAAAAATGAAATAAAATAAAGGAAGACACAAGTCCGGTGGTGTCTGGGTGATGAAACCAACATGACTGAGAGGAGCCAGAGGAGGATGATAGTGACTGATTGGCAGATAGAAATCAGTGATGAATTACAGTTTGTGTTCCTACATCTTCTTACTTTTTATTATGTATAGTAGGTAAGGTGTTGCTCATAGTGATAAATCTATTATTGTTTCTTATAATAACCAGGGATCAAATTACTACATGTAATCTGAAAGGGGTCACTTGTAGTAAGAACGCTTACAGAGATTCTTCCATTTTCATCAGCTCTACAAAGCATTTAAAATTCAACAAATCATTGGCGACTCTGGCTAAGAGGTAGAGAGGGTCGTCCACAGTGTTTCAATCCCTGACCTCTCCTGTCCACATGTTTAAGTATCCTTGGCCAAGATACTGAACCCCAAATTGCTCCCAATGGTTATGTCATTGGTGAAGGAGTGTGAGAGAATGGTTACTGAGTAGCAGGTGGCACCCTGTATGGTATCTGCGGCCACCACTGTGTGAACAGGTAAATGTGAAGCACTTTGAGTGGTCAGAAGACTAGAAAAGCCCTATACAAGTCAAAGTCCATTGTTCTGGTTTTCTGGACTGTAACTCCAGCTTCCAGCCTCAGCAGCTGTTTTGAGCAAAAGGCTAGTACACATTAGCTTGGTGAAACCATCCCGATCTCGCGAGCTCATGTTCTGTTTCGCTCCGCACATCAGTCTGTCCATACAATCATAAAGGCGCATTCTGGCATCTGGCGTTAAAGCTTACCGGGCCAAACACAACCGTTTATTACTTTGGGGCGGGCATGTCATCAGAATAGGACAGACAAGGAGCGGAGTGAATGCATTTCGTAAACAACCAACATGGCGACTGATTTTGAAACTGCGGTGGTAAATGTGTTGAATGAACTGGAATGTACATTTTCTTTAAAAGCAGAACAAACGGCTGCACTGAAAGCTTTTATTGAAAAAAAAAGGATGTGTTTGCCGTCCTTCCTACGGGGTTTGGTAAAAGTTTAATTTACCAATTGGCTTTGTTGATCGAGAAAAAGATGGGACTCAGTGAAAACCCAGTGGCTATTGTTGTTTCTCCGCTAGTTGCTCTCATGGAGGAGCAAGTGAGGGAAGCGACACAGTTCACAGTGAGGAGGAAATCCGCAAAGACGATAACACTTTCTCAGACATGAATGGTAGTGTTTCTCTGTGTCTGCTGGATGTGTAAAACTGCTAAAGCTATGACATTTTTTTAACTTATGAGATGCAGCTAACATGTTAATTATTCAGCCCACAAGTGGCCAAAGACGAACAACTAATGCAGCTTTAAACTGTGTAAGGACATTAGTATTTACACAGCATCTTCTGCTTATGTTGGGCCGTTCTAATATCTAAAGATATTAGAACTCTCACAGTCATGACAAAAGCAGAGGTGTAAGGATAAAACAAATAACATGAGAGAGGAAATTAGCACCTAAAACAAACCCACTCCATCCTTGTTACTGTTTTCACCTTTTAAAACCCTAACTAAAGCTCTCATGAACACCTATTTAATTATCTCCGACGTTTCAGTGGCTAGAAATGTCACCTTGGCAGTAATTAAATGTGTTAATGGGAGCATTATCTAGTGAAGACTATTTTTTGACTTTTAACATGTTCTTTTGTCCGACACCTAGAATTTACTGGCTGGATGTGTGTGCTCACATTTCCCTGCCTCTTTTTCACTTCTTTACTACCTCTCTGTTTTTCCTGACTGTGGAACATCCCCACCTGACCTCCTAACCTGAATCCTTTGTTACACTTCTCCTTTAATTTAAATGTTAAACATTTAACTACATTCTGATGAAGTGGGCTCCTTGTTAATTCGTCAAGATGTGTTGGAAAATTGATGTATGAGGCAGTTCCTACTCAGGATGATAGGCTTCTTAAGATGCTCTCTGTGAGTGGGCGAGAGGAACCTGATAATCTGTGATCATTTCTCAGAGTGTCTTAAGTTAAGATGCTTTTCCAAAGCAAGTGTAAGAAGATGGGTAAGATGGGCTTTACCGTCATCCAAGCCTTAAGATGCTTTATGGAGACAGGGGCTGCTTCAGTGATGGCTGGCAGAAATGATACTCGCAGCACTGATGATAAATGTAGAAGTGGGGAAGACAGAAGTGTTCTGACTACATTGGTCAGAATTGGTAAAATGGTTATGTTTGCCATCATCCCTCTCCAACAGTATCAGATTTGGAACAGTTCCTCCCCAGGTCATGTCCTGCTCAGCACGCTGCTTCAACCTCAACCATCAGAAGGTCGATTCTGTCAACACGCTGCTCTGTCTCTTTACCAACCCTTTCAGTGTGACATGATTCCCTTCACATTCAGTATCATGGTAGTTTTCATCCAAGTGGGTTGTGGACAGCAAGGAGGGGGTTTTAATTTGACTGCAGAAAGTAAATGGTGACTGGTCAATGCTGAAATTACACCAGTTCATCGCAACTGGTCATGTTTGTTTTAAAGAACTAAACTTCTTTGAAAATGCAAATATAACACGGTCAAGCCCGGTTCTAGGCAGGCACATACGAGGGGGCAGTCATAAATGCGAAGGAGGCATCATGCTCCAGCACATTTTTGCCATAGGTAGAGCTGACAAATAAAGGTCATTCACTCACTCACTCACTTACTCACTCGCAGGATGTGGGGACGCTGTGTGAGTGCCCTATAGAGGGTGTCAAAGCACTGTGGTTTCAAATGTGCTTGCCACTTGTTTTGTTGTTGACAACAGTGTTTTCTACATGGAATTGGGTTGTTGTTAGCTGTGTGTCCAACCCCCAACCTAAAGAAATGGATTGCACTTTGTCAGGCCTATACCCTAAGACCTGTCCAACTTGGGTGTCCCACCTGAAGACTAAGCTCCTGCTGGTATAGCTCTTAGGGTCACTGAGGCACACAAACCCCCTGACCACAATAAGGTGGCGATCCCTCAGGGAGGAAAACTGAAAAATGAAATAAAGAAAAAATAAAATTAAAAATTAAAAAAAAAATAAAATAAAAATATCCTTCATCCAGGCACAACCAACATCTTAACATTTATCTTATTGGATGGCCATTAGGCATCTAGATATATGAAATAAATTTCATTCATTCATTCATTCATCTTCTAACCGCTTCATCCTCTTGAGGGTCGCGGGGGGGCTGGAGCCTATACCAGCTGACATTGGGCGAGAGGCAGGGTACACCCTGGACAGGTCGCCAGACTATCACAGGGCTGACACATAGAGACAAACAACCATTCACGCTCACATTCACACCTACGGACAATTTGGAGTTATCAATTAACCTAGTCCCCAATCTGCATGTCTTTGGACTGTGGGAGGAAGCCGGAGTGCCCGGAGAGAACCCATGCTGATACGGGGAGAACATGCAAACTCCGCATAGAAGGGCTCCCACACCCGGGATCGAACCGGCAACCCTCTTGCTGTGAGGCAAGAGTGCTAACCACCACACCACCGTGCCGCCCTGAAATAAATTTGAACCTAATAATTACAATAACCTCACTATAGCCAGTATTTACCAAAGCTAGTCTTATAAAAGAAAAAAACTTATCAAACTAACAGAACCAACAGTACAGTACAACAGTACATGTTTGACACCGCTAATATGTGTCATCTTTATCTATTGAAGGTTGAAGAGAGAAAATGTTTAAAATGTAGTTATCTGGAAAACAAGTAAACAATACAAAGAAGCCTCCAAGAAAAACTGAAAGTAAAAATGGTCAAACTTTAACTGGAATGCATTACAAAAACCTCCAGTGGTTTGACACTGGCATGCTACTGGACCCAGTGACACACATACAACATGGTCTCACTCTGAAGTCGTTGAAATCCAGTGCTTGGGCAGTGACTTGCAGCGTCAGACACTGGCGACAAAAGCTGTACTTTAACGTCTGTGTGATATGCAGCCAGTCGCCGTTATACTTTAACCGTGCCCAGCGGTGTCAGAGGGAAACGCCACGAAAGGTAAGCAGGTCGGAGGGGTGGTGGATGGGTTCAGCAAACACGGGCTTTCACCTGGGACAGTGGTGTGCGCATCCAGTAAGATCATAAAGCCAAACCCAGTTCTTTTTTCCTAAACCTAACCACATGTGTTAGTTGTTGAAGGAAAAAAAAAAGGTCAATTGGAGGTGTTGTGCCGATGTAGTGCATTGATCTAGAAAGAAACTGTATGTAAACAGTACATGTGCAATAACACCAAAAGCGTCATGAGCATCATGAGCGTCATGAGCGTCATAAGCGGCCGGCAGCCATTCATTTTCAATGTATGCTTGCTACAAAGGGCGTCTGGAGCGTTGGCAGCAGCGAGCAGCGTGATGCCAGCGACCAGAGCGTCACTGTGAAGTTGAAAGAAGCTCAACTTTATGCAAATGAGCAGTGACGCCACCGAAGCAGCAGCGAGCAGCAGCCAATTGCAGACCGTGAATATTCTCAAGGTGGGACAGTGAAAGAAAGAAAGAAAGAAAGAAAGAGATCTTGTGCAGCCTTTAGCAGCCTTCTGCAAGCCCTGCCAGAGCTGCCAGGCAGCGCGATGCCAGTGACCTGAGTGACCGCTTGTGCTCATGAAGCTTTTGGTATGAATGCACAGTTACATTTCCTGTCAAAATGGAAGTGTATTTTGAAAGAACAGAATGCATGTAAAAGGCACTTGACACGGTGTCAATAGGGTACCTTGTGTGTCGTATCTGGACGTGGAGAGTCCATGACCAAACGTTGATATGTGACAAAGTTGGAGTGAGAATGTGTTGACATGACCTCAACAACACAGACCAATCTGCTACGTTACTGGTTTAAGTATCAAGCTGAAAGCTCCATTTACCGCATGCCAGCTTCTCTGTTTTGCTCTAGAATCAGTAAATGAAGGAGAAAAGACTGCTGGACAAAATTCTAACATGTGTCCGAGTTCTTCATCATCATATTCACCTCTGAATGTTATGTCTCCCTTTACCTAAGGGCTCTACTTAAGGGAGATGGCAGAACAAATAAGCTTCCACAATGCAGTAATTAACATTGTCTCAAAAATCAGAGAAAACAAAGGCAAAACGCTGCAAACACATTTGTTGGGGACTATTTTCAGCTGCAGATTAATCCAAATTTGGCGTTCTAGTGAGTATTTGGAGCAGCGGGACGGTGTATGTGGGATTGAGTCAAATAAAAAATAAAAAAAAAGCTACAGTGTGTGTGTTCATAGTAATGAAGGAACGGGGCTCATTGGTGGGTTTTTAATAGTTTTTGGACAGCGGAGCTCTATGGTGCTAAGGAGGAGGATAAATCAGGCTTTGATACACACACAGTACTTGTTAATAGACACATTCATTGTTGGTTATGGTCTTTTCATGGGAGTAAGAGAGATAGCACATTGCTGGTCTTACTTTCAGTGCTAAAAAAAAGGCAGAAAACAGACTTTCAGAAATTCTTAAGAGGCCAGAAACACAATTAGCATAAAACCTTATTCATTCAAGAGTATTTCCTGGAGGTTTTTTTTTTTTATTATTATTATTTTAATTTGTGTAACCCCGTTTTTGAAATGTGAGGAAACCTCTACTGGGAAATAATTCTTAAAAAGCTTGATGCAACTGGTACGCGAATGTCAGCTCGACATGAAGGCAATTTCCAGGACATGAATCAGATGTTGTCTTTGAAAGCAGATATACGGGGGGCAGCAGTCCCTTTGTTCAGGTACCTCCCTTAATGTGAAATAGTGATCACTGCTCAAACTGCTCCTGCCAAAAGCAGATCTTTACCTGTAGCTCCACCTGCTTCATCTACAAAGACCGCTCTCCATGTTTGATCACTTCCTGATGAAAAACTAATCTTTTACTAATGTTTTCACACCGCATCAGGCCTGTACATTAGATTAAGACTTCCACCATGATCAAACGGACCTTTGATTAATAAAAAAGAGGTTGTGAAATCAACTAAAAATCAACTGTTAATACACACAAGTGAGTGGCTCCTGGCAGTAAGCAAGCGGTGTGTGTGTGTGTGTGTGTGTGTGCTGTCACACTGAGAAGCAGCAGGCGAATATTACACACTGAGAGGTAAATATTCACTTAGAGATAAAATCGTAAGCACCTTTCTCTCTTTCTTTTGCCTCTTTCTCCCTCGCCTGTCCCTCTCTTTCTTCTCTCTGAGTAAATATATATGTATATATCAATCTCTCTCTCTTTCTGGTCGCAGGTATACTTCACTGACAACACAACTCCAATGCTTATCTACACAGAGCAGGCTGCGCAGTCAGTAGCTGTGTGTGTGTGTGTGTGTGTGTGTGTGTGTGTTAGGAGATACAGTGGCAGGAGCAGTGGATTTTGGACAGCGGGGTTTGGGCGAGGCTTTTTTTTTCTCACAAGATGGATTCATCTATTACACACGCACACACACACACATTAAACGGTGCAGAGTGTATATTGTGGTGCTTACACCTCACAGAGGGGGACATTTGGGGGGCTGGGGTGGGGGGGGTTAAGATGTGGCACACTGTGAGAGTTGAGTGGCTTGTCTTAAAAAGCACCTACACTAAACAGATTTTTATCAGGTAGAATTTTCTGTGGGGGGCCGCAATTTAAAGGGGAAGTGGGCCCACAGAAAAAAAAAGTGATCTCTGAGTAGTGTCTGGGCTGAAGAATCAAACCAGCTGAAGCTGTGGGGATGTGCAGTGTGCGTTGGTTCGGAAATGCAGCAGGGACGGCGCTTTGTCCGCAGGATCCTGAACCACATTTATCAAATAATTTATTCTTATTTATTTCATTTTATTTTTGTAAAGGAAAGTAATGTTTATTGCCCTGATATATTGTCCAATATGTCCAATAAAATAAAAAGTCACATATGGTATTTCACGTATAATAAACATTTGAAGTTGTTTTTTTTTTCTAATTTATAACACTTCTTACAAGCTGCAGTGCCTTTAACAGTCAACACAAATGCTTGAATAAAGGGTGTGCAAAAATATTTGACTGCTCATATTAAATAACCATTACATTATTTCATAAGTGTGCTTATTTACATTATTATTTATTTTTACCTATATAAAGTTGCACTTCTATAAGATGAATATTTTTGCCACTGCTTGTGAAAGTACAGTCATTCTCTTTCCTGTCAT
Organism: Epinephelus fuscoguttatus; assembly: GCF_011397635.1. Classification (NCBI taxonomy): domain Eukaryota; kingdom Metazoa; phylum Chordata; class Actinopteri; order Perciformes; family Serranidae; genus Epinephelus; species Epinephelus fuscoguttatus. The sequence continues at coordinate 12,592,112 of NC_064754.1, read as the reverse complement.
GATAATAATTATAATAGTAATACATTTTATTTATGGACGACTTTAAAGACACTCAAGGTGACCTCACAGGCAAGTGTAGAGAAAATAACAGCAGATCTAAGTAACATGAAAAAAATATTGTAAAATAATTTTAACTGATGCAAACTGATTTCAGGAGTCAATAAAGATCAGTTAAAAATGGAGAGCACCACAGCAGGGACTGGAGAGTAGCAGCAGCTAACTGCGCCGGTGTTCACTTTCCGGAAGTGGATGTGTTGAGCAGGCTGGCTGTGTCTGCAACATGCCTTAATTAGATACGATAGGGTAAGGCACACTGGGAGGGCATCACGTAAAAATGTGGCACATGTATTTCTGTAAATAAAGCAGCATTTTAAGGACGTTATACAAACCTTTTTAATAACTACACTCTGATATAATCACCAATTTAAAAACTCTTCCTCCTGTTTGAGTAAAAGTTCGCTAAAAACCACACTGACCAGCTGTTTTAGAAAATTACTGAGCTTTTTTAAAAGTTAAACTACTTACCCATCGCTTATATTTTGAGTTGGAACAAATGGGCTTTGAAGAGACATGTTACACATTGTTTTTTGTGGTATTTTTTTTCATGGGATTTGTTCACAATAACAGTAGAATACTGTCCACCTTATGTTTTGACTACCAAAATGTAACCATGCCTTAATAATTCTGCAGTTACCACACACAGATTTTTACCGGAAATGCAGTGATAACTTCAGTAAATGTCTGAAGAGTCACAGGACATGGTAGCAAGCAACACAAACTCCTCATCCACATAATTCCTCCCAAAAAAGGAGCTTTTCTTATCATGGCAACACAAGAACAAGCACTGACTAGACACTAGTCTTTCTTAGAGTCAAAAGATGGCCGTCATCATTAAATACAATCTGGGATTTTGCAGAATCGTGCAGTATAAATGCTCAGTTTGGAAGGTGGGCATATAAAAGGGTTCAGGAAGACGTCTTTTTCTCTTGAGCTTTTGTTGATTCACTTCATTGTGATGGTGTATTTGTCCTGAATAGATTTTAAAGAAAAACAAAACATTTTAATGTATTATGATGTTTAAGTCATAATACCTGCCCGATTACCTCAAACGTGGACGATGTCTACCGATCAGGCAGCCTCTGAGCAAAGCCCGGAAATCATGACCTGCTGCAAGTCAGTCTAAAGTTCTGTCATGATAGCTGCCAGGCCTCTACCCACATATTTAACTGGCCTTAAGCTCCAAAGATACAGGAACACTACCAGCTCCATGGACCTCTGACCTGCCTGTGTTTCTCTGGGTGAAGGTACTGTATTATTAATTAAATGTCAAGCCACAAGCTGGACAGAGATCTTTGTAGACATGTCATCCAGTCATTTACATGCACAGGTCTCTCACAGGGCTAACACAAAGACAAATACAAACACCCAGCCAACTGAGCAGCATGTTGTTACACTGAGAATCCTCTTCCTCTTGTGATGAGTCGGTGCTCATATTGTACCAAACCTAAGTGCTATTTCGGTAAATTTTGGAAACCTTTTTTTCCAGGAATATCCACCTCCTTGTTTGTGACTGAAAACTTTTCAGCCAGCGGAGGGAGCTTGGCAAGTCACAGAGGTTGTGATAAGCTATTTAAGAAGCCATTTATATTTCATTTCAATCAGAGCAAATCCACTCTAATTAAAAAAATTCATTGTAAACTACTCAACCTTTACTGGCGACTTCCCATTCCCAATAATCAGGTGAAGTCATTAATGAGCGACCGCTAGCGCTTAATTTCTCTCCCCACTAAGTCCACTCTCTCTTTTGCATTTTTATTTCCTTCAGTAAGAACGGAGCAATAAAACGATAAGAGAAGTTGCCGGGGAGAAAACCTTTAACACTTGGAGTAATTACTTCTCTTTGTGTCTTTCTTTTTAAATTAATTTTAATTACAGGCGTCAGCGTTGCCTGTAAATGTCCACTTTCTGCTAATCTAAAGTAATGTGACTGCTAATGAAGAGGGAATTGAATGTGTGGAGCCAAGTGGCCTTTTGGCTTTGAGACACTCCCCCACTGGCTCACTTACCCAGTGGTCAAGGATACATGGGCAGGTGGACACACACACACACACTCGCACACGTGCACATACACAGCACATGTAGACAATACTTGAGCACCAGTGGCGTGAAACATCCCCTTGGTCTCTCACACAAACGCACACACACTCTATGATCAGTGTTGAGGTTGGAAAAATTATCCCCAGTGTTACAGTGGTGTGTATCTTGAAACTAAAAGATGTTCGCACTGATTGAAATACTCAAAGCCACAATGACATCAAACTGAAATACTCTCGATGACATTACACAAAGACCTTTAGAAAATTTAAAGCATCTCGACGAGAATTAAAATAAAGTTGGTTGGGTTTGAACAATGTTTTGCTGCACAGCATGAATGTGTAATGACCAGTCCACCAGTGGTGTCTAAACACGTGCTCAAGTTGCACGTAAATCACATAAAGTCTTTGTCCTCTGATACGTTATATGCTTTAAACAGAGAGCTGCCCCGTGGAATAAGCAAACCATACAGCAAACTACTGGTTTATGCTCATTCAGACCAAAGCAATCAGCTGTGCTTTGTTTGTCCTGAGAGATAAAGACTTCAGGATGCAAGGTGACGTTATGAAATACAGCAGTCATTGAGAGAAATGAAAATAATAAGTGATAGATTGACTGCACATACTCTCTACCTTTAGTTTTGGGAGGGTTACTTCTAAAATATAGTCCATTACACATTACTGAATACATGCCCTAAAATATAATTTGAAACCTATTCCATTAGATTACTCAAATAATTACGTATTCTTCATACCTTGGATAACTTTTGGAATACTTCAAACTCGTCTCGCTGAGCTCATTTGTCTGGGTCTTATTATTCTATACCAAAACCATGACAATCTCCTGGCTGTGCATCTGTCATTGGGAAATGCATGCCTCATGAATTTTACACCATGTCTGTCCACACTGAATCCGTTAAAAATGCACTTCTGTTACGTTGTGAAAACAAACCACATAGGCTACCTATCGGATGTGCACTCCATAGGAGACATAACCACCTAAGTGATTGGCGAGTACTGCTATATTTTTACGTTTGTACCTTTTAAACAGAAAACACATGTTTTATATTGTGATATTTTCCTGGAAAAGACACAAAATATAGCTAACAGCGAGTAGGTTGTTAACAGCAAGGATCATTTACTAGAAACTGTCTGCTTCCTGGCGATCTCACTCCAGCCAGCTGACACCTTATTGAGGGTTTTTTTGTAAAAATCTGGAGGTGTTGTGCAGGTATTTTGGACTTTATAAAGCAGCTGTTCCTAATCCACTGCGGAGCTTTCAAAGCTGCAGTAGCAAGAAGAATAAATGGAAACAGTGCGTCCGAGAATAGCTCGCTCAAAAAGGCGCAGCGCGTTGTAACATACCAATAGAAAATAATCCAATCAGTCTGACACTCGATTGCATCATCTTCAATTAGGACATGGTTTTGGATCAAATAAAACAATAACTAAAAAAGGAATTCCTTCAAGTAACCCATTTTCAAAGACTGTATTCAGAATACCGCCAAATTAAACTGTCCCCATAATGGATTACAGTAACTCATTTTTTTTTCTAAATACACAACTTGGTTACTTGTATTTGGTTACTCCTATACAATTTGCCTCTTATTCAGACACTCACATGTCCCGGCCATCAGGAGCAATTTAAGGTTCAGTGTCTTGTTCATGTGGACAGCAAGAATTAAGAATCAAACCATGAACCAACAAAACAGCCTTTAAAAAAAATAACATTTTGAGAGAAACACTGACTAAATGAAATAGAAATGACTTACAGTAACTCTCTTTATTGTGTTATTTATTGTTTATGAGTATTTTTTATTTTTATGAGTATTTATTTCTCATTATTATTAATTTATGAACTCTATTATCATTATCATCATTATCATTATTATTATTATTATTATTATTATTATTATTATTATTATTGGGGCGGCAGTAGCTCAGTCAGTACGGACTTAGGTTGGGAACCGGAGGGTGGTCTGTTCAAGTCCCCATCCGGACCAAAATATGGAGCGTGGACTGGTAGCTGGAGAGGTGCCAGTTCACCTCCTGGGCACTGCTGAGGTGCCCCTGAGCAAGGCACCGAACCCCACAACCGCTCGGAGCGCCTGTCATGGGCAGCCCACTCTGACATCTCTCCACTTAGTGCATGTATAGGTCCAGTTTGTGCGTGTGTGTTCGGACCTGTGTGTAATTGACAACAGAGTGAAAAATTGAATTTCCTCTTGGGGATTAATCAACTATATAAAATTCAAATTAAATTAAAATTAGTGCTATTATTATTATTATTATTATTATTGTCATCATCATTATTATTTAGAAAAAGAGTATTTTCTTCTTATTCTTCTTATTATTAATTTTATTAGCTCTATTTATTTATTTTTTTATTTAACTTTTTTTTTTTTTTTTTACAACCCAATCTCTGGAAAATATGTTGGCTTTACACATTTGTACAAACCACAGATATGTTACATTTGCAAGCTGAAGGTGTAGGCACAAAAACCACATATCGTGTTTTAAAAGATGGCTTTTAGGGGGCACAGAGTGAAGTGTTGGTAAAAAAAAACTCCAACTGCTTCTCAGGCCTGTACACCAGCCGCAGAAGTGAGGACTTCTAATACATTTATTTATCGATTTATTTTTAGGAACAGGAAGAATTTTAGGACTTGGTAATGACCAAAAATAAAATGAACACTGGACTCACATTAAAGAGGCGACCCAAAGTCATGACATCAAATAAATGCTGCAGTTGCTCTGTGGCTGCTGGGTGTGTAAAAGGTGACTCTTTGCTGTAAAAACTTTATAAGGTGATAATATGTCAGTGTGTTGTCAGGTTGTTAGATGCTCCAAGGTGATTAAAAAAACAGTTAATAGTGCTGTAAAATACAGAGAGTGGTGGGGTGGACATATTTTGATTTTTGGGCTGACCCTGATTTCAGTCATTCAAAAAGCAGTCTGCAGTTTGTCACCATAGCAACTTATTTGGACTCCATGTCGGTTTGACACATTACAAAACACTTTAACTGCAGGTCTTACCTAAGGCAACAGTTTGACCTGATAGGCGGTTCGTAAACTGGAAGACATAAAGGCCTGTCCTTATGGCTAAGAGGTTAAGTGAAACAAGAAAGGAGGCTTCGCACAGCTGGCTACACATCTGCATATTCATCTCTCTGAAGTAAGATTTCAGAGCAACAGGATTGGAAGTTAAATGCAGAATTTATGTATGTGCTGAGATGTAGAATTTAGACTGATATCTGGGTCAAGCTGATCCACTCACTGTGCTCCACCTCTGATGTGTCGGAGTCCCTTCCTGACCACAGCAAGTCATTCTGGTGGTGTGAGGGAGGTTTTCCATCAACAGCCTGTAAAATCTGCAATGTAACCCGCCTCACCCTGCCTCCTGGAGCTGCTGACCCACTTTAAACTACTTCACAGGGAGAGTTTTAGCAGCCAGTGACTGGTTAAATGCTGTGTCAGAGGCTTTTACACAATGACAAAACTAACATCCTGGGAAAACGTGGTCTAATGTGGAGTATTGTGGCTTGAAGACACTGGCACATAATAATAGCTCCCTGTGGCATGAATCAAACAAAACATTACTTGCACGTGAAGCACGGATGAAACCTTATTTAAAGGCTTGTGGATAGCACACACACTGTTACTGTACAGTACATCGAGGAGCGATGACGATCCATACATTAAATGTGTGCTAGCAGGACACACTTGTGTAAAACTCAAGATTTCTGGAGGAATTCTTCAGTTAATTAAAACCAAGGCTTTTTTCATGTCACTTTTATACACTGAAACATAAAAATTCCGCTTTTATGCTATTCATAATTGAAAAGACGCAGGTTCGAGTAGCCGTTTGGGTCAACGGTGGCTGAAGTAAGTGCACCTGGCTTTGTTCTGGCACCAGACGATCACATATGAGCCAATAATATCCAGATCTGTAAGTTTTCAATCATCACTGAATTTCTCTTGAATCTGAAAAACAACACACCATTTTGTTTCAGGGTAGGCTGTGATTGGCTAGTCACATCACTGCAATGCAACACAGATGGAAAGAAATAGGTCATGGCTCTACTTTCCCAAGCACAGCAGCACAAGTGCGCTCAAAGCGTCTGCAAGAACATACTGCACACCAAGACTTTGAATTTCAAGACGGAGTCCACAACAGCTTCCATTTTGACTCAAAGTGATTTCGTAGAAATATGTGAAATGACCACAACCGCTTGACACCACATTACATGGTGGTGCTAAGTGATGTGTTAAAATTACGGGCCGGCATCACATAAGCAATACCAATGGAAACTCAGTTATGAATGGTTGCAGTTTTAAACATGTGATTCAGATTGTGAAGCGGTTGCAGTTTAGTTCAGTTTAGGGAGAAGACATACTTGGTTAGGTTTGGTACGTCATAACGAGATGTTGTTTCATTAAGTTTAGGTAAAATTAAACAAAACGTAATGTTTACTTTTGGTGTCACACAGGACACAAACAGCTGTCTTCTGGGTGAAAGTCCTGTATTTGTTTGACCCAACCTTCACACCTTACGCAGACTTTCACACTCTTTATACTGCCTATTGGTTGACATTATCCAGGGAATTTGTGTGTCCACGATGACAAAGGATCCTAATTGACTTTCCATTAACGTTGTTTTTGTTGTGCCAGCACGTCAGTTCAACACATTACGTGTCACCACATAATACGGATTTTAAATGTTGTTATTTTATGTGCTGTATTTCTGTTTTGACTCGTGGTCTATCAGCACATTTGGGTTGTTTTGCAGTTTGTTCCAACAGCGTAGCGGTAACTAAAGTATGTCAGTCATGATTTAATGTTTCCATAGAAATCGTAATCTGCAAAGCAGTGAAGAAAGTTGTGAGATACCTGCCTAAAAAAATGGAAACACCAGTTTTCTACAGAACATGAGAGCTCCCATGCCTATTACGCAAAATCATCCCACGGTCTTACATCTCTATTTTGCTATAGTATGGATTAGTATGCTGCAGCCAGTCAAAATCTAAAAGATACAGACAGTGAGTGTGATCCAATACACCACATCATGAAATACTGATGAGATAAATCCGTCTCTATTTTTAGAATAAGATGTGAGAACACTACAAATACAGTTAGAATGACACAAAGTATTACGGAGAGAAAGAGTGGGAAGAGACCGCTGACTGGACAGTTAAGGCAAATGTATATCACAGAGGTGAGGGCCTGCTTTGTGTGTAGCTCCTCAGTGAAGCAGATGAAGATGCACAGTAGTTGGCATGTGAGGTGTTATGGTACTCATGTCAACTGAAGAAGGGTTGACAAGTGATTTATTCTGAAAAGCTGTTTGACAGGGACTTTTAACCACTTGACTGAATACAGACACAAAACTACAAAACATATGTTATGCGAATAAATAAACTGCAAAAGTCCTGCTTATAACAGAAGCACTTGCAGATTATTTTTAGTACTGTGGCACAATATGACAAAATAAGAAAAAGACTGCGCAGCACACCGAAATATTTAAAATCAATATCACTTAAATAAAACAAGGTTCCTTGAGTAGAGAAGGCCTCAGTGTGACAGCTATCCCGTCCAATTTCTAATTAAAATGACTGATTTTACGTCCGTTTTCACAGCAAGACCTCAAAATGCTGCAGCCAGCTGCTGCACACAGTTTCCAGCCATGCTCAGATTATTATCTCACAGACACACACACACACACACACACTCTCTCTCTCTCACAGTAACAACACGCTCATACCTCCTTGATGGTTCATCGTGTTGCAATCCTCCAATCCGCCATTTTGTAAGATCTCAGAAGACGTATAAAAATATCCTAAAATGTCCGCCATGCAAAATGAACTCAACAAAATAAAATCCACAACATGCTCCATGATTAAATTTAAAAAAAAATAAAAATAAAAAAAAAAAGTTGAAATCCAGAGTCTGACTTGTGTTTAAGAAAGTTTCGCCTTAATATTTTTCATCTACAATTTAGTTCAATTATTTTGTGTCTTGAGGATTTTTGGGGTGATTTAATCAGTTTTCCTTGGCGACTTGATGAGCTTTGTGAAAACTCATCCCTCGGGTAGCAGAGCTGTGGGCCCATAATAATGTCATCTGTCTCTCCCTCACTCCCTCTCTCTCTCTCTCCGTCTCTCCCTCTCTCCTCTCTCTATCCGTCTTTTCAGAGATTTGTGTGTGTGATATAGGCCTCAGTGAGAGACCAAGCGCTAACCTTTACTGCATTGGCTCACACTTAATCCCCTCACCCTGGGGTGACTGGCACGCATGCACACACACACACACAGCTTCTACACCCTCCCCACATGCATCCCCCACTGCTCCTCACACACACACAATGTAGAACAAAACAGCAACGCACATAAATACACAAGGTTGCCAATTTATGCATTTTGAAGTATCATCCAACACTTGAGTAGCCATGGGTATGATCGAATGAAAAAAAAAAAATAGGCAACAAACACCTAAAAATTAAATCTAATAATATATTAATGAGTTGGACCACATCAGACATGTAAGTGGCCTTTTGCATAAGGTTAAACTTACCTTTAAAACAGGCCGAATTTGAAAAACGACTCATCTTTGTACCCACAATGTGTCAAAAAAAAAAACGTCCTTCATTCATTCACTATTGTCCAAAACACATTCTAGAGTTTATTCTACAGTGAAGAGTAGCCTCAATTTAGATTCCCGACACCTATGAGTCATCATTTTGCATAATTAATAACTGATGTAGTGTTACATGACTGTAGCGATACTGCCCACAGACAGGAAAACTTTTTTTGGCTGCACACACTATGTTCACCGTAACTTTGACAGTGAGAATCTGGATGGAAATGATAAATAAATAAATAAAATGATGGAAAGTCAAAACACTGCAGTGCTTGGTAAAGTGAGAGTGGTCTCGGACACAGAGATTTGGGATGATGTTAAAATCCATAGTTTGGATGTGGATGTCGTCGCTAAGTCTGTGATTCCTGTCAGATTTCAAACTAGATATGAAATACATCCATCTAATTGTTACCCTAGTCTCTACATGTTCTTGCTACCTGTCGCCCTCTGTTGCATGTGTGAACAAGACTAATTGAATTACATAGTCGTGCATTTGCATTTCGACATTCTAGGGAATTGCGACTAATTGCTGCTGGGTTTTTTTATTCTTTTTTTTTTTTTTTAATTTTATTTTCTCGTCTAATACTCACTGTGTGATGTTGCAATTGCAATTTTAACGCTTGATAAAATCAGTGGTGGACAGTAACTAAGTAAATTTACTCGAGTACTGTACTTAAGTACATTTTTTGAGTATCTGTACTTTACTTGAGTATTATTTTTTGGGGATACTTTTACTTTTACTCCACTACATTTCTATTGATGCTCTCGTTACTCGCTACTTTTGCTCTTATGTCAGCTGATGAATTCTATCTTTTTTTTTTTTTTTGCTAAATTCTGATACCAAAGAAAATAAACTGTTTCTGCTGATTCTTATTACAATAAAAAAAAAAATCTTGCTCCACTGGCAGAGTGAAAGTGAAAGTGAAAATTGTCTAAAAACAAGTTACTTTTTCAGTGATGTGTCTCATTTTAAGTGTAATGAGATTTGTTTTGACTAGAAATGAGACAAATATTCTTGGTAAGATTTTAAGTTTTTGCAGCGTATACTTCATGATGTGTTCAAATGCAACTACAAGAAAAGGAAATTTGGGTTTTTGTGAGAAAAATACAGTTAGGGGGTGAAATTTGTTTTTTTGGCAATATGAAGCAGTTTCATTAGTTGATGAATGCAGTTTGTGCTCTGAGGCTTCTTGCCTTTATTTGTTTATTTTTGAGCTATAAACGTTTCTGTAGCAGAATTGCATCACAATGACAATAAAGCTACTTTCCTTTCCTGTATTTCCTGACATTTTGTAAGTACTTTTACTGAAGTATTTTTTAAAGTAAATACTTTACTACTTTTACTTAAGTAATATTTTGACAAGGAGTATCTGTACTTTTACTCAAGTAGCAAAGTTGTGTACTCTGTCCAACTCTGATTAAAATTAACATTTAAACTGACTCAACTTTAATTCAAACTCAATCTAAACTTGAAGTGAGTCACTTTACAAATCAGTGCAAAAAACCAAATGCATTTCTGTCAGAAACTGATTGCATGATGTCATCTTTCATGTCATCATAATAAATTAACGTTACTGTAATCTGATTACCTAGTATGCAGGTATCTGTAATCAGATTACTGTGATCAGGCCACATATCATCAATGAACCCCACACACCTCTCAAACTCTAGCTTATAGACACACGAACTAAACTGTGAGCCCTCTGTGGATCACTCTCTCACAAACACACACACACACACACACACACACACACACACACACACACACACACACACACACTCATCTCAGAGGATAGTAGTCATGACATTGTCTCTTGCTAAACAACAATGATATACACTGCAGGAATCTTGGACATGAAAACACACACACTGGCTCACACACTCACACAGTGTCTTACACACACACACAAACACAGACAGACACACACTCCTTGATACCCTCAATAGGAGGGTGGGTACAGCGGGTAGGGAGCCGGACCCCTCTGTGGAGCTTTGGATTATGGGATAGCAGTATGATGCAAGGAGAGAAAAAAAACAGGGAGGTGTGAACAAAGGAGGGTAGAATGAAAAGAGGGAAGGAGGTAGAGACAGAGGTGGAGGAGGATGAAGCAAGGAATGAAAAGGAGAAGGAGAAGGAAGGAAAGGAGGGAATTAAAAATTAAAACTGCAGTAGAGGAGGAGGGAAAAAAGAAGGAGGCGAAAAGTGGAAGAAGGAAAGATGTTAAGAGGAAGGAAGGAAACAAGGAAGCATGGAAGAGGGGAACTGGAGAAAGGGAAGGTAAAAATAAGTATCGAGAAGGAAATAAAAAGCAGAGACAAGGAGGCAAAGAGAGGAGAAGATATGGAGTGAGGAGGAGAAGGTGGAGGAATAAAATCAAACCGACTTACATGTGCTGTTTTCCACTCCTTCACTTCAGAAGCAACTGATTGAAAGATGAGGAAGCTGTGGGGAAGGAGAGGAGGAGAGAGAGATGGAGTCAGTTAAGGTCACTCTTCTTTCAAGATAAAAATTTCCTTATGCTAAAATACACACACAAAAAAAATGCAACCAGATATTCATGAGTTATTTATTTTACCTTGGTTTCTCTTTTTCAGTGTACGTGTGATGAAGCAATATAAATATGACTGCTGGCTTTCTGAGGAAACCTGTCTATGTCAGAAAATTATGATTCATGGTTTGAAAGGTTTAAAAAAAAAAGTGCTGGAAAGAGGTGGAGCTTTAAAGAAACAAAACACAGTATAATGAAGACGGCGTGCAAGCTTCTTAACTTGCTGTGTGTCTAGCCATCAGTGACACATGTTGAAGTGCCGCACACACACACACACACACACACACACATCCACACGCAGACGCACACACACACAAAAACACACAGGCTCATAAATAAACAGTGACACTGTTTGTCGCTGTAACCTCGTGCTCACCTAAGCTCTGCATGCCGTGTATACGTGATCCTAAACTATATACGAGTGCATAATATGACACTGCAAGTGTGTGTCGGTGAGTGTGTGTGTATGTGTGTGTGCTTATGGTACAGTAATGCAGAGATTGTCCTGACAGCAGCTCTCTAGCGCCATCTACTGATGTGGACACTGAGGGAGACATGCTGGGAAGCCACCACAGCAGCACTGAGCCCTCCCAGTAACACTCGTTAGAGAAGGTAAGTTGGGATTCAAATTTGACTGTGAAGCAATAGCATATAAAAAAATAAAATTAAAAAAAGACCAAATAAATATTAAAAAATAGATATATAATAACATTTTCAGAGAGCAGGAACAGCCTTTGAATTGTGCATGACGTGTAAGTGTGGGGAGGAAGAGAGGTTGCGAGAGAGGTGAAGCAGAGAAGGAATGAGGACAGACGCAAAAAAGAAAAGAAGACAGGCAGGTACGAAGGGTGGAATAAAATAAAGAGGAAAGCGGGAAACAGTGAAGAGACAGGTGTGTGTATATGCAACAGTACAGACAAAAATGAAAAAATGAGCGTCAAAAATGTGTCAAATTTCCATAAAAAGGGAGACATTATATATACAGTATATATATATATATATATATATATATATATTCTCTGGGATGTACATTATTATTTACATAAATGAACAGTGCACACATTTCAGCTGTGGCGCAAATTAGCCCTAAATACAATATGGTTATGTCAAATATGAAATTCTCATAAGGACTGAAAAAAACAAGGACTGAATGCAACGCATGTGAATGTATCGTATAAATGTACGTGTCATGTTTTGTTTTTGTTGACTGCTTCCAGCTGATTTATTTACACCAAAATAAATTAATTACACGTTCATATTTCAGGCTGGTTAAGTGCCAGATTTGTTTATGTATTTAGACAGCTGAAACATTGTTTATTTTACATTTCATGACTAATTTAATGTAAACAAAATAAATGTGTCATGTGATCTTTTTCTGAGCTGAATTCTTGTTTTGGTTCTTTTCAGTGAAGGCTCTTTAATTTATGATTTAAACAGTTCTTAGTGGTTTGGTTCTAGTATTTGAAAAATTGAAGTGAAGTCAAATATTTTTCATTTAATATCAAAATTTACAAAAAAAATGTACATGCTGTAATCATGTAGCTGCTTTACATTATTTTTTCCCGTCTTCGGGGTCATGTGAGGACAGCGTGCGTCCCAGCATGCCCTCTGCTGTGACAAAGTGAAGAGAAAGAAACCTGAGCAGCTCTCCTGTGCGTCTCATATCCCTCACACACGCACACACACGCAAACACTTTCGCACCTTAAATGTGAGCAGTTCTGAGTTCTCAGTTCACTGTGAGCTGATTGTCTGTGGGAGGACACAGGTCAGCCGAACCAACGCGAACACGGAGACAACACACACTCTGCTCTCAGTGAGGGCTGCTGATTAAAACCAAACCCTGAACACTGTGAGTATGATTTACCTGTCAAACTTATGTCACTTATTTTTCCCTTTTACACCTTTATCGTTTCCCTCTCATTACACTTCATTTGTCCTTTTTATCATGTGCAATATCTCCTTCTGTTTCTCCATATTAGAATTCTGCTCCTGCCACCTCTGCCCGCCGTATGGCATTGGCATGTCTGTCCGTCCTGCGGGAGGGTTCCCTGCTTGGTTTCTCCCCTCAGTTTTTTCTTCCCCCCTCGTATCTAAATCAAACGTCTAAGGATACAGGGTGTTGTACATTATACAGATTGTTAAGCCCTCAGCGACAAATTTTAATTCTGGGCTGTAGAAATAAACGTGACTTGACTTGACTTTATCTCACAGTAATAATTATGATCGCTACAAGCAGCAGAATGTCATCTGGGCTCTGGTCTCATTAAGTCTTAGAGGGAGGGAAAAAGGGAGAAAAGAAAAAACAGATATGGACAGATTGTTCTATGTTTAAATGAGGTAAAGCAATTAGCAATATTTACTTAGCATGTTCTTATGACTTCATAAGACAAAATCCAAGTGCAGTATCTCTTACAACAATAGTGATACATAACAGGGTTTTTATTTCCCTTTAATGTGTGTGTGTGTGTGTGTGTGTGTGTAAAGCTTTTTAGTTTGTTTTGTATTAATTTAGATGGCTGCTATTTCTGGATGTAGCACCAAAGGAAATATCAAGTGTTCTGATATAAACACTGGAGTGTAAAATCTGTTTCCAAAGCTTTAGTTTGTGTCTTAATTCGGCCTATATTTTGCAGAAAGTTGCAAAGCCATGCCATGTTTCCTATTTTAACTCCACACCTGCACTGCAGAATGTTTGATCAGATGCGGTCAGTATCGGCCATCAATCACCTGTCTAAGTCAAGACGACTGGAGGCACTGACAGAGGACGACACAGAGGAAACACTCTGCTGGAACTTTAACATAACAGGATAAATGTGGCTCTGTAAAAGATTAAGTTAAAGTTTGTGAAGTATTATTAAGATACACAGATACTGCATGTCGTGCGGGTGCTGCCTTAACAGCACTTAAATTACTGTGGTCTGTTCATAATGAAGAAACATTTAGCTTATAAATAAACTGAAAATAATACGATTGAAATGACAACTTTGATCATTTAGAGTCATTTAAATTAATTTTGTAAACCCTTGCTGTGTTTCTCTTTTTGAGCCGTGAATTCAGGTGTTAAGATAATACACACACTGCTACTGTTACACACATACACGGTGCTGCATTTTATACATTTTAATCTAGCAAATAACAGATTGTGATACTGTGATGCTGAAACTAGTTTCCATGCCATCCATAATCATGTTTTTAAGTTTCACTGACACAGACTTGATGCTTCATGACGGATGTTTTGGCACCTCTACCAAAAATAGTCTTTTACTCCCTTCACTTCTGATTGGTGCATCAAATCCAGGCATCTTTTAGGGACAATATTAACCGTTAATCTAAATTTAAGCAGATATTGAATGTGTTTTTTTTTCCTTCTGTCTTGAGAAGCATGTAGCAGTGGCTCGGCAGCTTTTTCAACCACGGGAAGTGTCTGCAGTGCTCGCTATTAGGCTGCAATAACCATCACCAAAAATCAGAGGGTAGCGCAGCCTGTAGCCTGAGAGGACAAATGCAGAGAGGTAAAAGCCTAGCAACAACTTACTGCTGCGGTTATTCCTGATGATGCAGGGTAACAATTCAGCCAAATCTGTTTCAATGTTTTTTGTTAGTCAGAGGTTCTTCCATTTAGATTTTGGTGGGTGGGCAGAAAGAGGACTCACGATGGCCAGACAAAACAACCATTTTGAGTAAAATCTTGTTGCAGTATAATTGGAAATTAATATTTTTGGAATTTTATACACAAATAAACGAGCAAATATTAAATAACAGATTAATTCTAGTCATGTGAAGAACTGTCAGTGCTGCTGCCTGTGGCTGCTCTGGCACCTTCTCATTAAAGGAAAAATCAGAGGATACATAGGGCTGAGATTTGGCAACTGCCCACCCACCCCCAAACCCTCCTCCTCCTCCTCCTCCCCCTCCTCCTCCTCCTCCTCCTCCTTCTGCCACTGTAAGTCCAGGCTTCCACTTTTCTCTTCCCACTAAGGGCCTCCTGTTGGCAGGTGACAGCTCAGCGGATGGGCCCCTTAGCAAGCTCCCGGATGTCCTGAGGGGGGGTTGGGGTTTGTACAGAGGCAAGGGGCAGAGTCGAGGGAGCTTCCCCCAGCTCCCCTCACCCCATCCCAGGCCTAATGGTGTGGAGCGAGCCCCTTCACTCCCGCTGCTCTACAAGCATCAAAACTACGGACAGAGAGGCAGGAGTAGAGCCCTGTTCTCAGTTCCACTCTGCTAAACAGGTGCAGGCGTGCCGGGTGTGAGCCAAAAAGAAACACAACACACAAACACATGCATGCATGTACACACACACACGGGACTGCCACTTCTTGTCAAGTACATTATGGAAGCACTGCATGAGTTTTAGTTCCTTGGAGGAAAACACATTGTATTTGCAGAGGTTGTGTGTTTTATGAGTGTGTGTGTGTGTGTGTGTGTGTGTGTGTGTGTGAGAGTCCCTCAGAGCAGGACAAGTTTGCGATGACAGAAGTTTAATCCCTGTGGTTTTCTGGGTTTGAGTTTAAACAAGGAAGCAAGTCGAAGCGTAGTCTACCCCCTCTTACAAGTCTTTACCCGACTGGAACCGCTGTCAAATAAAAACCTCTGTCCAAGAAATACCACAGAGGAAGAAAGCCTCTGGCATCGGCTTTCCCTCCCCGCTGAGAGAAGTGTCTGAGAGGGAGCAGAGGGCTTAAAGTAGCGTCAGCCCAGTGCTTTGGGCTGATATTGGCCTTTGATAAAAAATCAGTTTGGGTCCAGCCGGTGTGGTCTATCTCTGATATGATGGAGGTTCCTGCCTGACCACAGATAGTCATTTCATTCTTATTATTTTTATATCAGATGTCGAAGCAGAAAAAAAAAAAAAAAAATCATTCCAGTAGTGGTGTGGGAGGATTTAAGTCCACATTCTGCAGTGAAACCTGCCTCATGCCACTGGTGGCTCCTCCACTCAACCTCTTATTACAAGCCCAGAAATTACATCCGCATAGGAAGATACAGCAGAACATGATTTACGTCCTATGCTGGAGTTCAGGGCAAAGTGGAGGTACAGGTGGTGGATGGACGTGTAGCATATTTGACTTTTATGCAGGAGGACGGAGTCACAATCCAGTTAATGTTTGCCAATAAGCAATATCTCTCCCTATAACCTTAAGTGTTTTGTAGCCTAACACAAACTATACTTGATTCCAGGATTATCTGCACTGAACTCATTTCCCCGACCGTAACTATAACATAAATGTCATGTGCAGATATTGTAAAAAGAAATAAATAAAAATAATTGAAATGAATGTTTTCCAAAATTAGCTAGTTATCTTGGCCGATAGGGGAGGTATTTCAGAACAAAAACACCCAATGAGATGCAATTTAAAGTAACCCATTAACTAAGGGTACTTGTGATTGGATTATGACACAAGCTGTTTTCTGCTAACTTTTTGCAAATATAAAATAGATTTAAAACAATAGTACTCGGCTTCCAATCAGCCTTAAAAGTCATCAATTTGGCTCTCAGTGCTTCGTTTATTAGGCACTTAGTTTTAGAGGCTTTTTTACCCTTAGAGTCAAATGGGTCAGATTCATTTGTGCATGTATTTGCAGATGAATACTGTGAAAGTGGCTTGTGGTGCTCAAGGAGGTGAAAAAAAATTACATTTGGAAAACTCAGCGGTAGTGTCTCTTCCCAAAAATCATGACCCGGTAACTTACTGTAGAATAATCCACAGGCCTTGTTGAGAGCAGTTTCATGTAGGAACTTTTTCTTTCTGTCAAAGTAAACCTGCCAATCGCCACATTCTGCAGAAGGAAGTGTGCATCTACTCATTAACAAGAGGCTTGTGCTCCTGACATTGCAAGATGTACACATTAATGGCGTCCTTGTTAGCTGAGCTGTAATGTTAGCTAACTCAGTGGTGCTAAGTGAGCAAGCAGTATTCTGCGCTGTGATACAGTTGGCAGGTGTAGTTCAGTCGAGAGAAAATAGTTTCTACATGAAACTGCTCACAACAAGGTCTGTGGATTGTTTTAAGTAACCAGGTTATGATTTCTGGAAATAGACACTGGTGTTGAGTTTTTGAGATGTATTTTTTGGCACTTGGAGCACCACAAGTTAGGGTTAGGGTTAGGTTCCATTCATCTAGGTTCCATTAGGGATGTCCTCGGATTGGGTATCGGCACCAATCACCTAATTTTTACAAAACCAGAATCGTTAATAAAAGATGGACGAATCAAAACAACAAAAATGGCCAGGTTTTTCATCTATGTTGTTCATTGTTGCCTCCGCTTTCCAATGTCTTGTAACCGAGTGTCCTGGGTTCGCCTAACTAAGTGCAGCTAATAAGCAATAAACGGACAGGAGTTGAGACAACAGGTTCAGCGGCCACCGCTTCTCTCTTTATTCCGAGCAACACAGTCACACCTACTGGTGGAACCTCGCCTACCACAGCCCTACAGCAACTGTGGAGGGACAATTTGTTTACAATTCAGAATTTGTTTACATTTTGTGCTGCTGAACCACTGATAAGCTTTTTGGATACTGTTTAAATTTAAAAAAAAAAAGAAAAAAAACTTATGGGACAACTTGAATGCATTCTTTTTTTCTTTCTTAATGCTTTGCAAAGTATCAGATTGGACTCTGTATCGGATCGGATGCAAAAAAAGTAAAAAATCGGGACATCCCTAAGTTATATTCGAGAGAAGGCAGACATGTCTACAGCGGATATTGCCGACACTCGGCAACTCACATCAAAACAATTTAGACTGCTAACTGGCACTACAGGTAAGAGGAAAAGTGTGTTTTAGATTTTTGGTTGAACTGTCCCTTTAAAGCTAGATTTTGACACAGGAGCCCACACTGATGTCACAGTGCTGTGGTGCATGTTCCCAAACACATTTAATTTTCATGAATTGGTCAACACACAGTGAGCTTGGAGCTCTTACAGCCCTGGAGTTCTGGAACAGTCCACTTTGCTGGTTGGTAATCCAGCTTTGAATGCAATTCTCAAAAATAGGTTTGTCAGTCCCAACTGTGCAGGCTGGTCTGGATCAGTGCAGCTCTGATCTAAATGGCAAACATATAAAGGTTAAATCCAATCAATGAATAAACAAATGCATGTAGGAAAATGAAAACAACATTCATACCAAGTTTCCAATGTACGTAAACTTTGTTTTTGCAGCCTCACGCAAACAATGCCTAATATTTGAAATCTCTACATGCTGTTACACACACACACACACACACACACACCCTTATTAAATAGCTAACCCTACAACAGGCCTAATGAGCTCCTTAAGTTTCTTCACCTCTCTCCGTCAGTTTGAGCTGCCTCCTAGAAGTCGCTGACACAGAATGTACACACAGCCTCGTGTTCAGGATGCAATTAATGAGCAATTCAGCTAACAAGTCACAGTGTTGTACACTGTTTTGTTTTGTCTGTAACTTGTTTTGTTGTCATATGTTTCAGCTATTTGTTGTTCTGCAATAACAAAGAAAAAAAAGACAAAGAAAAAGTTTGAGAAATGAGGGTGGGGATGTGAAACTCACTGCTGGGTTTTATGGCTGTTATTTATGTACAAAAACAGTATTTTCTAAGAAAAAAAGAAACAATAAAGGAAATACAGTTATGTGAAGATGCAAAAGCAACTAAGGTCATCATGGGATAGTGAAAGCCACTCTTTTTCAATGGGGAACAACACACAGAGCAGGAGTGCAGGCTGAAGGTGGACCTTTGGCCTGCTGTGGTTGTGATTATACTGCCACCTAGGGGCACACACACTCACACTAAAGGGAGGGCGTATGGAGACAGCGTTCATCACTCTCAGTACATTGTACCTATCATACACTGGGTGAAAATTAACAAAACAAAAATATTCTATGAACTTATATTCATGTCAATCTGAAAGCTGCAAATTCACCCCATAGAGTGTTCAGTAGGCTACTGAAGAGGTTAGTTATCACACTGAACAACTAACACTTTGGTGAGTTTCTGAGTCATTACTTTCATTAAATAATTAAATGTTGTCAGTCAACATTCATTCATAAAAAATTAAGCCAGGTTAGAAGCTCCATTCATAAACCATCAGCTGAAGCGAGCCCACCTTCCAGATGAAGCACCTAATAAAAACATATATTCAGTAGTGATCATTTCTGTTCTTTGCAAAGCTCTTTTAATTCACTCTCGACAAAAAATAGCAAAAAATGCAGATCCCCCTCCCCGCTCTCTGTCAGTGTCAGTGACTCCGCAGATGTCCCACGAGGTCACATGACAGAGACATAATGGAGTCATGGACTAAGAATGATTTGCTCCCGATAATCAACATGATTCCGCTCTTTCTCCCGCTCTCTGTGTCTGAGCACTGTGTAATGACTCTGGTTAATTTCTCAGGGGAGAAACAGTAATAAGTGATCATTGACAAAAGGATTTCTATGGAGACGTTCACATTATCTCTGCTTGGCCGCCCGGCTCAGTGCGTCTGTGAGTCTGTCTCACTGCCTGTCTGTGTGTGCTACTTCTTGAATGTTATACCTGCTTGTACAGTCTGTGTGGGATGTTTCCCTGGCATTTATATATGTATTTGTATCAGCATTCACATTGTACCAGACATGTGTAGAGGTAATATCAGAAGTTGTTAGAAATTGTCTAGTCTGCTTCATTTTCTGTATGCAATTTAGTTTTTATTTTTCTTATATATTAAAAAAAAATATCTATAAGAACAGCAACAAAAATACAATATTTTAACCATGTACCTTAATTAATCAAATAATAAAACAAACTAAACAAAAAAAGGTAAAATTGAGTCTAAATAAAAGAGTTGTGTAACTCTTAATGATGTTCACTGGAGGAAAAAATGCATTGGACCTACTGCATGATTTTCTCCATAAACTGGAGGTTGTGACCCAGATTAGTGTAAAGTTGGTCTATGAAAATGATTTCGACAAAAGAGTGCCATAATAGCTCATTGATGGATGATTGAGCATGCGATGAAAGGAGGTCCAGGTTTGTCTGAAGTGTCCATGAAAAAAAAAAAAAAAAAAAAAAAAAAAGAGGAAGCTACTGACAAAATTTTGAAAAGCACCCTTGGCCTCCATCAGTCAATTCCTATCTGCTGTCAAGCCGTGAAAGGTGCCGGGCTTTAAAGCTCCACTCCAGTGTGTTTTGTCATTTTTATATCTCATATTTTTCAGAGTCATTTTCTGACAATGCTGATTAGCCACAGTTTGCCAAACATTGTTTTGGGACAAACAACTAATTGTGTGCTCAAAGTTAAAAAAAAAAAAAAAAAGTGAAGATGGTTGCTGCTAAAACAGGAAGATGATGTATGAAGAATGTAGAAGCTGCAGATCATTCATCATCCTCCAAGCTTTGATAGGTACATTGTCATGTGTCTTTGCATCTGAGTGGCAAACCGACAAACACTGTTGTGAGCTAGATACTAAGTTTATCTTGTATTTTGGGTACATTGAAGAGTAATGGATGCAGACAGTTTGCAGAGCGGTGCCACGGTTTGTATCTTTTCACTGGCTACACCTGCAGAACACACATGGTGAAGGGTTGTGTGAGTCAAAGGCCAGACAAGATGGTAAACTTTTGTTTGGGGATTGTGTGGGATTTTGTTTTCTTTCTTTCTTTTCTGGTTTTGTAACAAGCCAACATATTCTCACCACCAACTCGTCACATATTGACACTTGTTCAGTGAACTTTTGATGTCTTCGTTTGATGCGCTAGGTATCCAGGTGCACCTGTTGTTGACGTTTTGGGACGCCATGTCAATTTATGCCTGTTACTGTACATGCATTGTGTCTTTCCAAAATACACTTTTGCCTTTACAGGAAATGATGTTTATGCAAAGCACCAAAGCACATGGTTGGGTTTAGACAATAAAAGTATGTAGTAAGGTTTACAAAAAAAAACACATCTTGGTTTGGTATTCGAGAAGCAAACACCAGGCTCCCAGGTGAAAGTCCGCGTTGTTGGACCCATACACCACCCCACCTGCCCACTCTTAGGGACTTTACAGCTCTTTAAGTTACGTTAAGTTGTTTTCTGGCGGCATTTCAAAGTGACACTGTCCAGCTACGCCTCACAGCGTATGATACCACCGTGAAAGAATGGTTTATCTCGTTGGTGTCAGACGTGGAAATCACTGACCTAACAGCTGTATTTGACGACGTTGGAATAAGAAAGGGTTGAACCAGATACTTCAACTTTTTTAACATGTTTGTAGGATATAGGTAACTTTCCATCCACAGAGTTCAGTAAGCCATGTAATATCCATGCTATCACTAGCCTCACCAGTGATGCTGACCTTGACACGTACGCTAAACGGCAATCTGGTTACCATGGTGATAGATTACATCCAACTATGAAACAACACCCCCATTCTCTGTTTGAAAGAGAGTGTTAATCAAAAAACAGGAAATAACAATGGTTTGAGTTGAGCTTTAATATTAAATCATGATGTAAAAATAACTATTCATATGTTTACTGAGTGCATTATGTGTATACATCCAAATAATGTATTCATATTACATAGATAATATGCCTGTTTCTGGTCGTAAATACTGTGAACCACAGGGCAGCATCCTGACAGCAGCAGAGCTTGATGGAAACAAGCAGCCTTTTATAACCTGCCACTGGCATTGATCTCAGCCCCTACCAGAAAATAGGGAAGCCTGTCCCTCGCCTTACCTTAAATTACTACAAAACACAACAAAAACTGTGCTTTAGACTTTGAAAGCCTGACTCTAACTCCACTCCAAAGAATGGTGACTCCCTGAGGACATCTGCTGCATTCAGAACACTAATGGTCACCAAGTTACAAGATTTAGCTGCCTGTATTACTGGGACCACTACAGCCTCTGCTAATGGGGCTTCCCCACATTCTTGCTCTGGGCTCTGAACCTAGTTGTTGTGTTGAGTGTGTCAGGTTGTGGCAAAGGTTCTGGCGTCTGCCTGCTGCAAGACATTTAGGAGAGTGGGGACGTCATTATGGGGAACAACGGTATAAGGTAACTAAGGTAACTAAAGCTACTGCGAAAGGAAAGTCTGCCTCCCTGCTGTCAAATATACCTCATGAGTTAGGTATACTTGCTCATCTCCAGGAATACAACTTATACATGTTTTGTCCTCACTCTCGTTGGGACAAGGCTGGACACTGCTACTAACTAAAACACTCTGAATCTAGCAGGGCTATCACATGCTGACCATTAACAGAAACTGGTGCACTATGAGTTGCCTCTTTATCTAAGGGTGCTTTCACACCTGCCCTGTTGGGTTCGGTTCAATCAAACTCAAGTTCATTTGTCCCCTAAGTGTGGTTCGTTTGGGCAGGTGTGCACCAAAACAACCAAACCAAGTCCTTGTTGAAGAGGTGGTCTTGGTCAGGTTACAAACGAACTCTGGTGTGGTTCGTTTGTGGTGAGAACATGTTCCGACCTTGGTCCAAACCAGCTGTAGTCACATGACACATTGTCTGGGTTAAACAAGAGCATGTTACAGTCCTGGAGGATTATTAATGTGCACCTCCTCCTGTACTGCCTTATTATGCACATTCAGCACTGTATGCTTTGACTAAAATGAACAATGACAGCAATATAGTCCACGATGAGCAGCGTTAAAATCAACCTGCGCAGTTGTCCCTCCACTGTGACATTAGAAAGTGTTGCATTTATCTTGCAAGTGTACTCTTCTTCAACACTTTGTTTACTTCCTGGATTCTGATCAGTCAAGAGCAGCTTTCTAGCACAAGTCATTTGATGATTCAACTCTAGGCAATTATGCAACTTTGAAACACAATTAGTCCCTGATTCGGACCAAAACAATACAACTCTAGGTCTGAAAGCAGCCTAAATGTTGCCGAGTTGGGTTGGGAACTGAACAAAAGAGTCATGGTTTAGTCTGGTTTATAAGCAGACAGAAGTACTGAGTGTAGCCTAAGTCATTACACAACATTTATAAGGTTGTGACTTAATTTGTTTCAGCTGCTGAAATCAAGACCTTTACTGCATTATTAGCAGTTTTATGGCTATATTCAATCTTATTTTAATAGGAACTGTGCTGTGGTTTGGATTCCCTCTTGATATTTGTTGTTAATACAATCTTAAACTTCCTCAGTGTTTACATATCGTCTTGATAATTCAACATAATGTACATGGTTTTCCGCAATAATTTTCACATATTGTACAGAAGTCACTTTGTGAGACATTTAAGTGCAGGTAATTCCACTCCTTCCACATTATTTTTTTTTTACCCAGACTTTAAAAGCAACTAGCCTTAATTTGTTCTTTATTACAGCAGTTGTTTTTTTTGTTTCCTCTTTGGAATGCTGGTTTTTATTTGAGACTTTACTGTGGTAATAATTCCCACCTGTATAATATTCGCTCCCAATGCACAAACTGAACCAGCAGACTGTAAAGTTTATTTTAAGTGTTTTGGTTGTGCAAAAATCTTCTCTGACATCCCAGGTGGAAAATTCACCAACAATAACAGAGAGAAGCTAAACGGTCTGTTCCAACTTAAAATGGCTTAGTATCACTGCTTCCTGACTTAAAGGTGTGCGGCATATTAATAAATCTTACAGGAGTATGGAGTGCATTGCATCATCACTGTCAGTCAGTACTTTTATTGCAGTGAAGTCCCCCTCAGTGGTGAATGAAAAAGCTCACAGTCAGCTGAGCTGTGATTCACAATATGTACACTCATGTTTAAAAGCGTACAGAGCCACAGTGAATCATGATGTGATGACTCACAGACAGGTGGTTGCTGGGCAAACAGGCTTATAACTGTGCTTATCCAAGTTTTCTACTGAATTTAAGAGTGTATTTACTACTGAACTAAATACAACCAGAGACAATACAGTGACATCACAGCATTATGAATGATGACAGGATCATTTACCGATGAAGTGATCTGTATTTTGCAACTTTGTTCCTGATAAGTGACCAGTTGTGTTTGTGTGGACTCCTGTTCTTGCTCTGTAGCAAATGCAGGAGTAGCATGACTTTATCGTAAAGTTGTGAAACCTTTTAGGAGGTCAGGGTGGCTGTTTGGTCATACTGAATGTCTGACTCTGACACCAGAGAACACCTCTGTTGAACATCTTTACTCTGAATCTCAGAGTTCACACGTGACCTCAACAACTGTAAGGGTTCACACCCACAGGGTTTAAAGCCTGTGGCTAAGCACCAGTCTCTTAGAGCTGAAGAAGCCATTTGGATGAGAGGTGAAAAGTCTTCAAGAAACTCAAGCAAGTCCAGTTGCCTGCGATATAGCACTTAGGAGTATCATGACCCGGATGACTGAGTATCTTCACCAACACCTGAGAACATCCTGTCTCCTACCTAAGTCAGTGTTGGTTCTGAGCTGCCTGACCTCTGTGTTTATGTATGTATTGTATATACATATATTTATATATCTGTCCAAAACACGTTTTCTATTATTATAATTCTATAGTCCATTGGATAACAGGATAGAATTAGTCACTGAGCCCTGCTTATTAGCCTGTGCAAAATTGATGTGACACAACAAAAAAACATCGGCCACTGCCACTGGTGAACTCCATCTAAACCGCATGGAAGTCAACATGGTGAATATCTGCTGGTACCGGTGAGTGGCCAATAGATCAGGGAAGACTATATATATATATATATATATATATATATATATATATATATATATATATATATGAGCTGTCACAATAATGCGTTATTGCAATTAATTAATCACAGAAACAATAACGTGTTCAAAAAAATTTACGCTGATTAATCGCATGCTGTGGTGTCGTTTGACCTGGTGCGTATTAAAGGCCACAGTTGCTTTGTCACATGATGGAGGCAGACAAGACGACACTTGTTGGCCCTGTGAATGAAACATTTATATTTAAAAAGGGCCAGATGGAACTGTTGATTGGAGCACCGTTCTGCAGTAAGGAATTTCATACCATCGGAGTACTTCAAGCCTGAAATATCACCTGAACACAAAGCATTTCGCAGTGAACCTGAAGGTCTGAGCTAGCACAGCCTCTGATGCTAGCGCTAGCAGCCAGCCTCGACAAGCTACACTCGACCAGGCTTTTGGACGCAAACTCAGTAAGTCTAGCTGTGACCAACTAACTGCCTTGGATTGCAATGGACTGCAGACCAGCTTTGGTCGTAACCAATGGGAACAATTGTGTCCAAAATCCAGTAGCTGTGCCACTCGGGATGCACCAATCCTCGATATCATCAAAATAGATGGATCAGGTATCGGAAAATGCAACCTAAACCTGAGGAGATCCTTTCCCTTTAAATCTATTGCGACGTGAGCTACGTCATATGTCATGGAGCGAAGAAGAGAATCTGCTGCGTGGAGGTATTTCACACTATTTCAACTGCTGTTGCACAATTGTTTATTTTTGTTAAATATAAATAGTTCATCATTAGATTAATCCGTTTCATCTTGTTTCACTTTATCTTAGGAAAGAACAGTGTAGTCATCAATGCCTGATTCCTCTAGTCTTTTCTGTTCTACATGTAAAGGTATATAGCTTCTTAGGTCAACCATGGTATCGGATCGGTATCGGGTATCGGCTGATACTCAAAGCCACGGCACCGAGATCGGTATCGAAACTGAAAAAGCTGGATCGGTGCATGAAAAGCTGATGAGTGTGATTAATTTACATTAATTAATCACAGAGCAAGTAATTAATTAGATTATTTTTTTAATCACTTGACAGCCCTTATATTTATATATATTAGATATGTGATAGAAAGTGTTCATGTGACACGCATGTTTTGCAACCTACAACACAATATCTTTGTCGTTCAAGTTTCTTGAAATAAATAATATTACAAGCAGCTTGCACAGGGAAGGAGACAGACGCAGTGCAGACCACAGGAATACAAGAAAAGACGTATCAATCAGTCAATAATGCTGTCAAAAAGTGGTAAAAGCCTTTGGTGTGTGTGAGAGTGTGTGTGTGAGTGAGTGTGTGGGCGAGGGGCTTACATGTGTTTGGAACGCACTGTTTTTGCAGGAACACTTAAACTTGAAAGCAAAAAATAAAAACCATAATAAATGGAAATAAAATTTGAAAAAATAAAAAGGCAATTGATAAAACGCAAGAAAAGATAAAGGTTTCCAATCATTCTTTGTCAGCAGCCGAATCAGGATTTCAGGTTTCACCCGTGTGTCATAAACAGCTGGTAAACATTCTCAAACGCAGAGACACCTGCATTACAGCTCAAAGGGAGGCTGATGCGTTGCCGTAGCAACAGGGGATGCTAAGTGAGAGAGCCTGTTGAACACAATGCAACAAAGAAATCCTTCAATTACAGGTGACAGAGAAATCTCAATCAGCTACAAGAAAGAAACTGTTGAGTTGAGAGTTAAAGATGGAGGCTATTAATTACATTTATTAGTCTGTGATAAAGGCAGAGACGAGGGCAACTGAAATTTAAAAGTCTTATTAACCGAAAAAAAAAAAAAAATCTCTGTTGTTATTAATGGATGGGCCACTAATGAACACCTCTCTTTCATTATTACTTTTCTTCACCAGCAGCTTCTTTCAAATATTTGCAGCTCTCATTTGTGAGAGCTGCAAAAATGTCAGCTTCTTTTCTAACCAGGTTCCAGTCTGTGTGTGAGGCCATTCATTACCTTCTCTCTGCATTTCACGGGGTCAAAAAGCAATCTCATGTGGATTATATAAATCCCAGGTGGTTTGTTTAGTCCTGCATTATTATCCTCATTATGAGAGAGTTAAGACACGGACAGATGTTTGGCTTGGAGCTGCTCTGACAGACAGCTGCCTTCTTAACTAAACTAAGCTTTAATGTAACAGAGGCGACTCACACAATTTATTTTTTTTCCTTTCTGTTTGAGTGTGTTATTGTAATATTCTTATTATACGCCCCACCACACATGACATAAATGGGAATGAAGTTATCCCTGCTACCTTCTGTATTTTAAGGTTTATGATAGCGGTCTTGCTCGCCGCTATTATCTGTGATTATAAATGACATCCCCTATGTTTTATGTGATGGGGGGTTAAATCTGAGCACTGTCTCCTGATAACACTGATCTCAGAGCTCCTAAACAATTTTTTTTTTTTTTTTTTTTTTTTTTTTTTTTTACAAGTATTTCCCATGACACAGCTTTTCATAGCACTTACGCGGATGCTGAAAAAATGATGTATTTAACTGCAGCAGAAATGTTTTGGACTTGAAATTGTTTAATATGGAAAGGAGGCTTAATGTGCAGTCAACAGTCTACAGCTTTTATGCGCTTTATGATTCATGTTAACGTGTAGAAGTCAGATAAAGAGGGTAGAACTCACTCTTAAGCACCAGTGAAACCTCAGATCATGAATATGCCCTCTATCTATTGTGAGTGTCATCATTCATTACTATAAATGTCAAATACATTGTTTCTGTGATCATCTGTTTGTTTGATTGTCTTATTTTCTAATGTAAACACAGTGCTGGCCTTAGGCGAGCTTGCTTGCTGCAGTTCGAGAGTCAGAGTACCGCACCTTAATTACCAAAATGCAAATTAAATACCTAGAAAATAAAAAATAAGATAATAATATGTGCCAATTTGCTTTCAGTAACATGTTCTGCATGTGTTATAATAATCATACAAATCAATAAATGATAAAAATAATAATTACAAGTTCAAAAGAATAAACAATGAAATAATATATGGCATTGTAAAATAATAATAAAATGTACAATTTAACTTTCTGATTGAACTAGAGATGCACCGATTTTTTTAGATTCTGTGCCGACACTGATACCAATGTTTCAAATAACAATTTTGCCAATAGCAGACACTGATGTTTTTATTTTGGTGTTTTATTTTGTTTTTTTTGTTGTTATTTATTGCTGTGTTGTGCCAGGGCAACACAGAAACCTACACTATAAAAAAATAAATGAAGAATCAATCAGTCCATCATTACACTACCTTTAAATGAGCACACATTTTATAATACAAATTTATGAAACAATCTTAAAATAACCTTCTTTCACATGAAAAACATCTTAAAAAAAATAGGTAAAAAAGCCTTTCTTACTATATATGTTACATCATAATTCACCCTCTAATATCTATTTTATAATGCATCAACACATTTCTCCTTCAAACAGCTGATTAATTCAAGTTTCTCACCAAAAGCTACATTTTACAAGATTACATGAACACATCATGAGAATGTTATAATTTACCTTTGCCCAATACTCATTTTTACTGAACAGAGCTTGAACGCTTCACAATGCAAATCAATGCAGCCTTCATGAGCTGTTGGTTGCGGCCACCGGCTGCTTACATGTAAGGTTAACTACCTCTCCTTCTGCCGATTTCAACACTGATTTGTTTTGTTGTTGTTGTTTTCATGCACTTTCTCTCCACATATACTCCTCTCAGTAGTGTAGTGTTAGCTGAGTGGGCACCAAAGAGCATTTGTTGTGTGGACATGATAAGGATGCGGCGTGTTTTGGGGTTCAAGTGACGTCGGATTACTCCCTCAGAGAGCAGGTAAAGTGTAACAAGCTGGGAAGGGGGGTGGCAGGAACCCAGAATAAAAGGCCTCTCTATTATTTAGTAGGCTCTGCTATGTCTTATTTAATATTTCAAAATAATAGTAGTAATAGTATTCCTTTTAAAACAAGTAAAAGATTAACATTTTGATTATTTTTTTCCCTCATTTGTGGCGCCCTGTGTGGATCACAGCGCCCTTAGCATTCGCCCTCACTGCCTATGCCAGGGCCAGCACTGTGTAAACATCATCTAATGTTGTACATAAAACGTCAAAGTAAGTAGAGACTTAAAAATGAACATAAGAAACTCCAGGATGTGCAGGACAAGCTGAAAACTACATTTTACTTAAGATCCTACAATAGTGTTCACAGCATTAAGTGTACATGCACTGCAGAAAACCTGAGAGGATAAACTTCAGGTAAACACCTACGTTCTCTCTGAAGGAGTCATGCTGTGCTCCTGTTCCTGTGGAACTTTCAACATGACTCCAGGAGATTGCTTCAGTTTTTCTGAAGAACTTTTACAGGGATCCGTCACAGACATGAATGACTGATTCTTTTCACTCCACAATATAACTACGCAGAGAGGCTCCGGCTTAGTGCCCCCTTCATCCCTTTGGGCACCTGGGCCCCTTGTGGGCCGGCACATCTGGTAATCCATCTGTGTCCTGCTTGACCGCGCACCGTAAAGTACTTGAGTGAGAGAGTGTCGCTCACAAGCATGCCATTTGCAGCAAGTGAAGAGAATTTATTTATTTATTTATTTGGATGATGTAGCAGTAAATACTAACAATGGGGGTAAAAAGCTGCATCAGATAACCTAACTTCAACAAGGCCTGTGCTGTACTATGATTTAAGTTTCTTCACTACTTTCCATATCACTGTTAGTAACACTCATGCATACACACGTCACTGGAGTGTGATAATGACCTATGCGCTGAAGTAATGGAGTGTGATCCCAACCTGAAATACACACAGCACAACCGTTTATTGAAGGATGACTTATGCCAAAGCTTTTTATCTCACACATGGACATACCATGACTAACTAACGCACAAACACACAGGCATGTAAATTTAATTATACTCGCATCAGCACATAGGTGACAACATGCTTTAGCCTCAATTAGAACACTTATACATCCTTTCCGAACGCTGTGTGCTTCACACTGTATGTTAATCCTTTTCTGGGAAACAGGTTGAGACATCTCCTTTCCCACTGAAAACAAATTAACACTCCTATTGTTGGTACTGACATTAGTGATGTTAAAGCATGGAAGTCACTGTTCTATATCAACCTGTTATAATGAATAAGTACAGGCAGAAGTACACCAAGAGTCAGCTGCTGATCAGCAGCACATCAGCACAAGAAGCTGTCAGATAGCTGTCAAATACACATTCATATTTTACCATGTCTGTGTTTGTCCATTATTTTTTCGTAAGAGGTTTCTTAACAGAGCTCATCAGCGCAACACTGTTCAACAGCTAACCTCCAAATATTAAGATGTCAGGTTTTCTCACAAGCACATCAAGTCAGCAGTAGACTTTTCAAATCCCCACAACACGTCCACACAACTTTATGAATACATCATAAAATGTTACTTTGCTGGAAATATAAATAATTCTATTCACTGTAACAGGTACACTTTTACCTATACATATACCTGCACTGCGATACAGTTCCATTCAATTTCATTTATAAAGCCCAATATCACAAATCACAATTTGCCTCACAGGGCTTTACAGCACACGACATCCCTCTGTCCTTAGGACCCTCACTGCTGATAAGGAAAAACTCCCCCAAAAACCCTTTAATAGGGAAAAAAAAGGTTGAAACCTCAGGAAGAGCAACTGAGGAGGGATCCTTCTTCCAGGACAGACAGATTTGCAATAGTTGTGTGTACAGAATAGGGCTGCCACTAACAATTATTTTCATTGTCGACTAATCTGTCGATTATTTCTTCGATTAGTCGACTAATCATTTCACAGAAAAATGTGTTAAAATGTTGAAAAATGTCGGTCTGTAAGAAACTGCAGTAAGAGTATTTTGGGGTACTTTTATAGTACTTTTCTATGAAAAATGACTCAAACCGATTAGTCGACTACTAAAATAGTCACAGATTATTTTAATAGTCGATTAGTCATTAATTAGTCGACTAATCGTGGCAGCCCTAGTAGAACAGATCAACATAACGAATTTATTTGACAACAGATGCTTAACGCATCCTTCAACGTCTGTATGAGACACAACAGACTTTCATGAACTCCAGTGTAAACCAATCCAGGCATCAAAAGCAAAAAAATTTGCCTAGGGCTGCAGGGAGGGGTTGTGGATGGGTCAAACAAGCACACAACTTTCACCGAGGAGAATGCTGTTTGTGTTCTGTCCAAAACCAAAAGTCAGCATTGAATTTTTCATCATTGTAACATACTCATTGTCACTTTACATGCTTGTGAACTTACTTACGTAAATGGTGAATGGACTGCTCTTGTATAGAGCTTTTCATGTCTTCCAACCACTCAAAGCGCTGTAACATTACATGTCACATTCAGCCATTTACGCATTGGTGGTTGAGGCTACCATACACCTGCTACTCAGTGACCACACACACACTGACACACATTGGAATTGCAATTTGGGGTTCAGTATCTTGCCCAAGGATACTTCGACACGCTAGACCGAGGACCTTAAGATCGAACCACAGATCCTCCAATAAGTGGACGACCCACTCTACCACTGAGCCACAGCCGCCCCACTTATGTCAGCCACGTTACATAACACACACACACACACACACACACACACACACTTATTTGGGCCCAAAAGGAACATGGTATCTCTCATCTCACACAGGTCACCTTCATTTTTTGGGCGTTTTTATGTCATCATTGATAGTGCAGCTGGATTGGATAGGAAAGGTGGGACAGAGAGAGGGGGGATGACCTGCAGCAAAGGGACGGCAGGTCAGAGTCTACATGGTGCCCACACTCTACTGAGTGGGCTCGAGGTCGCCCCGTTAAGTGGTGGATTTAACCAAATACAGGATAAAGGATAGCGAGGGTCTCGTTTTGGTCACAGGGGAGGTTTAAGCCTCAGATGGACCTTCATTGCTGGCAGCAGTGCCATAATTAACATCACTGTGTGCATTGTCTGCATAAGTGCAACAGAGAGATGAGATTAAATATTACTGCCATTTTTAAAGTAGAAAATGAACCCATAACGGAAGCTAAAAATTACTCGTCACTTCAATAGAGCAAATTAAACACTGCATTGTCACTCGATTACGACTGTCTACTGTCGTGCTACAGCAGGGGTGTGTATCTCTGCCTCTGAGATTGATTTGACACACACATCCAGATACGGAATCAACAGCACAACACTCATTCAGGCCTGTTAGTGCAATAAAACAAGACTGTCACAACATCTGATATGACACAACACTCTTTAAGCAAACAGATATCTTCTAACATAGTCTGCTGGTCGCATGAAAAAACAATGTGTTTCAGTAGAAATCTATCCAGTGTCCTCTGTAGGAGAACAGATTGCATTGGAGTGATCACCAGCATGTTTCAGTCACCAAGAAATCAAGTAGTAGAAGTATTCTGGTTGGTGCTGCAGCACTGTGTCGGCATGCACAACAAAATCCGACTCATAAAACCTTAAGTAAGTTTGCACTTGCAATTTATAAAATATGAGTTTGCTGTTTCATGAATTTTCATGTGGATTGACATCACTATCTGTGACTGACATTCACTGGTCTGCCAACAGTGGTAGAATCAAGCTCAGGATTCAAAGGATTTCTGTTGTGTCCAGTGCTTCTCTGTTCTGTAGTGTCTTGTACCATGTCTTGTCTTGTCTTTGTCATGTTCCTGTCTTGTATCTTATTTTTCTGTCCTGTCTTTTGACTTCTTCATGTATCACATGTTGTGGCTTGCTGTCATGTTCTGATTGAATGATTCAATTTTAATCCTGCTTTGTCATCGTCTGTCTTTAGTAAACTGATTACTTTATGAGAGTGATAACTTTGCAACAACAACTGACTTACTAAATGAGTATATACTTGAACAAGCACATTCATCCTCAACTTCACTGATAATTTACTTTAGAGGTTTTGCACCAATGAAATGGAAGTAATGAGTTAAAAACACCAGTATGCAGTGCAGATTTGGGCTCCTATATACGATATATTGGATAAGGGAATTGCTGTTTCAGGTGAGATGATGGAACCAGGGAGAAGCTCTCATTCTATTCTATGTTGCTACCAGTGTGAGGTAAATTATTTTCAAACATAGATTACTTTGGAATGTACTGTAAAATCAGTGTTCCAAAGTAAGCCATTACGAATGTGTGCTTGCATGTATCTGATTGGCCAATACAGTGCTTTGCCTGATGATGCTGCATAGCATGCAGCAAAAGTTGAGCCTGGTTACATTTTTTTGTTGGTGATGCAGTGTTTATTAAGGGTGTAAATCACTAGTTTTATTACGATCCCATATTACATACCTTCCTATGACAACAAATCAATATTTGCCAATATCACAAAGTCTGCCGCATAGAATTTCAAATTGATTCATTTCAGGGGCCTGTGATCAATATGAGATGATACCATGTGCCTGTTTAACACTTTGAGTTACAGACAAAAGCTGCCACCCATGTCTTTTTTTATTTGGCCATAAACGATAAAAATAACACATAAATAACGTAAATAATTTTAACATTAAGTGCAGTAAATTTTGCTTGATTGATTGATTGATTCCACTGACACACAAAATAGCACACATCCTTCTGGAAGAAATATTTTTTTTGTACTCAAATCATGACCTTTTTCCTTAAACGCCAGGGTTTAACGCCATGAAGGCAAACTTTTCCATGGATTAACAAGATCATTCAACAAAAGTATAAAATGCAGTACAATAATAACTGTGAAGATTCACAGACAAAAAATGCTAGTGAAGGCATATCCTATGGATGATAATCTGGATCGATGTTTTCACTTTGCAGCGACGATACTGGATCATTGATCGTTGAATCAATACATTGTTTTGTTTCCAGTTTATCTATTTTATTATTCCTTCCGTTTCTTCAGTGTATTATTTTTAACCTTGTGCATTGGTACCCTTACTGTGTCAACACAGTAATGTCTTTAAATGGATGAGAGGGCTGTGCAGTGTGCAGTGCTAATGTCAGTCTCAGCATGGCGTGATCATTATCAACTGACCACTGTGACAGAGGAAATTAGGTCGGAAATTCAATGTCTGGCAAAACTTCTGTTGGCTCCCTAAAGACTAGAGCCAGTTCAAACTGTGAGATAAGTCATAACACAATGCCTTCAGACAATGGAAACACTTGATGACAGCAGTAGAGCATATAGAAGCAAATACAATACATACATGCTCATACATACTCTGCATGAAAACCTGTTTCCTTTTTTTTCCCCCAATATGATTTAATATGTATTATTTTTTGTTTAAAGAAAAATAAAAACACCAAAAATTTAAAAATAAAATTAATTTATAAAGTAATATATCATGATTAATTTTAATTATCAATAATAAATCCATTGAAAGGATTATTATTATTTTTATTATTATTATTGAAATTAAATTGGAAATAAGAAAAATGCCATGTTCAGCAACACCAAACGAAATGAGCTGTTTTTAATGGCTTTCATTTTGGAAGGTAGATTTACCTTTAAATATAAAATACTGAAGTAAGACTCTAACTGTGTTAAAGTGGCTGCCCACTCAGCTGTTCAGTAAACTGCTGTGAACTGTAATAATGACACAGCAGTGACCAGCCACCTCTGCCTCTGTTTGTTTCTAATAGAAAGCGGGTAAAAAAGCTGGCATTTAATCCAGACCAGTTCTCATCATTAGTGGCTTTTTTCAGGTCCTTTATAGCCGGCTGAACTGTGAAAAGAGCTCTCATTTTCTCTGTCTTGTTTCTCTCCATTGTCACTGACAATACTTAGCCTGAAGAAGAAGCTGCAGCTCACTCACTCTCACTCTCCGTACTGTGTGTGACCCAGTGTGGGCTGACCCTGACATTTTCCTCTCCTCTAATGCTCTTTAAATGGGCTGCAGGGCAACTGGAGTCTTGTATGGCTCCACAGGCAGCCATTATGAGGCAAAGAGCAAAACCAGAGGGCGAGGCAAGACATTACCTCTCCAGGTTTCTCCCCAGCTCTCGTATTTTTTTTTTTTTTTTCTGTCTCTCTGTCTCACACACACACATACACACTCATATGCACAGTTACTTATGTAATTTACACTATCGTGCAGCTCAAAATTAGAGAGACGTGGGGGGGGGGGGTATTCTTATCATTAGAGGTCCAGAAACCACAGGTGCTGGAAGCCCATTATTCTGCTGAAACAGCTTGTTAGCCATTATGTTTCAACCTTCACTGGTCGCTTCTTTGGTTAACCTTTTGGGCTTGTTTGTTTGAACCGCTTCCTCAGAGCTGATCTTAAACCTGCTTAATCCTCAAACACTTCTTTGAACTTCCTTTTAAGGCTGCTTTTTGAGTGTTCATACTTGTTCAGCCCAGTCGGCAAAATAAAATGATGGTATTGTGTTTTCTGCAAACCACAGATATGTTAGAGTTGTACATTTGATTCATGTTGCATCAACATTTCTAAAGTAAGGTTGTCCAGATTACACATATCTGAGTTTCTTATCAGTTGGAGGAGGGGATAGTGGAAGGGATGACAGCGCAGCTATTCTAGATCAACAAAAGCAACAATAAAAGCTCTTTTCTCACAAGATTTTGGGACATTTCAAGCAGTGTTTGTAGCAACCAAAGCGGAAATTTTGTTTGATGTCGTCCTAACTAGGGATGGGTACGACACTCAGTATATTTATGGTACCAGTGTGGACGTATACGGCAGCAATAAGACCGGATAACAATGCAAATTTCGATGCCCCATTTCGGTGCTGCCGCATCCCCTTGTGTTCTGGAGTCAATTGCAGCACTGGCGCTGCAGGTGACCTTTGTTTTCACCTGCACTGCGAGTGTGAGTCAGATGAAGAAGAAGAGCTTCCAGTCAAGATGCCGCCCAGTGGGGGAAAGTGTTCCAGAGTTTGGCTGTACTTTTCTTGAAAAGCGGACTATACGACTTGCCACGAATGTCTAAAGAGTTTTATGCGTAGGGGCGGCAATACGTCGAACTTAACCAAGCATCTGACCACGCATGGTATATACTGAAGGTAGAAGAGTGCACTGTATTTGATAGCTTGTGCGACCCCTCGCCAAGCGCATCATCTGCGGCCAGTCCTAGCGTCCCCGCTGGTGAAGATGAGAGCCCCAGCCCTGCTGCCAGTAGTCGTGTTTCCATTACATTTTTTTACATTATTTTGCACAAAATAAATGCGATATTTCTAAAGTTTCGACAAAGTACAATTGCGACTTGCAGGTCCCGTGAGACACGTGAGACAATCATCTCGCTTGCCACTGCTGCTGTTGCAGTAATCTACAACAGAAGACGAAGAGAGCGAGTGGTATTCCAAAGGCAAAGTCCTTATGTGTGGCAGCGACCACGGATAAAGGATTTCTGGGAGAGAGGACTTGAATGTCCGGTGACGTATATTTGCGAAAAAAGTGTTTCCATTACACTTTTGCGATATACTTCTATACCAACACGTCTGAAAAACCACCTCATGAGAGCATAAAAACTTTTTCTCGATATTTGAGAGTTTTTTCGAAATGTAGGTGTTTCCATTACCAGTTTTTTATTGCGATATTTAGGTTTTGCACATTTCTAGGGTTAATGGAAACGCACTTACTGTTGTGGACATCACTGATGATGATGACAGCAACAGCCTTTCATCGTCATAAGGACGAGGAGAGGTCTTTGGCTATTATTAAGAAGGTATGTTCATTCTTTCTTACCCACTTGCACCCAGAGTTTAAGATGGAGATTACCCTGGTGGTAATGGTAAATTATGGCTCTATTGCTAGGTTTGATACAGAATTTAATTGTAATATTTGAGATTTGTTGTGACATTTATTTTATATTGGTTAATCTATTACTCATACATAATTTTATTTATATTTTTTAAGAATTTGAGAGTTCAAGTTTATACTTTTAAGAATTTAAGATACTGTGTGTGTCAGAAAATGCCTTAAAATAAAAGACATTGTTTTAGGACAAAATTTGCATATTTTCCATTTTTTAAAGTATCGGTTTGAGCACAGGCACCATTTAAAAAGTACCGAATAGGCACCGTTATCAGATAAAACCTATATGATCCCCATTTCTAATTCTAACCCTACCCAAGTGGTTTCTGTGACCAAACCAAGTGGTTAATCACATCACCGTCAAAACATTAAATTGAAAACTAAAATGTAAAGAAACGTCAAATTTCATCGTATTCGCAACATGTTAAATGTACAAATGAATTTTATTTGTTTGCAGAAACATACAACATTTATTCCAGCAGCTGAGTTAACTTGTTTCAAATGTGGCCATTTGACATATTTACGGCAGATAACGCCAGAATCTCCGGTGTCAGTTTGTCTTGCATGATAGTGACTGCTTACAGGTTGTGCAGTGCAGTGGTTGGTTTTGTTTCATTCGTGGCAAAATGGCCATGAATTATGAATGTGGGCAAAGGAACAGTTTCACTATCAGAATAACTAAGTGCAGCCCTGATGATAATTACTGTATGTGTCTTCAGTATAGGGTGATATGTGGACTTTTGCCCGCTGTTGTACTATTTTCTCGCTCCTTGTCATATGCTCTTAAGTTAGTGTTATTATCCTTATTGCTCTCATTACTCTTATACTTTTTAATAGTGCCAGGGCATCGATGACAACTTTCCACATCAGTGTGATTAATCCCATCTCATCTCAACTCATATTATCTCCTCTTTTTTTTCCCTAAACCCCTTTACATCCATCCATCAACCATCCATCCATCCATCTATCCCTCCTTTCCTCCTTCCATCAAAGTGGTGCCAGGGGTCATGGTAATAAAACCCAGGACTCATGATGTAATTATTATTACATACATTCCAATTTAAATGCTAATGGTCCTGGTAATTATTAGGTATATTAAACAAAACACACACACGCTCATATACACACATATATGGGGATGGAAGCCAACACATCTACAGTACACCACAAAAGGATGGCGACATGGATTCACACTCATTTACGCGCAAGCACACACTCACACACACTTATTAATAATAAGATGAAATTCCCTAATTATAATGAAGTCTGTGATAGCTGGCTAGCCCTCTCAGTCATTAGTGTGAATACATTTCCCTTAGGTAATTATGAACATATTTCAACCCTGTGATTAAAAGATGATTCCTGATTTTTTCCCTCTTCTTCACAAGATAATGGGGCTAAAGAACATAGTCCCAAGGGTTTTACTTTGACGGTCACTGCCACAACCTTCTCAGAGTGATACTGGCCCGGTGTACCTCTGGATTCACTATCTAACTGTATCTCTGTCTGACATAAGAGCTCCCATGGTTGTGAAGTACTTTAGTACCTCCGGTCTGATAGATCCTCCAGGGCCACAAGAAGCTCATCACCAGTGCCCAGATGTGCTTCAGGCTGCCGATATCTAAGTCACAGGCGCTGAGGGGGAGGGCGGAGAGGGGGGTCGACAATTTTGGTTTCTTCCTAGGAGGCACTGCACTCCCATCCATCACACAAAGGAGCCTGTCAGAAGCCTTGATAAGACTTCAGATTGCTCCTTGAAGGACATGAGGCATCTAGCCAGCAAGTAGAGATAGACCAGCAGGGAGAAGTGGTGAAAATTGGATGTTTTGGGGAACAGGATTTGATTCCTTGACACATCAGTTTAGTTATGTTGTGTCCTGCAGATAATAGGCGTGTATATAGTACACACACGTTTTGTTAGGTTGTCACTAATTCTAGGCAGATTAAGAGTATGTAATGCACACTGCCTGTAACAGTGACGACAGTCAGTATACTGAAACATATCAGTATGCACGCTAAGTCTGCAGATGTTTTAGTGTGCTGTATTAAATTCAACTCGATTCAATTTTATTTATAAAGCCCAATATCACAAATCACAATGTGCCTCATAGGGCTTTTCAGCATACGACATCCCTCTGTCCTTGAGCCCTCACAGCGTACATGGACAGATGGATGTAGATGGACATTGCTTTTCTACAATTTGATACATCAAGGGCACGGATAGTTACTTTCAGCTGGGGAAAATATTGCTCTTTGTGAAGTTTAACTGGCAGTGCTATTTGGAAAATGCAATTTCTGTTGATCCCTCAAAGGGTTGCAGCGATATACTGGTTTTAAGGTATGCTATGACATAAAAGTTGATGGTTATCATACTGTACTGTACATTTGCTACATTACTGACCAAAAAAATACAACTGAATGGAGATTCTCCCTTTATTTTAATTGTTTTCAAAGGTGAAACTTTTTACACACACAC
Source organism: Epinephelus fuscoguttatus (assembly GCF_011397635.1). NCBI lineage: Eukaryota > Metazoa > Chordata > Actinopteri > Perciformes > Serranidae > Epinephelus > Epinephelus fuscoguttatus. The sequence goes on along the minus strand of NC_064754.1, from coordinate 12,552,906 downwards.
GTCCATTAACAAAGTGGTTTCAGGTTTCAATTGTAGTAATAAAATGTTCACTGACCAAAAATAACCCTTTCATTTTCATTCCTTTAAGGGTAACTCTGACTGCAATTCTGTAATACCGTGATACCGTGAAACCGTCACGGCTGACGTACTGTGAAAAACTGATGCTGTTGCACAATGGCAGATTGGCCATCGGGACATTCGGGACGAATCCCGATGGGCCGGTCACCAAGTGGGCCGGTGGTGTTGGCCCGATGGTCAAAGAAAGAAAAAAAAAAAGAAAAAAGGATGAGTGAATGTCAAGCTAGCTGTCGGTACTGCAATGCGCGTCACTCCCATGTTGTTTGTTTGCTGTGAGATGTTCAGAGGGAACGTAGGTGTCAGTCTTATGTTTTGATGCTTGAAGGAGGAGATAAGAGCGCCCTCCCTCAATACGAAAGAGGCCCCCTGTTATTCTTGAAAGCTACTGGCTCAGCCGAAGTCATCAGTTATTACTCATGGCAGACCAGGCTAGTTTGACCGTTAGTGCTAGCTACTGAGAAAGGATAAAGACAGAAATCATGGATAAAGCCGGTGAAACAAGAAAGGAAAGGGTGGCGCGGAAAAAACTCGAATAAAAAAACTTAAATGTTTACAATAAGAGGCAGCTAAGCGACCTGTTTGGCCGTGGCGTTGGTTGACGGGCTGAGGCTGTTGGTGTTGCTAACAACGGAGATGGAGCTGGAGCCGACAGTCCCATTATAGCAGGTGTATTAACGTTAGCTGACGACATTATTTCTAATGGTTCTGGACGCTTATGAAGTGATTGACCGGTTCGCAGAGACAAGTGACCACCTGCTGGTGATGTAAGGTAGGACACCCACTATTTGTTTTGGGTTTCTGAGAAGGTATAAGTCTGTGTGCCTTGAAGTTGGTTGTTTCAGTCTCTGAATATTAGCATTGATTTTACTGATGTCTTTGTATAATAATTAGGCAGTGTGTTTGTGTGCATGTAGAGGATTATACGTAGAAACGTGCGGGCCAGTGCACCTGAATGTCCTGGGCTGAATTTGTGTCCCAGTCTGCCCCTGCCATTGCAACCCTAATCCATCACGACATGTCTTTACATCAAACCACCATAGGCTCAAAATACATCAACCTATCAGCCAAAAAATATTTTTAATATAATCTTTATAGAGTAGAGAAATAGTAATTTGATTGATGTGTCTGGCTGCGGAGCTTCCTCACAGACTGTGCCTTCCTTAACAAACATCACCAATCAAATCCCTCAGTTTAGACTGAGTTAAAGACATAACACCAGGTCCAACGCCTGAAGAGAGAAAGGCAGAGCAGACGTCCGTGGCCACTACTCCTTAGGGATGTTCTGATCTTGCTTTTTTCCCCAATCCTGTTCCAAACTCTTTAACTCTGGGTATCTGCTGATACTGAGTCTGATCTGATACGAAACGTTGAATAATTTTTTATCTGACATATTGAAATAACAACTATAGAATACTGACTTTGGCACACCTTATTTTTCTTAAACTTCTTGATCCAAACACCTAATGACCTGCATCACAACTATTACCTTATAAGTCTACATCATTCATATGATATAAATACAAGTTAACCGTGAGATTTAGACTCTGAAACTAATCCACAAGAGAGAAGAGGTGTGACTCTGATGGTTGCACATTCTAACCGGTGAAAGTGTTAGTCAGTGCCAGCTAAAAATAAGCGCTGGTATTTTGACGATCCATGAGTCAGAATTCTGAGTCACTTCTACAAATAGGTTCACATAATTTTTACTGGCATGTGTGTTAAATGCTACACTGATATCATACAGGAGCGTGTGATCCATCATCAGCACGCTGAGGTGGACAAAGAGCAACAGAGTATTAAGAAAGAATTAGATTTCAGCAGACGATACTACAGACGCGAGTGCGAGGGTGATTCATCGAGGTCACCAATTATGGAAATTCATCAATTTGCAAGTATCATGTACACAAGCGAAAACTTCCCAGGGCATTTTGTCAAGACGGTAGCACGACAGCAACATCCTGTTTACTTTTGTCACCACCTAAGCATGATATATTAGGATTATCACTTAGACACTTAAACGTTGTCCCCCACCGCTAACGTTAATGCATCAACTAATGTTATAGGCTGTTCCATTTTTTTCTGTTAAACTGCCATGCATGAGTGAGAGAACGGTTTAAAGTAGCATTACAGACTGTTGTTACAGTCTGTCACTGCTGTTAGAGTCTGTAAATTGTTTCAGGTATTTTCCTTGCCCCACACTGATGCATAGCACAATACAGAGATATACAGTCATTGAATTATTGCAATCCTTTCGAATTTGAGGCAGAGTATTTTTGCTGACCAGGCATCTGACAAATGTGGGGGCGGCTGGAAGATCAGCGGTTCGATCCCCAGCTCCTCCAGTCTGCATGTCGAAGTATCCTTGAGCAAGATACTGAACCCCGAATTGCTCTAAATGACGCTTCCATCTGTGTGTGAGTGTGTTAAAAACCTTGTAAACCTTGTAAACCCTGGCACTTTGTATGGTAGCCTCAGCCACCAGTGTATGAATGTGTGTGTGAATGGGTGAATGTGACATGTATAATTGTACAGTAGTGTACAGAAAGCGCTTTGAGTGGTCGAATGATTAATCAATTTAGGTCCATTTACCATTTATTATTATCAGTATTACGACGTGGCAGGGATGTAGAAATGAGACTAATATTAAAATATGCCTCTTATGTCACTGTTTTAAGAGAAGACTGAATATAGTTATTTATTTATAAATGAGACAAGTTTTTGATATTTCTTTTGGGGTAAATAAACTGTTGTATTAATCTAGTAATTAAAAAATATATGTAAAATATATATCTTTAGAATAACCAATAAATTAGTCATCAGATTAATCAACTAATCAAAAAAACAATTGTTAGATTAATCGAGAAAAATATAATTAATAGGTGCAGGCCTAACAGAAGCTAATGAGTAGTTCCTCTGTTTATTCCAGAAAACCAGAACAACAGGTTCACCCTTCAAAAAACTGCAGTTGTGTTTTTTTTACTGTCCTACACCGAGCATGAACACCTGCCCACCCCTGCTGCTATAAAAATGAAAACTATATAAAACTGCAGAAAATGAAAACTTTGAGTCTTCTGGAGAAAATACAGGAGAATTGATGTTCCTTCAATTTTCCTTTGACTGACGACGACAGCACAAACGCAAGCGCGCGCACACTCTGAGAAACACCCATGCAGAGACACACACACACAGAGCTGACAGGAGCAGTAATCAACTCTGGTATGTCCAGGATGAATGGTTGTCCAGGGAACAGGTAGAAATAGAGAAGCGGGCGAAGGAACAAGGAGGATGGAGTTACCACATGTTTCTAAAAGAGCGATGCGCATCTGTATGTGTGTGTGTGTGTGTGTGTGTGTGTGTGTGTGTGTGTGTGTGTGTGAGTCATCTCTAGAGAGCTACCAGTACAGTGCCTCGCAGCCCTGCATTGATTGAGAAAATACAAAAAGTGCTCCCAATAAACACCAGCTTCAAACCCCGGCAAAATATTCCCAAACACAATCCACCCTGCAACTTCAATCACACAGAGAGGACTAGTACATTTTTAGACGAGTACATTTCAGCTATCAATGCTTATTCTGTGCAGAAAGTGTATCAGAGGAATAAGGTGCCAGTTACTTTAGCGTCTCCGATACCAAATATCACAAAAGGAATATTATCCCATTTATTTCAGGGAGACGTGCACCAACACATGATATGGGTTGACCAAGTGGAGAGCATGCTTAGAATTTTAAGCAATACTGCAGTCTCAAGTAACATGACTTTTTCAAAACTGAAATAACAAAATACGTTATTGGAAATGTTGAGCACGTTACCTGGAGCCAGCTCTGCACACTCTACATTTTCCAGTCTTGACAACTGATTTGGCTCTCAGCTTTGTGAACTGAAATCCAGTGTGGGGGGTCACTGTAATCACATTACAGTTACTAATCAAGCAATTATGTTGTTACTTGTGTCACTTAACTTCTTTAATTATCTGCGTAATGGATGGCTAGAATAAAACAAACTCATCAAACGTGCCAAGTCAACAACGGTGGCGTTATCCAGTGCGCCCGTGGAGAGGCTCTTCAGCTTCTCCACAGGTTGTCAGTCTTGTGCTGACTCAGAGGAGGAACAGTTTGTCTGATAAACAATTATAGAGACTCCTCATGAGATATAATCGCTGCTTTAGTGATAAACACATCAAAGGAGATGGACTAATCTACTATAAAGCTATGGTTTGGTGAGGGAGTGATTCAAGTGGGTGTTTGTGTTTGGCCCATTAAATGCAGCTCACATGCCATTTAAATTTGCTTTTTTTTCCCCATAAGTCTGTCATCATCTAACTGTGTTTGGAACGCCAATCTTTGATTATTCAAGCAATTAATGTTTGTACTAGGAAGTGTTACAAAGGCCAACCTACTGATATCAGACACAGACTAAGAATAGACTGCAGCTTGTACAGGATTTACACTGACACAATATCAACACCTGTAGATATTTTCTCTCTTACAGGATTTACACCACATGATTGCGACAATACTTTTCCTGGGCCAGCAGCAACAATATCAACACATTACTCTACAGTTTGTAGCTCAGTGGCATATGGAAACACATACTGACCCACCTCCACCAATACAGCTCTATGATTCAGAATGTTCCATCATTCACACACACATACAATATGAATAATATGAGAGAAATGGACATCTATTTGTTTCTTCTATGGGTTTGCTCTGATTTTAAGGCCTACACAGGATCTAAACAGACAGGCAGACCTTAGCTAAAGGGGCAGATGCTGACAAGAAAGTGATGGGACAAAGAGATAGAGAGACAGAGAGAGCTGCAAGGTGGAAAGTTCTGTTTTTATGCACTTCCTCCTGCTGATTTTGACTGAATAGTTCATAAGTTAAAGGACATTTTAAATGCTCTGCAAGTGCTATGTTCTTGTGTTAATAAATGTAACATAATTCTTTGATATTGAAACAGCAGTGTTGTTGTTATTTGGCCATTCTGAGGCCATTTCATTAAATCAATTAATTAAAAAAAAAGTTATGTCGATGTCGGGCTGCCGCAGGTGGAGCAGGTGGCTATCACAGTCAGGCTGTGGTTCTCCGTCCACCATGTTGATGCTCAGGTCCTCCTGGACGCTTCTGGTCAAGTTCAAGTCGAGGTTGAACAGACAGCTTAACGGCTGCTGCTGACGGTTACGGTCCTCTCCTTTTTCCTCCCTGGGAAGCTCCTCTTTCCCAGGGAGCTGACTTTTGAAAAAAGTTGCCATAAGGACCGGACACATAGCCTACCGCGTTTTTTTGCGCCCTCAAATTCATTGATTTCAATGTTGACGCACAGCAGACGCGCTCAAACGCCAGAGCGATACCATCGCAAGCCTTCCCGTCAGGGCACGACGGCTGCGCCCTGAGATAAACAGAGTTCACGTTTCGGAGCGCAGCAGCGCGTACTGCATGTCATGTGACGAGGCTCAGCCAATCACAACTGACAGATATATTTTGCTTCTTGAGTTAATATCAGTCTGTGATAAAAATGGAAGAGAAGCTATTAATTTCAGTGCAGAGCCACGCTCTTGAAAGCTGGCACAAAAAAAGCACAAAGTAGCGCCCAGTGCCTGACCTCACATTTTCCAGTCAGCCCCATAGTCGGCATGTTGTCCCGAAATGATGTCCTTACTAGAGGTGGAGGAAAATCGATTCTTAGATGCATCACGATGCAGACGTGGTCAATGTGGCATCAATTAAAAAATATCAATAATCGATTTTGTAAATGTTTGTTCATAGCATGATGTTGACAGAATAAAAGAAGCAAGACTCAACTGCAAAGTCAGCATGGCACCAGGACAGTCTACAGCACGGACAAGCTTAAGTTAACTTGTACTAATTCATCTTCACAAAAGACAGCAGTTGCAAGCTTGATTCAATTTAATGTCTAAATAATAATTATCATTATCATCTTTATTATTATCATTATTATAATTAATATTATTATTATAGAAAAGAACATGACTTGATACTGTTTCAGGCATAGGCGGTGCTGGGGGGGGGGCTTGGAGATGCTTCAGCACCCCCAAAGAAGCCCATAGCACCCCCGTAACACCCCCAAGAAATGCTCAAACAAAATTTAATTTTCACTGTCCCTGAATAAAATTGTTTTTGTTCAATTGTGTGACATTATCTGGTGGTCATATTATTAATAGGCTATCTATGAATAGGCTAATGCATAAATTAGCGAACGTACCATAAATAATGTATTACAGGGTGCCTGATAATACATTATTTATGGTAGGTCCTGCCAGAGTGCAGCACCTGACCCCCCGCCAGGCTGAAGTGATTGCGGAAACAGTGTGGCGGGCGCTTTGATGAAAAAATGGAGCGGTTCTTGGTCCCAAGCAGCCTCGTGTGATAGAGGATCAACCAATTCAACCAAACACCAGGAGGACCAAAGATCTGGACGCAGATAAAATCACTAATGCCTTTGCCAGCAATCGCAATAACAGATGCATCGTTCTTCTGTAAAGACATCTAGTGGTGAGTAACAACGTATTAGCCTGACATAGGCACAGTACAGGGATTATTTTTTATTATACTCTGGCATAGTCAATAGTGTTGTTGTGTTGTGTTAATGTGGGCTCTTTCAGGGCCAAGGACAGTGTCCGTGACCAGCCACACTGTGTGGTCCCTCTAATTCCCCAATGTGCATGATTTTTTTGTTGATTTGGACTCTGCACGCTTTTACTGGTAGGCTATATCCACAACTCCTTAGCACCTCCAATTAATAGTCAAGTGAGGGTATGTAGGTAGGTTAAAGGGAAAAGGGACCTGGACAAGAGCCAAACTGTATGCAAGTAAAATAATCTGTTTATGGATCACCAAAAAAAACAGTATGCTAGAGAAACAGAAAAATAAATCATGTGTTGAAATCAAACATTTTGATGCTTTGTGATGCATCAATAATCGTTTTATTATCAAATTGTTACCCCTTGAATCATAACTGAATCAAATCCTGAGGTGCCTGGAGATTCCCACCCCTCGTCCCCACTATCCTTTTCCTTTTTGACATTCACTTTGGAGGCCCCTATATGTCAAAGGTCCCCTATCGATTGTAGCCTACTGCCAGTACCAAGAAACATGTTTTTAACATGTTGGCCTTGTGAAACAAGATAAAATAGGATGTACTACACCACTATAGCACTTACCATCAACTTGCTTTACTGGGGCCACTTTTGCAAAATGTAAGGAGGCCAGGGGTCAGTTAATAAACAAACAATAATATTTAGCCCCACAACTTATCTTTCTTTAAAACTCTTCATTTTCAAAGTAACTGGTTTAGGATTGATATAAAGTGGCAATATAAAAGCATTTTTTCCCCATTTGTCATTGAATGCCTGTTTTCAACCTTTTGATGTCACTGTTTACACTCATCTTTGCCTAGAGGTCAATCTGGTTGCATGTGCACACAAAGACATTTATGTACACTCAGTATAACCACCTGACTCATCTCAGTCTTTGAAGCTGGTGGCGCTGAACCCACGATGATCCTGGCTGTGTATAAAACTGTTAAAATTAGTTAAAGGCAGCTAAAAACTGAAATCTTAAATAATTAAGAATTTCACATTGTTTTATTAAAATGATATGTCGTGTAATTTTAGACAAAGTTCTTACTTTTGGAACAGAGCCTGGAGGTTCCTTTTTTCACCTCGTGTCTCCGTAGTGCTGAAGAAGCTCATGCTAAGAATATTAACATGCATCTTTCCTGTTGTTATTGGCTGGGCCATCTTTCTAAACAGGATTATGTCACTGAACCTCATTATAAACCTGTCTATGTGGCCAAAAGTAAGTGGACCCTCTCCTCGGATGTTGGTGTTATTTGGACTTGGGGCCGTTTGTCATGGTTTTGCCGAAGCCTCTTAGCTTCAGTGAAGGGACTTCTAAATCATTTAGACTACACTGTGCTTTCAGCTTTGTTGCAACAGTCAGTAGAACATGAGTCCCTTTCCTGTTTCAACCTGACAGTGGCCTCATGAACAAAGTGATCATTCATAAAGAAATAGTTTTCTTAGTCTGGTGTGGAAGACTGGCCTGCACAACCCCATCCAACACATTTTATATGAATTGTAACAGTCACAGTGAGGCAGGTCTTGGTGATATCACTTTCATTTTGGGTTGAAGCAATTATCAAACTGGGCGGCACGGTGGTGAGGTGGTTAGCACTCTCGCCTCACAGCAAGAAGGTTGCCGGTTCGATCCCGGGCGTGGGAGCCCTTCTGTGCGGAGTTTGCATGTTCTCCCCGTGTCAGCGTGGGTTCTCTCCGGGTACTCCGGCTTCCTCCCACAGTCCAAAGACATGCAGATTTGGGGACTAGGTTAATTGGAGACTCTAAATTGTCCGTAGGTGTGAATGTGAGCGTGAATGGTTGTTTGTCTCTATGTGTCAGCCCTGTGATAGTCTGGCGACCTGTCCAGGGTGTACCCTGCCTCTCGCCCGATGTCAGCTGGGATAGGCTCCAGCCCCCCCGCGACCCTCAAGAGGATGAAGCGGTTAGAAGATGAATGAATGAATTATCAAACTTGTTTACACTAACACGACTGAGCTAAAGGTGTATGACAAACAGAACATAACCAGACTTGTGCTGATGACATTGGCAGGCTGTCTAAATGAAAAGGGAAGAAGGTAAGGGGTGGAATTCACTTGAACAGCATCAAGGCTACAGAGGCAAACACACACAAACGTACATTCACACATTCAGCAGCCCGCTGAAATGAGGACATTCCATTCCATTCACTCGCCGTCGATGTAACCCCAACCTTAACTCTTATCACAAAAAGCCTCAACCTTACAGCTTCTCTGAAAGGAGCGAGAAAGAGCAAAACCACTGTGTCCAATAGGTACAAAATGTTGTCCCTGCCTGTCTGCTCGATTTCCATGGCCTCTAAAGCCAACAACAACTCCAGCTACTGTGACCAAACAATCTTGTTAGTTTCCCCCACAACTTCTTTCTTTTCTGCATCTTACAAGGAAAGTGACCGCCCTTCCCTGCAACTGGTTTTCAATTCAAATAGCACGCTGGAGACAGGATTATTTCCTTTACAGACACTGTTTATGTTGTAAAACTGCACTGGGTTTCTATCAACTATTCAATTCTTTGGATGAAAAACGCTCTAAATAGTTTCAGGCAAAAAGAATTTTCCTTTTTAAAAGTAGATCTTTCAAGGTTAAATTATAAGTTTTTGATATAAAAATGTCTGGTACCACACATTCAGTTTAACTAGTACATAATAAAATAATAAAAGGTTTTTTGATAATACACTTGTTCCAACCTTTGTGTCCCCATCTCCACAAGGGGTCACTAACGCTTCACAGGGGTTGTGAGGCCTTTGTAATTTTAAGGGGTTTAAGAAAAAGTTCTTGGATAATACACAGTACACCTATATTTCAGCATGTTGTTCATTTCTCCGATGAAAACTTAATTAAATGTTCACTTTTTAAAGTCTAGATAATTATTCAAGATATAAGGGCACAGGTCCCACGTTGTCACATACTGCCGCTTTGTCAGTGGCCTTTCACCTCTACAGTACATATTACACGCCAAGTATTCTTCTGCATCTGCTGCTGATGTTCCAGGATACCATGCCGTAACATCAACAGAAGCAAATGCTTGGGTTTAGACAATTAAAGCATGTGGTTAGGTTTAGAAAAAAAAACATCTTGGTTTGGTATTTGAGAAGCGACCATTGGGCTCCCAGGTGAAAGTCCACAGTTTGTTAGATCCATCCAACACCCCTCCCGCCTGCCACACAGGGACTTTCCAGCTCCTTAGGGTGTTCTCACATATAGTCCTTTTCAAATCAACTGAACTCAGTTCTCTTAAAGTGGACCAACAGTAAAGGGATTTGGTTCTTTTTGTGTTCACATTGTTAGTTCATTTGAACTTTCTTTCTGGTCAACCTTGGGTCTGATGGGGCCTTAGTTCTCTTTCTGTTCACACTGTATCCTCTACATAATATATATTGATATACTTTTGTTTTTACTTTGACGTGGCACTGCAGTATGGTTATGAAGCCCCTCGCTTTCAGATGAACTTACAACTGGAAGAAAACCTTCCGTTTTCTGTGCTGTAGACTGTTTCAGTTTGATGCATTCTACATTCCACATCTGGAGACGTGCAGTATCTTCTGTGGACCAAACTACTTCTCATCTTGCGACCTTCTAAGCGTTACAGACCCACGTGGTTCCTTGAGTTTTTTCAAGCGTCCCAATGCAATGACATGTGATCTAGACGGCTAAACACAATGGCAAAGAGGAAAGTGAACCTGGAGTACTTTGTGTTCACAAGTCACATGTTAAGTGAACCGCACCACGGGCTTGAAGCGAACCGAACTCAGACCACCTCGAGAGGTGGTCTAACAATAGTTCACTTCAGAGGGGTCTGAGTTCTCTTGGAGTGTTCACATATGTGCAGAAAATGCTGAGTCACTGCTCTGAGGCCGCTTAGCAGGCTGAAAAGGACCAAGTGTGAAAACACCCTTATATTACGTTCTTACTGGCAGCATTTCATTCTGACGCCATTTAGCAGCGTATCATACTGTCGCAACATGTGCCATCCGGCTGCTAATAAAACATCGCCTTAGCAAAAGGAGGAAGAAAATACTGTCTTTCTCATAAACAAAGTTTTTTTTTAAAGATTATTTTTTGGGCTTTTTGCCTTTAATGAACAGGACAGGGTGAAATGGGGTGAGAGAGAGAGAGTGGGGGTTGACATGCAGCAAAGGGTTGCAAGCTGGAGTCCAACCTGCGACCGCTGCAGCGAGGCATTGCCTCTGTACATGGGGTGCTGGCACTATCCACTATGCTACCGACGCTCCCAAAAAGCTAAGTCTTCTAAGTATGTTTGTTCCCAAAAGAAATATAAAAAAATAATATAAAAAAGTTCCTAAAATGGGTGGCACGGTGGTATGGTGGTTAGCACTCTCGCCTCACAGCAAGAGGGTTGCCGGTTCGATCCCGGGTGTGGGAGCCCTTCTGTGCGGAGTTTGCATGTTCTCCCCGTGTCAGCGTGGGTTCTCTCCGGGCACTCCGGCTTCCTCCCACAGTCCAAAGACATGCAGATTGGGGACTAGGTTAATTGATAACTCTAAATTGTCCGTAGGTGTGAATGTGACCGTGAATGGTTGTTTGTCTCTATGTGTCAGCCCTGTGATAGTCTGGCGACCTGTCCAGGGTAGGGATGGGCATCAATTTTCGATTACTGATGACTGATTGTTAAGGCTTTTGATTGATCACAAATAATTTTGATCGATAGTCACAGTGTTTACCCTACAATGCCTGGCATAGGTCCGGCGAGCCGCCGTGCCAACGAGACCCCCCGCCCGGCGAGTCGCCGTGCCAACAAGACCCTTCCGCCCGGCGAGCATGGCGGCACTGAACTGCACATGCGCGCCATTTTTCCTCTTTGGCCTGGGGGGTTGAAGCTCAAAACTGGGGTAGCTGCGCTCTCTTGCGGTGACAGTCTGCACTGCACTCTTTTGTTTTCTCTCTTTTGAAATACTCGCTTATCAATTAATCGATAATTGATTGTTAATTTTTTTGATGATCGAATACTGAATTTTGATCGTTTGCCCATCCCTAGTCCAGGGTGTACCCTGCCTCTAGCCCGATGTCAGCTGGGATAGGCTCCAGCCCCCCACGACCCTCAAGAGGATGAAGCGGTTAGAAGATGAATGAATGAATGAAGGATAAAGTTGGGAACCACTGACTTACTCTAATATTATTTTGATTTAATGTTTGCTTCTCATCTGGTCACTGATGAAGTAAAACTGCATTAACACAAAAGCAGAGATGAGCTCATTGCTCTTTTCATGTCAGTGCACTCTGCAATGTAATTTTGTTAGAATTTCCTGTAAAGAGTTGAAATATGTTAAGCTTTGAATGCCAATCCTTTCCACTTACTGTACAGTCAAAGACTGAACTCCAAGGCTCTCACAGAATAACTGCAGCGGCCTTGCAGGCTGTAATGACAGATGAAATTTGTGCTCAGTTTGAGTTGTCAGAAATGTTAATTTGACATTATGGAATCACTGTTCGTGACATCTTATGTTCCATTTGATTCTGTTTTATGCTGTTCCCTGAAACAAGCTGGAAATCTGCTCAGACCACGGTGCCTGTAATTGCACCTTGAGGAAGCACTGAATTCATGCTTGGGGAATCCTCCTTGTTAGCAGATTTTTCTCCTAATTCAAGTGGTTTTAGTTTCAGTTAAATGGCAGTTCACTTCATGCTCTTGATGGGGCTTTAACATTGTTTTCAGTAGCAGATGAACCACGAGAGATGGGGGGAAAAGACCCCTACTGAAACAAACAGCAGCATTTTAGCATAACTCATTATCGACCACTAAGATGCCCTCCAGTGGTACACACAGCCACACATACAGCAGCATTAAAGAGTCTTATTTACTGTATTTGTATTCCTATTTATATGTAATCTGGTGTATGTTTTATACATGCTGCTGTGAATTCATTTTGACCGCCTGTTTGTCTGACTCCAGTTTTCCTTTGGGCTGCTGGAGGTTGTATTGGATATTTTCTGATGCTGCGAGGCAAGAGAATGAGCAATTATCTCTTGTATTATTTTGACTTCACCGCAAAAATAAATTTACCCAAACATACATACAGACAGAAACAGGCAGACAGTATTTATGAACACAGCCAAAGATGCTATTATACCTGTCATGGCGAAATTAGTTGTGATTTGTTAGGATTTTATTGTGTTTCCAAGTGCAAACATGAATATTGTAATTACAAGATTTCAACATAATGCACTGCACTACACTGACATTTTTCTCCCTGAAATATTTTCTAAATCTTAAAAATAAGGCAAAGTCAGTAAGGATAAAAGCTCCCCTGACTGGATAACGACTGTTATTTTGGATGTACTTTTAAAATTTGACCGTTATATTTTGAACAAAACAAAGGAAATACAATCAGCAACACTGTTGGTACTCAAGGCCACAGTTAAGATAATTTTGAGTTATGAACAGAGAGAACATTTTGTAGCAGTGAAAATCAGTCATCCAGGTATACTGTATGCGAAACTGTTCCAGACAGACTGCACTGTTATGTAAACTAAAATTACCACTCTGACATGGAAGATCTGTAGAAGATCTAAACAATCACCAGTTTCAAGGTGAGAACTTAAGATTAGTGTCACAAATTTAATATCTGACCAAATATCTCCCCTTCCATTCCTGAGGTATGGTGCTGAACAATGGCCATTATAATGCCACAGTGAAACTGACCTTTTGGATGTAAAATGTCATCACTTCATCATTTTATTTATCCTATTAGACACTTAATATTAGGTCATAATTAACGTGCATTTTTGAAATATGTCCAAAAACTTGTTTTGTGAGGTCACAGGGACCTTTGACCAACAAATTCTAATCAGTGTATCCTTGAGTCCAAGTGCATGTTTGTGCCAAATTTGTAAAAATTCCTTCCCACAGTCACAACAATGTGACAGATGTGAGGTCACACTGAGCTTGACTTTTGACCACCTAAAGCTAATCAGTTCATTTTTAAGTGTATGTAGACATTTGTGCCAAATTTGAAGAAATTCCCTCAAGTTGTTCCTGATATATTGGAGCCAGGAGAATGAGACAGACATAAGGTCACTGTGATCTTGAGCTTTGACCAACAAAATCTGTCCAGTTTATTGTTGAGTCCATGTGGACATTTGTGCTAACTAAGAATCCCCCAAGGTGTTCCTGATATATTGCATTCACGAGAATAAAACGGACGTAAGCTTAATGTGACCTTGACCTTTGACCACCAAAATCTATTCAGTTCATTTTTGAGTACAATTGGACATTTGTGCCAAATTTTGGCACATTCCCTGAGGGTAATTCTAAGATATCACATTCACAAAAATGGGACAGAGGGACACAGTCTTACACAGTCATTCATGGTTCCCAGATGTTGAATCTAACTGCTGCCATGAGGTTGACAAGTATGGATAACTCAGTAGTAAATTAGTTACAGATCATGCCTGACTATGTCTGTGAAAAGCCTGATGACACCTAAATTTCAACTTTTGATTTGTATCGTTACATTTTCTCTGCCCTCATCTGTTCTTTCATCCTATGATCGTTGTCATATATGAAACATCCCATGCTCAAAACAAGAACAAGTTGGAAAAAAAGGGCAAGTTATGCTGTGATATAACTGGTGTTACTTTCAATAACCTACAGCATCTGTATGAAGAGAGGGTCACCTCTAAAGCTCATGGTGTGTCTCAAATCACATACATCTGTTAGTACACTTCTATGTAGTATACTGTGTGCACTATATATTCATTGGCGTAGTGTGCAAATTTCGACAGGGTAGTGTTGTCTCAAACCAAACGCAGCCGTTGTGGACTCACCGGAAATGACGACCGCAAATTAGCTAGTTAGCAAACTAGCATTAGCATTCGCGTTATCGTTCGCAGTACCAAATCATTACAGACTGCTAAATTAACCCAATAAACATACTGCTGGCTTATACCTGACAACAGTATAGTGGTGCTTAGTGCAAAAAACACGTGAACTTATACAATGCAGCGACGTTCACGGTCACACAGTCCTCGGCCAGTATTTCCAGTTTGAAAAATGGTCCCTCCCCTTCCGCTACGTAGCCAAGATGGTGTCCATTGAGTACAAGAAGTGTCCATAGTTCCACACTCAACTTTTTGACCGTTTTGACTGCACCATCTGGGTACTCATAGTGCACTGCATTTCTCCATACTTCTCAGTGTGAACGCACTTACGCCCTCAAAATATTAAGTGTAAGTACAGAGGTACGTGATTTGAGACACAGCATCAGTCTATTGTCACATCCCCTCCTTGTTTAGTTTCAGATGCTTCTATCAGGGCGAAGGCTTTGCTTCCCTAAATGTAGCACTAAGTGTTACAGATCCTCCTTTGTTCCATCTGCTATTGCTTATCTTATCCAGCAGTGACCACTTTTTGTCCATGATTTCTCCGGCAGTATGTGATGCTGGATTCTGTGTGCTATGTATTTGTACTGTCTGTTTTGTTGTACTCATGACGACTGTCTGTATCTCAAATTGCCCCTTGGGGACATTAAAGTTTTACCTCACCTCAACCTCACCTGTGCACATTATTGGCTGGGGGCTACAGGGTAGGTTCTCTGCAGATAAATACACTTCTACATTCTTCTAGTGGGTGATGACTATTTTTGTATGAGTCCATACATTTCTTTTTCAGGAAAATCATCTAGCCTCTACCTTTAAATACCGTCCAATAACTGCATCATACCAAATTTTAGAAAATAGCACAAACCCGTTCTTCATTATATTGGGAACAAAAGTAGCAGAAACAATATTTCTGTGACCTGACCTGAAGTCAACAGCTGTTTATTCATCTCAAGTTACTGTCCTAGTCACTGCTCTGTGCCCGTGAACAATTAAGCAGCACCAAGCATAACACACACACACACACACACCTCCTAAGTGGCTGTCAGGCGGCAGTGTTATTATCCTATCTGTGCAGAGGTTGTTGCAGGAGAACAAAGAGGAAACAACAGAGGCTGATAATTACTGGGATGAGAACTAGATGACAGAAAGAGGTAGATGACATGTGAACGAGGGCAGCTGAGGACTCAGACAGGAGGGAGGTAGGAATGAAAGTAGAAGAGAGGGAAGCATGAGTCCAAGCTTGTTAGAGTTGCTCTGTGTGCTGTAAAGACTGCCAGTGGTTTTGGATCATCAGCTCAGAAAACAGTGAAGGAAATGAGTCCCGGCCACCAGCCAAACAATACCGCTGTGCTTGGCTAGTAGCCACCATGGCAGCTAGTTGCAAATTGCCTGAAAACAATTTCCTTCTTTAAATCCAATTTGGCAGCTCAAGTTGAATTTGGAATCTGGGGTAATGTATTAGACCATTATACTGACACCATTACTGTTGCTGCTCGCAAATGCCAAATAAGTGAGGCTGCACAATTATTCATTTAATAGTTGTGATCATTAATTTTGTGCTTTCACTACTAATCAGACTTGAACTGAGTGTATGTTCTGTTGCATTAGATCAAGGGCTTAATTCTCAGGTAAGCCATCTGACCAATCATGTGTTTGTTTTAATCACAATTAATATTATCAGTATAAAAAATATACAGTTATAAAACGAACACATAAATTCTCAGAATGAGTAAAAAATGGAGGAGGCAATGACTATGTGAAACGACAAAAAGGCGAAGCAGTGTACAAATGAGCCTTTAAACAGGTTGATAGAATATGGCTAAGATGTCATGAGCTATCCTATTTTGATTGGTTTTTAGTTTGAAGGCACTGCTCTGATGACCACAGACACTTGACGATGCATGGCTTTAAACCGCTGTAATAGCAATGTACTCGAGGGCCACGGCTTATATTACTTGTAAGAATTTAATCAACTGAAAAATGAACTGTAAGCCAATGAAATTAAGCTTAAATCAACATGTGAGCAGATTGTTCAAGCCGCAGCTGCCAGAACTCTGTCAATCAGCAAAATCTAGTCAATTAAAGATAATCACAAGCCAAAGAAAAGTGTTACATAGTCCAAAAAACACTTTTGAAATTCTTGTTTTCACATGTGTTCAGGGGTGAATGTGGCTCAGGAGGTAGAGCAAGTTGTCCATTATTGGGCTTTGCAAAGTAGCTTTCTACCACTGGTGTGTGAGTGTGTTAGTGAATGGGTGGGAAGCAGGTAAAAGAGCACAAGAGAAAAGAAGTACAGAAATCATATTTGTATTCTCATAAAGATACATTTTCACGTGGTGACTGTGTGTATGGTGGCCAGCAGGGGCAGATACGCTACAGTGGCCTAAAACATTTCCACTAGGAGAAACATGCAGCAGCTTCAGAAATGATGCAAATTCAAAAACGTACGCAAATCTAAAACAAATACAAAAATTGAAGCATGCGGTATAAAAGCTTAAAACAAGTACATCAATCGCAGACATGCTGGAAATACAGAAACAATGCAGAATCAAAAACACATAAACCCCCAACAAAAATGCAACAGAGAAATGCTGCATATCCAGTCACACAAGTGAAGTTCTCCAGGCCTCTAGGGGGAGCACTTAGTGGAACTGCTTGATTTTCAACCTACAGTAAGAGAGAAAGACCAGACAAGTGGGAATGCTAGACTGTCGAAAAGTGCAGCAGAGTCAAGCCCCCTGGAACAGTGCCGGGTTTGAAGCCAATTTTACCTTGTGGCTAGATGTGGAATTACAACTTCAAGGCCCGTCACATGATGCCATAGGGCCAAAAAAGACTCTTTCCAGTAGACTTACATTGTGAAATGAGAGATGTCTGTAAATTAGCGGATACATTGCTTTTAAGTCTTACAGCCCCCACGAACTGACTTGTTTAGCAATTGGGATTTGATCCATTCAGTCCAATAACGATTCGAAAGTCTAGAAGAGCTGCATCAATAAATCGTTTTTATCCCCATTTAAGTTAGCAGAGGGCTAAACCAAAAGTTAGCTGCTTTCTGCCACCAACATCTCTAGTGCGTTTGCTCTATGGGTCCCACAGTGTGGAAGCTTGGGTAATTTCACACCATGGAAATTGAATTTTTTTGGCTTCATGCACCACTGAACACGTTTCATATGTATAAACAGGGGCGTACCTCCAACGCTGTATCCAGTTCTCTTTATACATCCACAAGCAGAACACATATTCTGTTTTCTACAATGTTATCAAAAAGCATCAGATTTACTTAGCTCCCACTAGAGCAGGGGTCAGCAACCTTTGCAATCTATGGTGTCATTTGTTGCCAAAAAGTCTTTTTTTAAATTCATCTGGAGTCACAATATATATTTGTGCCTTATAGTGATGGCAACACAGCCTGTTAAATCTAAATTAGCCCATAACCATTCCTGATAGGTCTAAATGAGCACTGATTAATATGTTGTACAGCAAAGTAGAGACTCTGCAGTGGGTTATTTATGATTATTTAGTACTTTAATTTTGCAGTGCTGGTGGTGGAAGCAAACAAATCTGTTTATTCACTATGAAATTCTCTATTTTTTCTCTGAGACATTTTTGTAATTGGATTTGGAATCAGTTGCGAGCCTCACTTAAGCCTAGTTCAAACTGCACAATTTTCACTGCGATTTTGATGTCGCAGAGGATCTTGAGAGCCACCTTGGGTCGGAGGTATGTCGGCAGATAGTCTGCCACAACGAGTCCTCATGCGTGAACAAGCCTATGAGCAAATTGCCCCCTCCTCTGTGACTGGGACTGGATATCTGGCATGCTAGAAAACTGGAGAGGTGTGACACGACTGACAAAGAGCATCAGCCAATGAGAGGCGGGATATGTCCCACGTCAGCACGCAGGAGGACAGAAGAAAGGTGAGGAGGACAAGCCAGCAACAGGGTTGCCAGGTCCGCTAATTAGCCATGTCTTTGGGCTAGTTTCTAAAGTGGATTTGCTTATTTGGGCTTGCTGTCTAAATGTCACCTTCCTCTCTATATATATCCGTCTAATAAGTTATTTAAACGCATGATAGTCGCTTCTTTTGGGCTTGTTTCCATAGACCTGGTTGCTTGTTTCTCTCCCAACATCTGGCAAGCAACAACAACCGTGGCGGCGTCCACAGGATCACGGGGAATGCGTTTTGTTTGGACCCAGGATAATCAAGAATATCCATGCCTTTACGAGGTGTCATCTCCAAGTTTGGTGACGTCACCACATTATCTGGGGCTCTGTCAGCGAGGGCTCGGTGGGGAAATCCTCTGGTGTGCACACACAGGTCGTGACGCAGTTGGCGAGACTCCCGCTGACAGAAACACACGTTGCCAGGTATGAACACTCAAAAGATTACGATAGTCTCTGCGACGCAAAATCAGGGTGAAAATCGTGTAATGTGAACTAGGCTTTAGAAGACTCAAGACTAGCTATCGCTTCTTTGATTATATTTTATTATATTGTCATTTTAGGAAAAGGTGCCCCACCATATAAGCATGATGCAAATAGCTGACAAGATGTTAAAATGTTTTTTTAATTCAGTGTAGGGCCAGACAATACAATTTGAAAATGTAAGAATCGCTTTAGAGCTACAGCAATGATAAATGAAAATTAAAACAACTGTAACTGAAATTAATTAATATTAACTAGGCTAATATGGATGAAAATGAGGCAGCAAAGCAGAAAAGCTAGATGATATAGTGTATGAATCCATCTGTGAGTAGCTGACACAAACACTGAAACCATTTTTTTCTTGCCAATATCAGCCTTAAGGCTGTGGAGTCCCACTAAGGAACCCCTCATTTCTCAGCTCCCATCCCATGGAGTGTGTCCTGCCACAGTGTCAAGAGACTGAGCAGGAGACTGAAGTGTCAGCTAAAGCATTTCAAGTTATGAAAGGACAAAAATCCCCCCGTGGACACTTTTATTCTTTTAGATCTCATCGATCTGTGATCCTCAGTGCTTTCAGACACTTATTTTTTGATGGAGTGTGGAGATTTACCTTTTTCTTAAATTACTACCCTGGCCCACTTTTCCCTCAGCCAGCCCTGTCTAATTCTCATCATTTCCCAGAATGACTTTCAACTGTCTCCACAGAGAGGAGGCCTGAACTTGTTGCATTGAGCTGTTGGCTTCAAGTGTGTCTGGGGATAGCAATAATGACAGCAACAGCAGAGTGAGACTTTCTCAGGTTGAGATACAGCCAGTGTTGTGCCTGACACTCCTGCACTGCTTTATTCAGGCTGCTCCTGGAGGACAAATTGGTGTCTCTATGTTGGTGTATACACACACTGAAACACTCTCTGCTACTGTAGATATCCCAAACCACCATCGAAACCACAACACAGTAGACACAGATGTTGACACAGAAATGCAAAGGGCATCACAACAGGTGCTAACAACTGTGCTTTGGGCTATGCTGTCATTTAGTACTAACTCAAAAGAGGATTTAGGAGTTGAAATAGTAAACTTGCACAAGGCATTTTAGCTATAATGTATACTACATTTCATCAATTAATTTATTAGTTTATTTGTATTAAAAGTATTTGATTTTAAATTGTTACTAATGTGTAAAAAAAATTATCATCATTATATAAATGACGAAAACTCTGTGTGTGTGTGTGTGTGTGTGTGTGTGTGTGTCTGTTTCACGTTTTTCTCCTCACTGATTTGGTCAATCCATGTGAAATTTGGCACAGTGGTAGAGGGTCATGGGAGGATGCGAATGAAGCAATATTACATCAATTGGCCAAAGGGGGGCGCTATAGCAACCGACTGAAATTGCAAACTTTGAATGGGCATATCTCATGCCCCGTATGTCGTAGAGACATGAAACTTTGCACAGAGATGCCTCTCCTCATGAGGAACAAATCTGCCTCAAGAACCCAGAACTTCCGGTTATATAGATTTTCCGCCATTTTGAATTTTTTGAAAAAAACTTACTAGGAGGTTTGACCGATCTGCATGAAACTGGGTGAACATAATCTAGGGACCAATATCTAAAGTTCCCTCTTGGCAAAAGTTGGAAAACTAAAACTGAGCTTCTATAAGGCAATGAATATTGCGGAGGGCGTGGCTCATCACATAAAGGTGTATAACATCTCAAGGGTTTCACTGATCACCATGCAACCCTGTAGGCATATGACCACACATAATCTGAGGGGACCCCTCCATTATTGACCCCATCAAACAAAATGGGGGCGCTAGAGAGCTAATTTTTTATCTAGGCCTAACCGCCATATCGATTTTTACTAAACTTGGTAGATATGTAGAACAGGACGCCTCAAGGTGACTGGAGAAATGTAACTCTAATTGGCAACTGGGTGGCGCTATAACAACAGAAAAATGGCTAGAAATGGCTAAAATGCGGCCCGAACACTGTGGCTGAATGTTTTCACCTCAACTATTAATGTACAGTTTTAGCCCACTAACTATCCCACTACTGACAATGGTACTACTGTACTTTCAATAAAGCAATCGTTCTATCAAATTCACAAAAACTCTGTCTGAATACATTGCTCTTCTTAATGGGTTCAGTTGACTATTTAATCTGCAATTTCCTGTGACCTGTATCCTAAACACACACCATGTGAAACAATACATGGGCAACTGTGCACTCAATGGGTATGGACTAGTTGTGACACATTGAAAAGAATACAAAACATGCAAAAAAAAAAAACAAAAAAACCACAGACTACATAAAAACAATTAAATAATCCAATAAAACCATGTTGTATGGCATTAAAGTAATTCTGACAATTTATTTTAACATTAATATGTTGATATGAACCAACTGATCAAGGGGTTGGTTTATTACAAGGTAAAAAAAAAGGTCCCGACATACACAAAAAAATTTAATTTTGAATGAAAATAGACAACTTAATACACACAAACAAACATGACCAAATAACAAAACAAACAAACAAACAAAAAATCTCCAGGCATGAATTTATTTTTACATTAAGTTGTATTTATTATTTATTATTCATTAATTTAAAACATGGTATTAAGATTTATTACTCAAAAGAAAAAAAAAGTTTTGGTGGGCAAGATGTTACGTAAATATTATAAACGGGTTTCCTACGCAAGTATGGAAAAGTGTGGAAATAAATTTGATCAATTTCCAGGTATTAAAAAGCATGGAAAATGAAAAATAAAGTATGGAAAAATATTTATGTTTCCAGACTCTTACCACAGTTCTAAAATATTGTTTTCTAAAATGGAAAATTGGGTATTACCAAAAATAATTTAATCAATCCGGATTGTGTTTTATGCCGGGCCAAGCACAGTTTGTGTGAGAGCAAATGTCTCAGATAACATACCGCCCCTTTTACCTGATTGACAAGTGGTATGTCCAGTCCGCTGCCCCATGACCCTCCTCCAGCCCCCCAGGTATCAAGTTTCACTCCAACACTGCACCTTCGACAAGAAGACGAGTTTCACGTGGTTCACAATGGGTAGATGCAAGTTTTTGGATGGATGGATGGCTTGACAATACCACATATAAATACTGGTTGGCCAAGGATTCCCAATTCACACATAGAGCTAGATGCAAGCTTTGTGTGAAACCGTTTGACAGCGCCAACATGGGGGAGAAGGCGATTCTGAGCCACATGAAAGGAAAAAACAACGTCTCGTTACTGCATCGCTTGCACCCAGTGTCCCAACCTTTTTGCCTCAGCCCAGACATTGAACTTACCTGAGTTTTTATTTGCATGCCATTATGGTACTTGGCTACAGTCGCCTATTAAGAATAATAAATATGATGTGAAATATGATACACTGATATATTTACTCAGATGTCGCATATTCTTTTTTTTAAGATTACTTTAATGGGCTTTTTGCCTTTATTGACAGGACAGAGAGTGAAATGGGGAGACAGAGAGAGAGTGGGGACTGACATGCAGCAAAGGGCTGCGAGCCGGATTTGAACCCACAGCCGCTGCAGCGAGATGATGCCTCTGTACATGGGGCGCTGGCACTATCCACTACGCTACCAACGCCCCTGATGTCACATATGCTAAAAAAAAACTGAGAAGTCTTTAAAAAGAAAAGTATGGAATTTTGAAATTCCAAATGTGTAGAAACCCTGTATAAAGTAAAACTAAAATAATATGAATAGTACTATTATTTTTTTGTCTGTATTTGTATGTTTTTATTTCTGTTTCAATTATTTAGGATCACTGTGTTTACTGTTTATTTTCTTCTTGTGTGTACAATTTTGAATTTGGATATTGATCAGATCTCTAAACATTTCCAGTTTGTAAAAGTCAGTGGGGATTAATGTCGCCATGTTCACAATATATAAGTAAATTTTGCATACTGAAAGATAAAAATAGGTTATATTGGAATGTGTATGTTTTTTTTTGTTATGTTATTTTTTTTCTTAACATAAGAACTAAATATTTGTCTACATATCCATGAACTTTAAACTGTAGCTTGGAGATGCCTGTGGATATTCTCATTCATCCAGGTCATAGTTATCTCAAGGCAATTGAATCGAACGCGACTGGACTTGGTTTTGTCTTAGAAGACGTTTCACCTCTTATCCAAGAGGCTTCATTAGTTCATGCTTGTCTGACTAGGCTGGAACTAGTCTGACAAACTGGTGTGGAAGCACCCAGGTATTTAACCTCTGGGGAGGTCTTCACAAGGCCAATGATGTCACTGGTTCGTTAGTGCTCCAATGGTGTGTCAACGACAGTCGTTGAAACTCCTGCTGCAACGCTGCAGTTGGAGTCGTTAGAGTCACATGAGGCCATTTGTGAACGACCATTGTTTTTAGAGGTTAAGTTGTTAAACCTCCTGGGCAAGGATGAAAGGACAGCATTATAGGTGGGGGATAGGTGGTGTCGCAGACCTCCTCCTCTATTGAGAGATGGCTTTTCCAATTTCACATAGATGGCTTCTTTTACACCTCTTTCAAACCATCGGTCTTCCCTGTCCAAGGTGTGCACATTGCTGTCTTCAAAGGAGTGTACTTTCTTCTTGAGGTGTAAATAGACAGCTGAGTCTTGCCCTGACGAATTAGCCCTTCTATGTTGGGCCATGCATTTGCTTAGTGGTTGTTTTGTTTCACCAATGTACAAGTCTGGGCATTCCTCACTGCATTGGACAGCGTACACTAGGTTGCTCTTCTGAGTGTGTGGTGTACGGTCTTTTGGGTGTACCAGTCTTTGTCTGAGTGTGTTACTGGGTTTGAAATACACAGGGATGCAGTGTTTGCTGAAAATCCTCCTGAGTTTTTCAGATACCCCAGACACATAGGGGATGACAATGTTATTGTGCTTGCTCTTTTCTTCCTCACCCACCTTCTTCTTTCTGGAACAGGCTGCTGATTTCACAAAGGTCCAACTGGGGTAACCACAAGTTTTTAGAGCCTCCCTCAGATGTTCATGCTCCTTCCCTTGGGCCTGAGTGCTGGTAGGTACATTATCAGCTCTGTGTTGTAGGGTCCTGATAACACCTAGCTTGTGTTCCAGTGGGTGGTGAGAATCGAACAGTAAGTATTGGTCTGTGTGAGTGGGTTTCCTGTATACCCCAATGTGGAGGCCTCTGTCCTCTGTAATGTGCACGTCACAATCCAAGAAGGGCAAACTATTCTCCTTAACATCTTCTCTTGTGAACTTGATGTTTCTGTCCACTGAATTGATGTACCTCTTGAGTTTTGATTTTAACCTATGTGTCATCCACATATCTGAACCAGTGGCTCGGTGCTGTTCCCTCAAAGGAGTTCAATGCTCTGTATTCTACATCCTCCATGTACAGGCTAGCCACAATGGGAGATACTGGTGAGCCCATGGCACAGCCATGTTTCTGTCTGTAAAAAATTGCCATTGTATTTGAAATAGGTAGTGCTCAGGCAGAGCTCCAGTAGTTGGCATATCTGGTCTGGGCTGAGCTTGGTTCTGTCATGGAGGGTGTTGTCATGTATCAACTGTTGCCTGACTGTTTCCAAAGCCTCCATGGTTGGAATGCAAGTGAACAGGGAAGTCACATCATAGGATACCATGGTATCATCTGGATCCATTTTTAAACCTCTAACAACATTGAGTTAATGGTAGTGACCTTATCCAATGTTGTATCTGTGTGTTATAACATGTCATAAGTTTGGCAGAATGGACGTGTGTGTGTGTGTGTGTGTGTGTGTCATGGGGTTGTCCTCTCTGAAGATTAGTAGCCACACATACTGAATACAAATGAAGCTTTGACTGTAGATTGCTTTTCTTCTTTTTGGCTCCAGATGCCAAAAATGAAATATGATTTTTAAAGTGAATGGAATTGAATGGAAGCTGGTTTGCCTTCGCTCATTGGCTGAAGCCGAGTGTGGATCTCATGCGGTTCTTCTACATTACAGTGTCAGACTGGAGGGCTCCTGTCTGCAGCTAATCACATCCATGAGAAATAGCCACGTAACAGCCTGATAGAGGAGGCAGTGGAGCGTGCACACACACACACACATGCGCGCACACACAGTTTTCTGGTATCACCGATGCCTGCAGTCATTCTGAGTGTGATATCCTGGACACAAGGTATCGCCTACAGCTCTCTCCCTTGCTCTCTAACTGGGTGTATGGGAGTAACAAGCAGCTGAATGTAGCTGACCAAGTGTGTGTATTTCTGTATGTTTGTGTGTATGTGTGAGGGTTTCATCCAGAGAGAGATTGCCAATGTTTTTCCGTCTGGTGCTTGTGCTCACATTCATTACCTGTTCTGATGGAGCGACCGCATACACACTCACAACGCACACAGACACACGAGCAAACGCGCACAGACATACATGCTAGAGACGCACAAAAAAAAACACACTATGGTCACTGAAATAGGGTCAACAAAACACATGTTAACACACACACACACACACACACACATACAGAAATGAGACAAACATAAACACAGCAGACCAGCACACGCATGCAGACACATATACACACACTCGGGCAGACATAAAATGACCTGCAGCAAGAGAACATTTCTAGTTCTTACTGCCTCTCAAACCAATCTGCTTTCCTCTTACACTTAACAATGACTCTCCCTCTGTCTCTCCATTGCTCTCCCTCTGTCTGGTCAGTGTTGTGTGAAATGAGGAAACATGACAGCTGAGTCTGACAAGGCCGCCGTATCCTCACCGTAACACAACCTACACACACACACACACAGACACACACACACACACACCTGCCTCAGCTCAGTGACTCAAGCTCAACATTCACTATAGTGTAAAAGTGTACGATCTAGACCTGCTGGATATGAAAAGTGGGATAACTTTTGTTATGACTTTGGGCTATATAAATAGAAAGTAACTTGACTGTACAGTCGGTTGTATTATGGTAGAGTTAGGTTATTGATAGTTATTAGAGTTATATTGTGAATATTGTGGAGGGCGTGGCTCATCACATAAAGATGTGGACGCCTCAAGGTGACTGGAGAAATTTAACTCAATTGGCAACTGGGTGGCGCTATAACAACAGAAAAATGCTTAAAAATGGCTAAAATGCGACCGATCGTTGTGGCTCCCCCTGTGGCCCAATGTTTGGGTTTTTTTTTCTCATTTTTGGTATGACTAAGTCATGGTATGGTATGCTGTACATAATCACGGAAACTGTCAGTGTGTCATTCTGTCAGTCAGTCATTCTGTCTGTCCCACGTTTTTCAAAAACTCAGTCTGAATACATTGCTCTTGTTAATGGGTTCAGCTGACTATTTAATCTGCAATTTCCTATGACCTGTATCCCAAACACACACCATGTGGAACTGTACATGGTCAACTGTGCACTCAATGGGTATGGACTAGTTTTTATTAAGACAAATAACATACACAACATATAGCAACACACAACACGATATACATATCCCCCTGAGACCCTGTGTCCTCACATGAGGACATCACATTTTGGGTTTACTTGACATTATACTTCCTTCTACTTAACTTAGACATGTTGTCCTCATTTGTGGACACTTTTTGTGCCATCTAGTGGTAGAGGGAGCAAAATACACTAATCCATGTAAAAACAAGATGGCAGCCATCTCTGCAAAGTCAGTCTGCAGCCTATACCTACACAAAAGTGGACAAGGTCCAAAACCTGGTCACATTTTATGATTAAAACATGTTTATTTATTATTACTAATGTTTTAGTTTGATACGGCAACAAATTTGACCATTTTTAGCAGTAACAAGGTAAGATGCTGTTAATTAGGAAGTATTTGTTTGAAGAAATTGGGACTTTATTGTTGTCTCGTTGAGAAAAAAAATGTGATGGCACAACAGTCTCCTTCAGTACATTATTCTATGCTTTCTTTTGATTTTCACATTGGCTAGTCATCCTGTTTAATTTGTCTTCTGATTAAATCGGAACCGTTGAAACAAGTTGTAGGAAGCCTCTGCAGGTAATTGGTTGCTGGCAGACACTCTGTGCTGCAATAAAATGGTTAATCAGCAGTGTTGTGCACTATAGAGCCGATGCGCTGCTGGTTCTGCTGGCCTGAATAGAATATAATGTCTATAGCCTTACTGTTGTGTACAGTCTTATAGACTGAGCTGAGTAGTGATGCGCGAGTCGACCCATAACCTGCGGGACCCACAAATGGACCTGCGGGTCGGGCAGCAGTGATCATCTGTTAAATCGGTCTGTAAATGATATTTTGACATTATTGGCTATTACTGTCATGGCATCCGAAGGTACTGATGCGTTGAGCAGGTGACAGTCCGCGGTCGTTTTCAAAACACACTTGTGTCACGCACTCCAAAAGAAACTTGTTGAAACTTTAAACAATAATTTATTGTACAAAACGGGGGAAACAAACATTGACAAAATGGTTCCATAATTCATATTAAATTCAAAAGATAACAAAAAACAGCTACAAGTTAGAGGGAATAGTGATAAAGTGGTAAAACTTGGCATTGATCCACAGCCTCAGACAGATGCGCTCAAGCGTGCCGTGTGCACAAGCTCAGCTGGTAGGTTATATTATATTTTCACATTTTTAACAATGCAATTTAAAAGTTTTGATTTTTATTGATAACCTACATTTACCAACAACAAAAAGACTACATTTAGCACCCAAAAAAAGTTAAAAAAATAAGTAAATAAAAAAACGAATATCGAATACCAAATTTTCATAACGAAAACCTATCCATAGAAATGAATATTCAAATATCCGAATATTTGGGTACAGCCCTAGAAAAAATATGAATAGTTGGAATGATTTCAGGAGTAATAAATGGAAATATTAATATAAACATATGATACATAATAATTCTTCATCAGCATGATAATAGGGTCCCATCCTTCCCCTTGGCTTAGCTGTTCCCATCCCCCTCTCATATTCCATCTTACAATTCAGTTTTCTCCTCTTTTACAAATTTCACGAGCTATTAATTTAAAACTGCTTAAGTCAATATTTTTTATATCAACAGTGGATCAAATAACTGACTCATGCGAAAAGTCTTGCTGGTAGTTTTTGCCCCTCAGATAATTATCTCCTGACCCTGCAGTTGCCAACAAAATCTACTGTTTTAGTTCAGTCTCACTGCTTTCATCGATCTCATCAGCAGCAAAGTTAAAGACTAACTGGTGAACACAGTGGAGCATTTAGCAGCTAAAGAGGTGGATATTTCCCTCAGTATTTCACACACACCAAACCAGCACTAATGGAGGGGGAATACTGAACTTCCATTTGTCAGGTGCACATAAACACTGGCCCTAAAAAGGTATAAATTGAAATAAAAAACATGTTTTCCAAGCTCTAATTCTGGTTTCCTGCACTGTTCTGCTGTCATTGAACAAGTCATATATGTGTTTTTGAGTGTCTGTCTAACCCTTCACCCTGTTAAATAATCGGCTTACTATAGGACACAAATATTTAACTCAAAACAAGTCATATTACAGAAGCTAAAAATGCTTTTACTGGGACTCTTAACATTAGCTCACTTTATACCTTGTTTACAGATTCATTTATTTTTATAAGTCCATGTATTTGTGACGCCACCTTCACTTTCAATTATAGTTAACATCTCTCTGAATAGTGTCCTCTTACTGTTGAACTGTCATAATCCAGATGAGAGGACTTAAAGGTACAATGGGAAAGATATGGCCACAATTTCAGTTTAAAACATTTAAAAAAAAAAAAAAAAAAGAGCTACCAAGAGATACTCTGATACCAGTGTTGCAAATTCCTCCAATACTGCCTAAAGTGCTGGATTGGGTTTCGGCAAGTACACAAGTCTGTGCACTGATCTGATACCATGTACTTTATTAATAAACTTTAAAGTGGTTTCACACCTAGATATAGTGGAAATCAATTCCAGAAATCAATTCTTCTTTGTGTTCTTAGCCTACGAAGCAAGTTGTACTGTGCAGCAGCTGGCAACAACAGTTTTAGAGTGGCAAAGAAGAACTGATTTCCTGTTAATAGTGTAATGTTAGCTGTTAGCAGTTTGGTAATTTCGATGGCATTCATTTCCTGTGTTGTGCATGTTTTACAAACGGTCTAATACCATGCCATACAACAATAATGACAATAAAATTAAATAAATTATTATTATTATTTTTTGCCTTTAATGTGATCATGTTGGATGGGTAGTGCTATCGGCCAATATGCAAGTTCAAGTATTGGTGTCCGAAAGGAACATATGGTATCGGAGCATCTCTAGAACTAACATTATCAACAGAATGTGAAGAAGTAACAGTTCTAACTTTATGACAACGACCTCTATACATTGTGTTACAGAGATATCTACTGAAATAAGCACTATAATCAGCTAGCCCCGGCCCGTCCTGTCTCGCAATACCATCGGTTCAATCACACTCAAGTTTGTTTGCCCCCTAAGTGCAGTTCATGTGGGCAGGTGTGAACACAGCAATCGCACTCTGGTGCACACCAAAACAGACCCTCTTGAAGAGGTGGTCTCGGTCCGGTTACAAACAAACTCTGGTGTGGTTCATAAACAGTGAGAACATGTTCTGACCTCGATCCGAACCAAATGCAGTTAGAAAGTGTCACATTTATCTTGCAAGTGTACTCTCCTTCAACATTTTGTTCAATTCCTGGATTTTTTCACATGGAAATTCTGACCAATCAAGAGCAGCTTTCTCACGCAGGCATTTGATCTGGTCCACTTGTAAACGCTGCCGTGAGAACACAAATCAACTCTAGGCAATTATTCAGCTTTGTAACAAAATGTGTCCCTGATTCGAGCCAGAGCAAGACAGCTCTAGGTCTGAAAGCACCCTTAGATTGTACGGACCCAGTAGTAGAATGGTAGAATGCTGCACACTACTTCTTTGGAGCATGTGGCCAGGCATTCCAACATTTCACCTACAGGTCACCTTTAAATCCTACACCACTTTAGGAGCAGAAGAGAGTGATGTTTAAGCTTTTTTGCCCTGGCATTTACTTCTCAGACTACTGTGTTATCTTAAAAACCCAAGAATTAAGTGTCAATCAAAGATGAGGCAGGAAAAGACTCTGGTTGTCTTAGCAAGGATGCTAATATTAGCGTTTTTGGCTTCACTTGTAAGTTGGTTCTCTCCAGTCAGATATTGATAAAGTTCTCAACCTCCCCTCCTCATTATAATCAAGCTGAGTGAGTGTGGCAAAGCCAGTACCTGCAGAGAAAGCCTCATTAGCAGTGTTTAGACACCCTCAGGTTGCTCCTGGTGCAAGCTATTTGGCATTTCTCAGATGGAGGTGCATATTGAGTCGTCAGCATACCAATCTGTAGAGGGAGTCATTTTCAAAACTAACTTAGCTCCGGTGTTCAGCACCATAAATGATGGTGTTTGAAGACTTCAGCCCTGTAGCATGGACGCATAGAGGGGGTTTCGACCGACAGTCTAACACAAGGCTGCAGGCTCACTCTCAGTATTTTCACAATTCCATAGGCTCATGACCTGCCACTCATTTGACAGTTACTCAGCTGGACAAACTTTTATTTTGGACAGAAAGTGTGTACAAGCCAAGCAGGGAAACTGTCAACCAAATGAACCCAAACTGAAAATATGACAGCAAAGAAGACGTCAGTGGCCAGCATTAGTTATTACAGGTATTAAATGTCCATTTTTATTTTCCACTCCATTGGTTTATTTGTTTGACTCCCTGGCTGCTGCTACTTGTGGCCGTCAGTTGAAACCAGTTTTGATATAATTCAGTAGCTTGTGGGGATGTGGTGGTGTAAGTACACACAACCTTAGCGTGGTCCAAGGGGGTAACCTTTGGAATTATGTTGGATAATTCTATAGCACCCAATTGTCCAATGCTAACATTCAGAGCCAATACATGAAGTACTGTGCCCTTGGAGTATAATGGTGGGGTCATCTGTAGCACTGATGCATGGCTGTCATAAAATAAAAATCAACATTCTGTCAGTGGTTGAGTACAATTAGACAGCCAGAAAGATTTTTTAAAAACATTTTTCTATTGACATCAGCTCAAATCTGACACAGGGAGTAGCTCTGTAAGATCTTAGATCAATAGATCTAAGGCCTTGCTCCTTAAAGTGGGTCCTGTGGGACAAAAGCAGCCCTCACAAACATTTAGTGTGGCCCCTGAATACGATATTCAGTATGTTCACTTTCAATCCACTACTAAAAGACTGCATCAAACTGCGCCCCCCTAACAAGCATCTGTCAGGTTAGGGATGCAACTTGTAGAAAGCTACTGGTTGCATGGCAACCAGTGGCACCTCATGAGTCTCACAGGAATTATGTTCTGTCATCAATGCTCGCACCTGCACTTTTCCTGTACGGCCCTCAGTCATATGCTGGCTCTCTGATTGGCGCCCAGTCGTGGGAACTTTGAGCAGCCCTTAATGGACAGGATGTTTAGTATTAACTGTAGTTGTCTGATTGCGTAAAGTGGCTCACCAGGCACTGCACAGTTGCTTCTGTCAAAGTCACCACATCTACAGATAAAGGCAATGAGGAGATTAAAATGTTGTCTCAAAATCATATAAAAACTCCCACGTAAGTACAGGATTCTTTACTGTAAATTGACAGTATCAAGAGATATGGTACATACATACATACAGGTGTCTGCTGCAGCCAGTTATTTGAATAGGCTATATAAAAGACTAACATTAGCTTTTAAGGCAATGCCTGCTCCCAGGTGATGGGTGCACCACCCTGTAATGGCACCAAGCCTGGAGTCAAGCACTGTGATAAAAATGTCTTCCATTGAATTTATTCCATCGTCTATGACTTTGCTGGAGTGCTATGAAATGGATCAATATATTCAAAACACTAGTAGCTAGTGGGGTTGGGTGATATGTCCTGAAAATTATATCATATCTTTCAGTTATATCTCGATACACAAAATAAATCTCGATATTTTTAAATCTCTTCAAAACTAGGACTTGGAGACAAAATGGAACATAACATTTCTGACCAAATACCGTCTCTGATGCAACAAAGTTGTCGGGATGACTATTGTTTTGTTTTTGTTTTTTTTTCCAGAAAATATCACCACAATTAGATTACTGATCAGTAATCATCAGTGATAACACCATTTACACCAAATCACGGTACAACGATATCCAAAATTAAAGATGGTTTATAGTCTTATATCTCAATAACGATATATCTTCATATTCCCCAGTCCTAGTAGCTAGCAAATCTTAACAACGTAAAGCAAACACACTAAGGCACCCTCTTTTTAAAAAAATAAAAACTCAATCAAAAAATGCTGACATCGACAACAGTCACAAGCTAGAAAGAGGCAATGTAACGTTAATGGTGATAAGATTTAACACTGATAAGTTGTTTCAGGAAAATAAAGCATTTTGAATTTGATTGACAGATGATGTCAGAGGTGACAGACAGAACTGACCCAATCACCAGAAGAAATGTTGGCGTGACGTGTTTCTGCGATCCACAGACATGTTACATTTTTAAGAAATTGTGTCACAGATACGTTGAAACCTAACATTTCTTTACATTTCAACAACACTTTGGTTGTGGCACTCAAAGAATTGGCTGTGGCGGGGAAAAGATCATATTTTGGCTTAAATTCCTGCTTTTAGCGACACTATTCCAGCTGTAAAAGGCAGCAATGTTTGTAAAAAAAAAAAAAAAAACAGCTTCTTTTTGTGGCACTGTCCCAGCAGGAAATGGAGCGACAAATCACTAAAAAACACCCAGGTTTGGTGGCTAAAAAGCCTCTGGAAAAACCACAACAGGTTCCTAATAAACAACTGGTTCTATTAGTTGGTCTCCAACAGTGGTCGGCAGCTTGGCAGGCATCTCACCATCCACCTTCCCCTCCACCTCCAGATGACAAAGTCAGCTCATATACAATGCAACTTTGGAAACACTGATATGATATGTATGAGACAAACACATATAACGTATATGTGGTTTGAAGAAACATACAATGCCCACATTTTCTTCTGGCGACTGGGCTGACAGAAGAGTGATTTGTCCAAACAGTGTTGTTCAGTGATTGAAGTGTCCGTTGTGATGACTCCCTGCTGATCGGATTTGAGTAGCTTCATCCTGCCTATGTGCTGGAAAACAAACAGCTCTGTAGGTGTGAGTGTGTGTATAGGCAGTCATCACTCAGTGCTGCGATGTAAGGGTGCACACATGCATGACAGATGCACCTATATGCATAATTGTGCACAGCATGTGCATGACAGAGTGTGAGTGCATATAAAGTATGTGGGTGTAAATAAATACACAGGCAGCTCCTTATTTTGTACTTATCCCTGTGAAGAACAAATGAATATAAATCAGTGGGAAAACCCTTAAGAATCTAGTCATAAAAATGCATGGCTTGTGTGTATGTGTGCGTGTGTATGTGTGTGTGGATGAGACAGGGAGAAAGATTGTGATTGTGTGGCCTTCCGCCACCTTGCCTGTCTTGTTAGTAAAACAGATTGGTGGCAGTGATTCAAAGTGAAGCAGCCCCTAATGTTTCTGTTAGAGTTTTTCTTTTCACTTCTCCCGTTTGAATAATTTATCTCTTCTTCTGCTCTTTTCTCTAACACCTGTTAGTACACACACATACATACAGATTTAATAAGACCCGCGATACTGCTGGCAATTACCAATACATCACTCCCCTACCACAATGCTAAAACGACACACACACACACAGACTTGTGTAGACGGAGTAAGGGGATCTGAGAACACAGGCTGAGGTGGACACAAAAATACACACCCGATCACAGGTGTAAAAAAAGTCACAGGGACGATGAACTGTGGGGTTGCACACACGTTTTATGACACAAACTGAACATTCTTCTGAATGATTTACAAAGCAAAGAACAGATACATGTTCATTTCTGACATGTTTATATTCACTGTATATATAATAAATAATTAGTCAATGTTAGCATTCACCTGTGACTCAACCTACAGTAAGCTTTAACATTCACTTTTATCAACACTTGATCTATGATGCCTTTATCTTTTATGGTTTGCTTGTAATGAACAGAAGAGGAACTGCTAAGGCAAGAAATACATGAAAGAAGGGGAAAGAAAAAAGAGAGGCGTACCAACAAAAAAATCAATCCATATCAACAGAAAACTAAAGTATTATCAGTGAGTAAAAGCTGATGATAATTTTTTTTTCCATGGATTTATATCAAATGACACCAACAGGGACGCTGTGGTCTTGTATCTTGGCGGTGATGAAAGCCAGCCTCCATATCATGAAACAGGCTGTTCTTGTTCGCTGTTGGTAATCATATCTATGAAATGTAATGCACTGTAATTCCTAGATATCCAACATAATCCTGAGCCAGAAGATTGAGATCATATGATCTATGCACTGCAGGCTGTCCTTCAATATATGATGGGAGCAAAGGAGGAAGTCAGGTCCCTTAGTATGTACAACAGAGTCTGCATTACCGCGGCGATGCGGCCCTGCCACGGCAGCCGCCCGTGGGCAAACAAATCAGTCTCCAGCGTGCCGCTGTCCAGCAACCTTGGACACGACTTGCGGCAGTATTTTGAATTTGAGTGCAGTAACCATTTTGGCCACATTCTTACATACA
Source organism: Epinephelus fuscoguttatus (assembly GCF_011397635.1). Taxonomy (NCBI): domain Eukaryota; kingdom Metazoa; phylum Chordata; class Actinopteri; order Perciformes; family Serranidae; genus Epinephelus; species Epinephelus fuscoguttatus. Next base: position 12,518,339 of record NC_064754.1, on the reverse strand, counting down.
GCGCCTTTAAGATATCATATGGACCATGTGTGCAACTTTTTGTAAGGTATTATATGAACTGTTTGATAAGGATATGTTGGATGAAACAGCTAGCTCATTGGTTTCCAACTGGTCCAACCAAGGAGTCCAGATTTCTCCTTAATTCAAGGAGTTTGTAAAAAACACATTTCATTTGCAAGTACAGTAAATTTCTTGCACAGAGCTTTTGTTTTCAAATGCTGTTCCTGCTGTACAGTGAGTGGCTATTGGACAGCTACTTGACAGAGACAGCAACCTTGCTCAACGACATGACCAAACACAAGTATGACGCTGAATGTTTTAGACAATAATGTGCTTCCAACAACGGCAACAGTTTGAGAAAGGCCTTTTCCTGTTTCACTATAACAATGACCCATGCACAAAGCCTGCTACATAAAGAAATGTTGCTCCCAGTTTAGTGTTGAAGACCCTGATTGGCGTGCACAGAAGCCTGACATTAACCCTATGCAACACCTCTGAGATGAACTGAACTGCAGAGTGTGAGCCAGGCCTCATCACCCAACATCAGTGCTGGCCCTCACTAATGCTCTTGTGACTGAGTGGGAGCCAATCCCTGCAGCCAGATTCAACATCTGGTGGAAATGTGACCAAAAGAGCAAAGGCTGTTAAAGCAGCAGATTAATGCCCATGATTCTGGAATGAGATGGGTGCAGCCTCATCCTCGGGTGTCCACATTGATCGTTACCTTCTGGCCCCACTGCTTGAGAGGTAAAAAATGGCAGCTTCCTGATGACACTATTACTAAAGAAGATAGCAAAAAACATATGCCCGTAAAACAATGAAAAAGTGTGAATATACACTTACTGCTACTGTTTCTCAGGATTTTGAAAACATGTCCCATAAGTCCCATTGCTCCCTGTTTGTACAATTATCACAGAGTTATGCTGTTAATAACTTACAGTATTGATGAACATAATACAGAAAGAGTGCGAGCGAGTGTTGTGTGTTATGCATAATGCATCTGATTTATTGAACATCATGATGTGTTTCTTTATGGTTTTTAATATGTTGTCAGCTCCTCAAGGCTTCTGCGTGCAATTACTTAGTGGCGGCATCGTGCTTATAATGCCACTACTTTACATCCCGCTGCATGGGAAGCGCACACACACACACACACACACAAAGGATAAGATGTGCACATGTATATACAGTGACACATTCATATGGTGGCTCACACACTTCAACATGGACTCTACGTTCGCATGTACAAGCGTACACACACTCTGTCTAAAATATACACACAAGGGACCCAACATGCAGCTTTATAAGTACATGCACAAACACTCGCACACACATACACACAGACACACACATACACAATATTGTAGGTGACACTAATGATATAGAGAAGTATTTCTAAGCCATGCAATATGCATGCCTGGAGAGTAGTATCGCTGAATAAAACTGCCTAACAACAGGAGGGAGGAACTGTCTCATTGTGGTTCAGAGATTCCCTGGGGAGCGTAATGTTTGGAGCGCAGCCCTTATCACTGCTGGCTGTGAATATGTATGGCCTCTCCTTCTCTTTTCTACTCTCTTTGGTATTAAAAGAGAAATTTTGATGATTCTTGTTGTTTGCCTTCTGTTTTCTGTGTTTTGAAGGTCAGAAAGTTTACAGATTCTGTGAAGGAAGTACCTAAAAGTTTTTGGTAGATTGTCCCATTGAAGAACTTCGAGTACAAATTATACAGAACACAGGACATTTGTCTGCAACAGGTAATGCCAGTGAGGGGATGATTTCATGCTCGATCACACACTGGGTGATAGTTACTGAAAATTTGTGACCCTATATGGCACAAAACAGTCGAATTTATTTTGTCCAGATTCCCATTCACTAAAGTTTTGTACAGGTTAAATGGAAGAAAAGCAACACTGCTGAAAATGTCTTTTTTTGGCCCATGCGAGGTGTATTTTATCACATTAATTTCTGTTAAGAGCCACAAAATAGAAATAGAAAAGCAGTAGTAATGTTCTTTGGTTGAGGATGATTTCCATTACTCAAATTCAGTAACTTATTCTTAATATTTTGGATTACTTTCAGAGTACTTCAAAAACATCTTGCTGAACTTATTTGCCTGGGTCTTATATTGCCATGCCATGGACACTATTGTCTTGGCTGTGCGTCTTCTCTGCTCCTGCCCTGTGGTTGGTGCACTGCACACACTTTGTGTAAAAATCTGTTTATGCCTCATATGAATTTTACACCATGTCCTCGCAGCAAGCAAGACTCCCACTCTTCACGATGAATCCATCTGCTGCGCAATCAACTGGAGACATAACCACTTAAAGATGGGCAATACTATCTTTCTAAGTTTGTACTTTTAAACAGAAGTTACGTTTTATGTTGTGATATTCACTAGAAATGGCTTAGACAGAAACTTTCAGCTCTGTCAGTCTCACTCCAGCCAGCTGCCACTGTAATCTGGTTTGTGTAGTTAAAGACACTATTTGTAACAATATCAGTTGTTCTTCGAGACACACACATTTTGCAGTCAAAAGTGTGTCCTAGCACATGTGTATTTACCTCCATCAGCATATCTATGTATGTCCGTAAGCTCCGAAATTCTCATTTACATATACATTGTGACCGGTGTCTCATCATATACGTGTGCCATCTTGAGAATACATCCGCCAGCAAGGGACATACAGCCCCGCTTTCACCATTTTCATTGACAGCCAGGCCAGCGCTGCGTGACTGAGAAGCTGAAGGCGCTTCGCTACTACCCCGGCAAATTTGAAAAAATGTCCCACTCTTTCAGCATAATGCAGGATCATGCATAAGCTCCATCATGGGAGACAGAATCCTCGTCGTCAAGAAAGCTCAAAAGGGAATCAAAAAGGCAACGAGACCAGCAAATTCAAAAAACGAGGGTCAACATCAGGGTAGCCTTTCCCAGCTGGAAGGAGCTGCTGCAGGAGAGAGGTAATGCAATCACAACTAACAGCGCTAACAGCTAACAGCTGTTAGCTGCTGTTAGCGGCGCTGTGTTGCGAGGAGAGGGATGAGGTGTGTGAGGTTGAGCCACTTGTCAGTTGTCATAAGACAAGGGCGATTTTGTGAGCCTTCGAATACTCCATGAAATATCGGATGGTTTCATCAACGTTATCATAGCTTTTTGGTACAGAGCAGCTACAGTTGTTGCAATAAGCGTTTGAAACAGTGAGGCGCTAGAGTGCGCTATCTGTTTGAATGCAATATATGAGTTCAACGTTAGATGGGAGAAATTCCTACACACTGTGGCTTTAAATGAGGCGTTGTGTAGATAACTCCTCATTACAACTTCATGAATCAGCCGTTCTTCATCCATTGTGACATTTTCAAAGAGAGTGAAAGGATTAAACCAGGGTGTCCGACAGAAGTTCAGCTCAAAATGGCAGCACTGCTTCCCTTGTAGTTAGTTGGAACATTTCTGTAGGAAACAGTGCAATAAAACTGAGGCTCCTTTGTGTTGCATGATATTAAGTCACTTTGTTGGAGAAAATAAAGCAGAGTAAGTAATGTATTTTTAAAGACAGTAACTGTATTCCAATTATCACCAATTTAAACTGCAATGAAATACAGTAACTTTTTTTTTTTTTTTTTACTTTAATTTTATATGTTACACCATTACTTGTATTCCAAACTCCCAACCCCGATGATGTTTTCTGAACGAATTGTACTTTTTGAACAACTCAAAGAGGACAACTCAGTTGGTAAGGTGGGGTGAATTAACCTGACTCTTCTGCACAACCAACACATTCTCACTCCAACCTTGTCACATATGGATGTTTGGTCATGCACTCTATGTCAAAATATGACGTCCAAGTACCCTGGGTACGTTGGTTGTTGACACTCTTGGACGCTGTGTCAACTTCATCCTGTTACGTTTTTAAAATGAACCTCTGTTTTCACAGGAAATATACAGTTCGCATACAGTCTCTTAAAAACAAACAAACAAAAAATGCACTATGTTGTACAGCATCGGAAATTGAAGTTTGAATGTGGTTACAACACAAGCACGTGGTTTTGTTTAGGAAAAAAAAGAACAATTTTTGGCTTTACAAACCTATGGGAAGCAAACCCTGACCTCCCAGGTCTTCACCACCACTCCCACCCGCCCTACTCGGAGTTCCGTCTCCCTTACTTGTGTTGTTGTCCCACAGAGTTACAGAATAACGCTGACCGGACGTGTACTATGCTGATGTGAAAGGACATTTTTGGTTTTTTTCTGTTGGTGTCTTGACGCCGGAAGTCACTGACCAAGCACCGGTATTCGGCAACTTCCAAGTGAGACCAGGTTGGCTCAGCTGTGCATGCACTGTACAGAGGCAGGATTTTTAACTTCCAAAAGCTGCTGCTTCAGACTTGCATTCAGCCAGTGTGACTCTTGTTCTGCACACACCCACTGAGCCAAAGAACAAGTCGTTCATGTCAAACTTTTCTTACATTGTTTTCCCTCCTGAGTCCTCCATCCTTATGGCCTAGCTGGTACGTGTCATTCCATGCTGCTGACTCATCTTGCTCTTGGCTTCTTTCAAAGTTTCCACACAGAGTCACACTTTACAGCTGTTGACTGCATCAACAGCATCCTACTTTGCTGTAAAATAAGCATCAGCAAAAGAAGACAAGACATCTCCCCCCAGGCACCTTGGAAAATGTGTGTGTGCCCGAGTTAAAGTGTGACTGATATGTAAGTCTGCCAATATATGAAAACTGTCACAAAGAAGAAAAGATTGAATATCAGCATATAACACACATTATTTCCAGCTGGGCAGTTCAGCTGCCTAATGTCTCACCGTAACCATTGATAAGCAATTATGCAAAGCCGCGCAGAAGAGAAGACTAGTAGTTTATAAAAATATGAATTTGCTGCCTTGAATCTGCTTCAAGAAACAATCACAGGTACACTGTATGTGATCCATGTTAAAATTAAAAGACAAGATCTTTTTTTATTTCCAACACCAACACCTTGACATTACGACTGTAACGTTGAATCAAACCTGACCATTTTAATTCTGTTTCATCCTGTGGTTAAAAAACGATTACACCTTATGTCCAATTATATCTTAAAGCAGAAAAAACAAAGTTTTAACAGCAGATAGGACAGAGACAGAGGAAGTGGAAAACACCTCCACACCTGAAAAACTTTTAACAGAAAAGTTAAGCTTCTCTGTCACCTTCTAAAAGCGGTGCATGCAAACTAGTGTTTCCCCACAGGACAGCAACAAAGACAATAAACTGACATTGTTGACATTCTGGGTTGCCTGCAAACTCACTGCGAGTATCACTGCTGTTCCTCTGATGGAGGAAGTGAGTGAGAACAGGACAAAGAGAAAAGAAAGGCGGAGACAGATGGAGAGTTAAAAGTTTGGAGAAAGAGATATATTCAGAAGTGAATCGTCTCCTGGTGTCTCAGTGCAGCAGCAGAGAGGTATGGTTTCTCTGTTCAGTTGCTGCTGGAGCTGACATATGGTTCTGCCAACTGTCTCGCTGTAAACGCCAGTGCGAGACATGGTGGGCATCAAGTGTCTCTACTTATTATCGGCCAGCTTCTGCTTTATTATACACTTGCTGTGGCTATTCTACAGTTTTTCTGTGGCAGCAAAATGTTAAATGTTTCCTTATGGCTCAGGAAATTATTGATTTGATTGATTCTAATCTATTCCCATCGACCCTAAAAACATAATCACCTTAATGATTAGTTACAAAGTGCAGTCGAAGGAGGTTAGGCACAAAAATCACTTGGTAAAAATGTTTTGGCTTAAAATAACCAGTTTTGGAGGCACAATCCCTGCTGGAAAAAGCAGCAATATCTGTAAATATCAATTACATTTTGTGCCACTATTCCAGCAGGAAAAGCAGCATTGTCTCATAAAAAAATCACTTATCATTGTACTAGCACTGCTGACTTGTTGCTACAAAACACCCAGGTTTGGAGCCCAAAACCCCCCTGGAAAACAGACAGGTCACTACAAAAAAAACAAAAAAACAAAACATGTTAAGAACCTCATCCTATGGAAAAAAAAACTCACAAGTTACAACAAATCACTGATGTTTGAAGGCTAAAAAGCCACTGGAAAAACACTGATGGGTCACTGCAAAAATTGATGTTAACAGGTTGTTACGTCCCCGCCAGAGGTCGAGGGGAAGGGGGGAGTAACGTGATGAAATGGAGGAAACTTTCAAAAACAAGAAAAGGCAAGCAAAACACATCGCCACTTTGAAGTTGTACAAGTTTATTTAAAACATAAACAGGAGAAAGGACTGCCAACAAAAAAACGAGCTCCAAAAGGGAACCGGATCACAATCAGCTGCACACTGGCAAAACACTGACAGTTTGCCACAAACACCTCCATGTTTGGAGCCTAAAAGATTCGCTGGAAAAACACTAATGGGTCACTACAAAAATACCTACATTTGGAGCCTAAAACTGGAATTAACACTGGAAAAACAGTCACAGGTTGTGACAAAACACATGTTTGGAGGCTAAAAAGCCACTGGAAAGGCAGAGATGGGTCGTTACAAAAACTGACGTTTGGAACATAAAAAACCTGCTGGCAAAACAATGTAAGTTCGCTACAAAACAACCCCATGTTTGGAGCCTAAAAGCTGCTGGAAAAACACTAATGGGTCACTACAAAAAAAAACATTTGGAGCCTAAAACACCACTGGAAAAAAAATCGTAGGTTGCAACAAAACACCCATGTTTGGAGCCTAAAATCCCTCTGGGAAAACAGACGGGTCGCTACAAAATTCCACACATTTAGAACCTAAATAGCCACTGGAAAAACACTCACAGGTTTTGATAAAACACATATGTTTTGAGGCTAAAAAGCTGCTGGAAAAGCAGAGATGGGTCACTACAAAAAATGCTGTTTGGAGCCTAAAAAAACAGTACTGGCAAAATATTGACAGTTTGCTACAAAACAACCCCATGTTTGGAGCCTTGGACCCAAAAAAACCCCCAAAAAACACACATTTGGAGCCTAAAACACCACTTGAAAATATGCAGGTTCCAGCAAAACACGGATGTTTGGAACCTAAAAACCCTTTAGGAAAACACAGACAAGTTGCTACAAAAAACCCAACAAAAAATAAAAAATAAAAACCACATTTAGAATCCAAAAAGCCACTGGAAAAACACCAATGGGTCACTACAAAAAAAACCCCACATTTGGAGCCTGCAGCGCCACTGGAAAAACACTTACAAGTTGCGACAAAACACCCATGTTTGGAGGCTAAAAAGACGCTGAAAAATCCCTAATGGGTCACTACAAAAAAAAAAAAAAAAAGCCACTGGAAACACACTGTCAGGCTGCACCAAAGAATCCACATTAAAAGCACAGCAATGACTCGCTAAAATACGACCAGACTTGTTGTTTGTTGGTCTGGTGTGGAGCTTGGCAGATGTTTTGCCTAGGTGAAATGCCATCCACCATCCCCTTCACCTACCAATCTCATACACTATGTCACTTTAGAAACATTGATATGACACATGTAAAATGTGCAAATGTGATGTATTAGTAGTTTGCAGAAATTCCCAATGTCCCTGGCCCTCAACTTTTCTGTAATTAGTTTGGATTTTATTCTAACTGTAACTGACCTCTCTTGGTAAAGCACTGTAGGGCTGATATTTCAGTAGTTTCAAATGACATCAACATTTTTGCCTAAAATATGTTTCACAAAAATATTGGAAAGCAACAGTATCTATTGAAGGGCATGCTAGCCATTTGTTCTACTTACCCAAAGGCCTTATTTCAAGAAGTTAAAGTCAATATTCAGTCTGACTGAGCCTGACTGATTTAGCTTTTGCAGTGTACATTTTTCTTTTTTTAAAGTGGAGTTAAGTCATCTTCTGCCATATTACTACATTATTATGCACAGTCAGTTACTCAGATCAGGTTGAGATGTCAGACCCCATTTCATTTGAAATGAGGATAAATCACAAGCCTACTGTAAACTGATTTTTTGTCTGTAAATGTCACTGCCATTCTAGCTGTCACCCCAATTAGCAATGCTAATCCTTACAGTAATTAAAGCTAATTGAATAATCTTGGTGTCTCCTCCCCCCTCTGTCCTCTACATGCTCCTCTTTCATTTCTTCTTCCCTCAGCAAATCTATAGTTTACTCCCTCACCCAGAGGATAATTACAGGGTTTAAAACAAGCGTCTATGTTATTAATAATTAATTTAGGTTAATTTACCTCAGCTGACTGGAAGGAGAAGCAGCAACACTCACACAACTGAAAAGAATACACCAGCACAGGGCTGAGATGCTGCTGTCTCTATTGCTCCAGTGCAGCCTTTTCTTTTAAAAGGTTTTTTGGGACAAAAAAAACCCTACAGCACAGCAGACATTTAAGGCATTATAATTAAAGGGCAAACAAGACAACAACTATTCAAAGTTATAAATGTGTCCTAATGTCAGTATATGTGAGTAACCAAATCTTAAAGTTTTAATAGATTATATTTTTGAAGATCAGTACAATTTTGTAGTTAAAACAATAGTTATGGTTAGGTTATGGTACTAATCATGTTATCACTTCTGATTTGCATCGATTCATACTCTGCACCCTAAGATGAAAAATCATAAATACATTTTATTGGAAATAAAGTTCTTTTATAGAGTTTTTGATTTGACCAATTACAATACCAAGACCACCGTCATTAAATTCTGTGAACATTATCTATTTCATACAATGTATTCCAGTAGTTTGCTAGTACAGAGACTAAATGAACCTCATTACATCTTGTTGCCATATTAACACCTGTAATTCTGACTGGGAAAAGATATGTCAGTTTTAAGTCATGCCATCGGATGCCATTAGACAGTTCTAAATGTTTTACTTCTGTCAAAACTTGATAACTGTTTTGTGATTTGGTCCAGTGCTTCAATCTAAGGGATGATTTAGTCAGAATTGTACTGGTGACATGCTCACCAAAAATATTATGTAAAAAGTTTATCCTCTCAGTCCTCTCAGACCAAACACAACAGACAGAAGATTCACACAGCCAAAACAAGCGTGACAATGATAACAGTCATGTACAGTGCCATGGTCAGGTGGAACTCATTGCCAGCTCATACTGTATTATTCAAGGGAATATTAAAAATCAGTTAAATATTTCGTTAAAACAGTATCGCCAAACATAGCAGGAATCATACTTGAACAGTGTAGATGTAAAATAAAGAAAAAGGTTTCCAAAATAAACTGTAAACTAGGGTGAAAGTAGACATCCCCCTTGGCAGAAAAACGCCTGGGCCACACTGCCTATCTCTACCTGTGTGTGACGGCTACCTTGCTAAACTGCTCCACTGGAATTAAAGTGTTTCCAGGTGGTTTACATGAGAAATATTCATTCCGAATGAGGGTTTACACGGGAGATCAGTTTAATCGCCTTTTAATCGCCTGTATTCAGGTCCGCGCAAGGTTTGGGGCAGGGAAGGTTTCTGATTGGATAGGGGGCAGTGCGGATGTTACGTGTTTACGTTTACCGGAAGAAAACACTGTAGTCCTCGCTCCTGATAACAAGATGCTTGACGCCGCCGTTCTTAGTGCCTTTTTTGGGCTTGTTATGCTTATATTCTTGAAGCAGCAGTACGACAACAACCTTGTTCTGCTAATGCTTCGTCTGTTGACAAGGAGAAGGGAGGTAGAAGATCGAAGAAGGGAGATAGATGACCGTGCTTTGGCGAATGGAAACTGGTGAGTGCAAAGAGTTCGACTGCTCTATCTCAGCCTGTTGCTATGCACGCTATACGTCATTGCGCCAGAAGGGCAAGGAAACGAGCATGCGCAGAAAGGCCGGAATGAACTTAAAGAGGAATGAGTGTATACAAGTTTTTCATTCAGAATTAGAAACGGAATATTCCAGCCCCTTACATCGGATTGAATTTTCAGTCGCATTGGGCATTTTCATTCCGAATTAGATGTTTACAAGATCACATTTAATAGGAATGAACTTTCATTCCGAATGAAAAGGGAGTAAAACTGTCCATTTAAACGCACTCACTGACAGTGTTGCTGCTGAAGCGCTGTTGCTGCTTTGAGCCCCTTTTTTCTACACTGAATTAGCCTTCAGTAATGGCTATCAATATCTTACTCAATCAAAGCCTTGTGTCAAAAATGAAGGGATTTAGTCTGCAGAAACAATAGAGGACTTTTGAAACTGAAACGAGAAATGTTTAGTTAAAGATTATATATTATCTAAAAAAATGTTTTCATGTCTGAGATGTTCAACATTAACACTGTGGAGAAATGTGCTATGTTGCTATATAATGTCATGTTGAGTATCATCAGATCATTTGTACAGTCTATTTTTTCTGGGAACTGTGTGCATCATGTGGAAAAATTAGGCAAAACTCTGAAACTCTCAATAAGCTGCGGCCAAGCCTGAGCTGTGCTGCTCACATGGGCAGTGTGGCCACTCTAGCCTGTTAACATGGGCACTGGAATAAAAAGCAAAATGTTTTGCAATGCACACATGCTGCTCACACAGGCAGTGTGGCCCTGAGTCAGAAATGTATTTTTCAGTCTTTCAGTCTATTTTCTTAGAACGAAATGCGTAACAGTGCAGGATGGATACATACTACGAATTACTTCTTTTTTTTTGTATGAATGAGGAAAAAAAAAAAAATTTGCTTATTAATAGGAACTGTGATTCATTTGAAATATTGTGTTTGGTTTAATGTTTGTTAAAAATGATGATTAATTCAAGGTGATGAGCTGTTTTGTTTGCTCTTTTTTAAGTGGTTAAAGTGTGTATAAGTGTGCATGACTGGAAGAGTATGCACCCCAGGAAGAAAAGCCAGTGCTTTTACTGGTGCTAATGGGGATCTGAAATCAGAAAGAAAGACAGAAAAAATGAAAGAAAGAAAGAAAGAAAGAAAGAAAGAAAGCACTCAGCAGCCATATTGCTCTGCAGCTCCACTCTTTCATCTGTCTCTCAAATCAATAGGCCACATTGGGGACAAGACTGGAGGAGTAAATCAAGTGTTAGTCCAGATTCTCATTTCCCCAAGCTCTGGTCTTTCTTGTACTCATATTGGCTTTCTATTAGTGTCTCTACCATGTCGCTGTGTGCGTGTGTGTGTGTCTCTGGGATTCTGTGTGTGTTTTGAGGGTGTGACAGGGAGACAGAGATGCTGTAAAGAGCTTCATTCAAAGCCCATGTTAAACAGAAACACTGCATGAAGTGGTTCCAGCACCAACTTCAGCCTTTCACCTCCCTCCTTCTTTAAACTGTCTGTTTTCCACATTTGTCTTCTCTTTTCCACCAGTCCACTGTATCGCCCTCAATTCAGCCTTTCCTCTTTCTCCACCTCTCTTCTTAATCTACTTTTTTCTCTTTCCACTGTCTTTTCCTTTCTCACTTGCTTCTCTTTTCGCTTTCCTTATTTCTTCTTTTCTCCTCCCTCTTACCCATCCCTGTATCTTTTTTCCTCCATTTTTTTCTCTTCCCACCCTCTTTTTTCAACCCCCTGTCAGTCTTTTCCCCCTTTCCCTCTCTCAGTCTTCCTTTCTCCAGCACAATTTTACTCCTTGCATCCCTTGTCTGTTATTTGTCTCAATCCTTTTTTTTATCTCGCCCCTTCCCTGCTTCTCTCCTTTTTTTTCTATTCTTACATCCCCCTTCTCTTTATCCCTCCCTCCTCCTCTTCTGCCTATCCATCCTTCTATATCTGTTAATCTGTACAGCAAAGACTCATCAGCTCTTCAGCATGAAGTCTTCATTAGAGGGAACACTGATTGGCAGCCGAGCTTCATGTCCACTTTGTGTGCGTGTTTCTTTCTGATGGATTGTAATTGTTACTCATTATAATGACAGCTGGAGACACATCTGGCATTGGCATTGAAGTAGCACTGTTTAAGTCTACAAAGATTGATGTTGGCCTCAACATTCTATATGAGCGGATGATTTGAAAACATCTCAATCCCAACATCCTGGACCGCTTTGTAAAAGTTTAATTACAGCAGTGGCTCTCAACCACATTTGTGATTCTAAATTATAGGTTGCATATGAGGTGTGAGCAGTTAAACTATACAGTGATGTTTGGGTAGTTTTAAAGGCCTGAAAACTCTCCAGTGTTTCACTGGTGTAATATACATCTTTATGCTGATGATTCTATTTTGTACTTTAATGTGGTAGCTGAATATTACGCTGTTAAATCCCTTCAGCACAGCTTTGCTAAATTACAGATTGCACTCACTAATTAAAAACTAGATCTTATTGCAGATGAAACTAAATTTATGTTTTTCACCAGAGCCAAAAATATCGATCATGATGATCTAATCATCCCAACTAAAAATGTTACAAAGTTTGAAATAAACATTATCACCCCAGCACAGCCTGCTCACTCTGCTGCCATCTGGCAAGTGATACAAAAGTATTCGCTGCCAACCACAGAGCAGTTTCATACCTCAGACTGTGAGACTCCTCCGCTCATCCTCCATACTACACCGTTCATTCATTCATTTTCTGTAACTGCTTATCCTGTTAGAAGTCGCAGGGGGGCTGGAGCCTATACCAGCTGACATTCGGTGAGAGGCAGGGTACACCCTGGACAGTTCACCAGACTATCACAGGGCTGACACATAGAGACAGACAACCATTCACACTCACATTCACTCCTACGGACAATTTAGAGTCACCAGTTAACCTACATGTTTTTGGACTGTGGGAGGAAGCTGAAGTACCTGGAGAAACCCACGCTGACACATGGAGGGCATGCAAACTCCACACAGAAGGGCTGCCCCACCCTGGATTCAAACCTGGATCCCTCTTGCTGTGAGGCGACAATGCTAACCACTGCTCAACCATGCCACTACACGTTATTTTTCATGTGTAGGATAAAGGGACTACATCAAACATTTCGTTATGCAACCCTGCCTTGTAGAATGAGAATAAATGAACCTTGTAACCTTGCAATTGCTCAGGGGCCCTGGATCTTCAGAGGCCCCCGATAGTTCCAGGTTTACTGTGTGTCAGCTCGTTTTAATTGAACATTTGTTTAAGAATGTGCAATTGAAGAGCGATGGGTCCTGCTTTTTTGCCTGATGTCGAGGCCCTGTCTTGAAGAGGGTCCCTCTGTCACAATTTAGTTAGAAGACCTTATTATTTCAGTTTTTGTTTTATTCTTAAATCAATGTGCTTGATCAAAAAAAACAGACTGAGAGTCTGTGGCCAGGGAGTAATCTAGCTCAAGAGAAGTGGAAAGTGCAGTGGCTAATTTTTGTTCAGTGGCCCCCAAGCAGCTTAATCTGGCCGTGATGCTAGTCACAGTGTGACAAACAGTCTGTTACTGACGTTGACTGTCCAACACAAAGAGTAAGAGACAAGCATCAATATACATTACACAGTGTGTTATATTATGGCCTTTTCCCCTCCCTGCAGTCAGACTGAGCTTTTTAAAAAATGCATCACCGCTGTTGTTTTCTGAAAAATGAACAAACTTGTTCTTATGGCTGGTGAACAAGTCATATATGTCTGTGGAGTCATTATGTGGCCTGCTGCTGGTCAGGGCACATTTCAGTTTAAACTGTTTCAACACCCAGAGGAAACAGAAAGCCCTGGTTTGGGCACACACACATACTGTACACACAGGGGATCATGTATTTAATATATCTTTCACAATGCAAAGGCCACTGTGGAGTCCTGCTGTTCACATCTGTGTGTGTGTGTGTGTGTGTGTGTGTGTGTGTGTGTGTGTGTGTGTGTGCAAGGATGGCACTTTTATGACAAGTCATAAAACATAGACAGCAGCCGTTGCCCCAGGAGAGGTCATTTGGCTGGACATGGCAACCAGTCGCACACACTCACAAACACACACACAGTATGCAACCTCAGTGGTGGCCTTAGATCAAGGGGGCAGAAGACACAACAAGAGAAAGAGAACAAGACAAAGACAGAGAAAATGTTGAGAGAAAAGAAAGGAAAGAAAATAGAAAAGTATTCCTATTTTTCTTTACTTTTTAGAGAGTTTTCTTTTTCTCTATGTTTATTCCCGTATTTTTTTTATATTTTTAAATGAGCATCTAGACCTTGTCAATTCAAGCAATCCTTGACTTGGTGGAAAAAAAGAAACTCAAGTAAAAGATTTATCTTGCACGGCAGCTGAATCCTCATGTGACAAGAAATAACAGATGAATCTAATTGTCAGGCTTCAATTAATGCATTTGTATTCGCATCAGCAGTTGCTCGGACCAATCTGTGAGGAGCCATGTGCAGCTACAGGGTCTGATCTCCAAGACCCGCTCCCAAACCAGAACTGTGACATGCAATACTGCACCTGCCCTGCTATTCGCACATATAACCAATCAGTTCCACAACCCCACCTGACCCACTGACACAAGATCTGCCTGACCTGAAACCACAAATCCTATAATACACATGTGCTGTTCAAATAATTCGGTTAGGCAGCACATTTTAAGTGATCACTTTGGGACATTTCATACATTTGAAACTATGATATTTAAGCAATATCACACGAGAGGGAGTGATGTTGTACTGTGCTATCGTCACGGCTGTGATTCAGTCGTAGGCACGAGGCCGCAGGGCTCGAGCTCAAGTGTGATATTGCTTTTATACAACAGTTCAACAGTTAAATAAGCAAGGCTGATTAAGAAATGTTGAAAAATGAGGACAAAATAGATAATTTGAGCATTTTATTTGTCTTCCGCCAACAAAAATAGTTCCCTAAAGACTCCGCTGTCACCGTTGCTATGTAACGCAGACATGGTGCGCCAGGCACTTACTCTTTATACACATTTATCTGCACATTTCCATTAATTGTGCAGCCGGTGAAATAAGTCTCTGGTGACTGCATGGTGGACTGTCGCTTCACTGACACAGCTGACTCTGCCTTCTGATCTGACAGTATGTTGCTTTTCTCCAAGTCATTGAGCTCCGCTGATGAAACTGACAAACCTGAATGTGTGCTCAGATGGATTCAGCTTCTCCTCTCCCTCATCTTCCTCTGATGACCATTCATAGTTCAATTCAAAACTTATTTTAGGAAATAAATCCATATTTTTGGCTGTTTGACAGTGGATGAATTAATTAGCCTACAACGCAACTGCTGACCTAACTGACACTAACCGTCAGTTTTGATTTGATTGTTGATTGCAATCAGCTGTGAGGCGGAGTGATACATACACAGTGAAATAACCGTGATGTTGTACTCCAATATCAACACGGTTTTACTGTCTCTCGACCAATCAGATTGCAGGGCCGGAACTAACTGTTGTATAATATATTTTAAAATAAAGGTAATTCAGCAGTGTCAAATCTGAGGCCATGGTTCTCTGCCGGAGTGGAGTGGAACAGTGGATTGCCCCTTCCAGGTTGGGAGTGAGTTACTTTCCCAAGCAAAGAAGTTCAAGTATCTTGGGGTCATGAGTGAGAGTAGAATGGAGAGTGAGATGGATCAACGGTTTGGCAAGGCGTCTGCAGTGATGCAGGCACTGTGCCGGACTGTCATGGTGAAGAGAGAGCGGAGCCGGAAGACAAAGCTTTCCATTTACTGGTCCATTTTCTTCCCAACCCTCACCTTTGGTCATGAGCTCTGGGTAGTGATCGAAAGAATGAGGTCATGGATACAAACGGCCGAAATGAGTTTCCTTCGTAGGGTGGCTGGGCTCAGCCTTAGAGATAGGGTAAGGAGCTCGGAAATCCAGAGGGAGCTCGGAGTAGAGCTGCTGCTCCTTTGCGTCAAAAGGGGTCAGTGGCGGTGGTTAGGGCATCTCATCAGGATGCCTCCTGGCCGCCTCAGGTTGGAGGTGTTGCGGGCATGTCCCACTGGTAGGAGGGCCTGGGGTAGACCCAGAACATGCTGGAGGGATTACATCTTCCATCTGAACTGAGAACGTCTAAGGGTCCCCAAGGAGGAGCTGGAAAGTGCTGCTGGGGTGAGGGACGTCTGGAATGCTTTGCTCAGCCTGCTGCCCCCGCGACCTGGCTTCGGACAAGCGGTTGAAAATGGATGAATGGATGGATGGTAATTCAGCAAATACAATTTAAATCAATATTTTTAGCTTATTATCATGAAATTGAGCAGTGCATCTCCACAGTAACCAAGCTTGTTAGGAACACACCTGATTAAAGCGACTCTCACATTCCAGCTGGCACAGGAAATAGCAGACATACAAAGCCAGCAGTCAGACGATTAAAATAATAAAACTAAATTAAATTATTATGATTGTCATTTTATTTATTTATTATCAAACACCAACATTCCAGACAGCATGTCCTTTTTCTACCCTGAACCAAACCTGGACATAAAATGAGGATAAAATACCCCCGATGAATCACCTTTGGTTGGCACCTTAGGTAGGACTCTGTGTGTTAGGTGTGTGACAACACAAAGGGGCGACTGTTCGTTCAAAACGACAATGGCCGCTCCTAAAGGGGTCAGTGTAGATGCTGCCACAGTATTAGTTATGTCAAAACTGGAGACTATTTCTTTTTTGAAAGAAGAGCAAATAACAGTACTGAAGGCTTTTCTTGATGCACAAAATGTTTTCAGTCTTCTCCTGACCGGCCTGTGATAGACTGTGATGGACAGATGGTTTATCCAATCCACTGCCAAGCGTCTATTTAAAAGTGCCTGCCCTTTTCCAAACAGTTTCCAGTGACAGCTCTTCAGATGGTTCTGTGTTACAAACCATCTGGCGTGTCAGGTTATTAAAAGATAGCACTGAATGAAAAGTGAAAAACTCTGTTAAGAAAAAAATAAAAGTATGAGTCTTCCCAAGAGATTCAAGCAATAAAATATGAATACAAGAGGTGATGTCTAAAATAATAATCTTTATAATGGGTGTTTAATTCTGATACTGCAGAAGTTGAATAAAACAGTGTTAATTTTGACAGCTGCTTTAGATTTAGTCTTAGTCTTGACACAAAAATGCTTATTAGTTTTAGTCACATTTTAGTCAGTTTTATCCTTCATAGTTTATTCCACTTTTAGTTGATGAAAATTCAGCAGGTTTTTTTTGATAGGTTTAAGGGGTGATTTACAAGCACACACTTACTGATCATCATTTGAAAAACTCAACAGCTCTCTATTTATGGTCTCCGAGAGCTGGTGATTAAAACTAAAACTTGGGGCGTCGGTGGCTTAGTGGTAGAGCAGGCGCCCCATGTACAAGGCTGTTGCTGCAGCGCCCCCCCCCTCCCTCTCCCCCCCTTCACACTTGTCTGTCCTATACATTAAAGGCTAAAAAGCCAAAAAAAAAAATATTAAAACTTAACTTTTATCACTGTCAGAGAAAACTGATCTGAGTTCAGACTGTTTACTCACAGCACAGCTACACTCACAGATAACCGAGCCGCCTGTCAAATAGCAATCAACCCATAAACCTTCCTTAGACAGTACAGAACTGAGAGGAGTCCTGCAGGAATTAACGGATGTGTAGTACGGCGGCCAGTGGCTGCTTGCTCCGCTGCCATTCAGCAGCCAACAAGTGGATCTGCCAACAGCAACCACCGCAACTGAGAAAGTCTACAAATCCATTCAAAAGCAACATCCTGGTGCAGGGTATTTACTGGAGTGTGCTAGTCTGTCACTCATGCAGCATTTGAACGTATTTGTTAGCTCGCCAATGAAAATGGAATATAAATTTTGTCTTAGTTTTTGTCATCTATATCTATTTTTACCTCGTCATTGTCTCATTTTCATCATGGAAGAAAAGGCTGTTGACGAAAAATTTCCGTCATAGTTTGTGTCAATAAAATTAACACTAGTGTAAAACACACTGATAGAGGGGGATTTCTTCCATTACTCTATCAGTCTATTACTCATAAATCACTCTTACTTTGCCATCAGTGTAATCAGCTACTATCAATGACACTGTTTCACATGACAAGTCCACCAGAAATATGAGCAATTGTGCTTTTTGAGGTCATAGAATGATTTTAATGTGAAAGATATGTGCAAGAAATAAAACTGGGGTAGGGGTCACTGGGGTAGCTATTTGAGAAATTCAGTGTATCTGGACAGTCACTGATGTCTCTGGCAGAAAAATGGTGACTAATTTCAACTGATGCTTTAAAAGGCTGATTTTTCCAGTGCTTGTGGCATTAGCAAACAATCCGGCTGTCTCTCCTGCTTAGCTGTTAAGTCTGGTGAGAACAAACCTCCTACAGTCAATTTCTTTAACACTCATTGCTGTAAAATGTGTTTACAATGCATTTAATGAGCCGACTGTTGCCCACGGCTGTTTGCAGCATATGTGGGATTTTACAGCTCCAAGCCTACATGTCTTATTTACATACAATATCATAAGAATTACCAGTGGCAATCTGCTGATTAGTATTAAGCCAAGTGCTCTAGTTGTGTGTTTGTGTGTGCACGTCTGTGTCTTTTTTTATTTAGCCATGTCTGACTTTTTCAAATCCCTGTGCAATTTGCTGGTGTAATTGAGTGTGCTCCTCTGTATGTGTGTGTTTAAGTGTGTGTGGATACGGTGTGGAGGTATTCCTTCAGAGATGTTGGATGGAAGGTGAGAAGTACTTCAATGTGTGAAAGCTAGCCTGATCCCGAGGGTCACATGAGGTTACTGAATAAAGGGGGGGAATGAGTTCAGATAGTCACTGCTGCCTGACTCTGATTTAAATATACTTGTGTTACGTTTGAAAAGTACAGTATGTACCAGGATAGAGTGCTTATTCTTCCTCTTACTCAAAAAAGTGTATGATTTTTCCTTCTTTGGTGCATATATGAATATTTTCTTTCCAACAAGGAACACGTTCAGTGCAGATATATGACACTGAAGAAGAGTAAATGGTTTAAAGGTTTTCTGCAGTAAAATCATACCAATCAGTTGTGATTTTCATCCCCTCCAGACCATGCATTTGGTCATGTGTGAGCATTTCCATCTGTTCGCAGCTAATTTTGCAAACTACTGGACCAATCAGCATCATATTTTGTGTTTACATGTATGACTGTATGCCCAAGGACCTCTTGATGTTGGAGTGATTCATAATTGTTGAAAAGCCTGTTTTACTGACTGTTTCATATCGTCATTAACTGCTGAGTCCTCACTCCTCTCAACCAGCCAGTGAGCCAGCTGAAAATCACAAGCCTTACCATCTGATACAGGCCACATTTTGGTCTTCGTTATTGCTCAAAAACTGACATCCACAGAAAAGTTTGGTCTCATTTCTTTAACTGGAGCATCTGCCTGATATGTTACAATTAAAGTTAGGCACAATATGAGATGAATTAGTCCCCGTTTTTGTTGTCTTTGCAGCCATCTTGGCTGCTTGGGCCTTTTTATTGTGTTTATTGTTGTTATTTCCTGCTGTGCTGTAGCCTACAGACAAAGTTAGAAGTCCAGTTATAAACGATTAAATCAAAGATTTATGGCTGTGTTTTAATTATCAAAAATAAGCCCCATAGTTATATTCTATGTACATTTCACATACAGTGCCTGTTAGGAGGAAAACTCAATCTGCTCTGTGCTCTGTCCATCAGATATAGGTGTGTGGTCTTATTAGCCTCTGGGAAGCTTCTGAAATGCACTGCAGTGGGTCTGCGGAGATTACTAGAATTGTCTCAAGTGGCAGTGATCTGCCCTTCTAGTGGAGATCTGCACTCTAGTGAACTTTTCTGTTTTATTTTTTTTCCTGCACCCTGCAGTGTTTGAGAAGCTTTTGCCAGGCAAGCAGGTTTTAATGAAAGTGCATTCTGGGATGTGTAGGATTCCATGTTTTTGTAGTTTGATTCAGGCAGGGTACCGAATGCAGGATGCACTTCCTTCGTCTGAAAAGCTTCTTAATTCCTCTGCCTTTATGGATGTACAATACTAAAGCCCTTTTTAGATAGGAATTGTGCAAATTTGCAGGAAAGCCCAATCAGTCTTTTTTCAGCATTGGCAGTATAAAAACAAAATCGGGGAGTGCAGCAAAATGCCGCCTACCTACTTTTGTTTATACAGAATGCGCCTTTTTCGGGGCAATGGGGGGCGTGAGCAAGTGACAAGACGTGTAGCTCAGCATGTGACGTAAACAGTGACGTGGGAGGGAAGCTGCGGCTGGTCAGTCCTTCGGCAATTCTCTCGTAAGTTGGCCCGTTGGCCTCTTCGTTTGCGAGGTCCCACCAGTTGCTCATCTTTACAGTGTCTGTCAGGTTTGTGTTTCCCTCTTGCTACTAGCTGCTCACTAATTCCTGCTATCAGCTGTTTCCTGTTTATCCACCTCCAGAGGCTCGCACGTGCGGCATCATCAACAGCTCCTCCCTCAAGTCTTCAACAGCCCCTCCCACTGAGGAAGGCTGCCTTGGTCTGTTTAAACTAAAAGGGTTCCGCCAATGTGACTACCCTACGAGGCGGAAAATTGGGCACCTTGGATCTACTCGCCAGTCCGGCTCTGTGTGTCTAAATGCTCGCAGCTTGCCGGCAAAACGGCTCAACATTTGCGGAAAATCTGGCAGTGTAAAAGGGGCTTAAATTGCTGGTGTATTTTTTTTAAATGTCAAGGGGTCACAGCAACAACACACATTTTGACTATGTGCCATTTGGCTTTTGTTAATTTAATTCATCATAAATGTGTAAAGCATTTGATGATTAAGACAGGTCTTCCATTGTTCCACAACCTTGTGGTCCTTTCTTGAAGAGGGGCCATGTGTCAGAATCCATGTGTCTATATAAAATATACATTAAAATCTATGCAGTATTTTAGTTGATGTTGATCACACCTAATAATCACTCTAGCCAGAACTACAAACCAGAAACAAGTTACGTTGGCACATGTCAAATGTATCAAATCAGCATTGCTAAAGTGACATAATATATGAGCTGACTGTGATGGTGGATGGTGTGGCACCTAGGTGACACGCATGCCAAGCTGCAGGTCACCATTTGAGACCAACAAACAACAAAACAGGTCATGTTTTAATGAGTCATTGCTGATTTTCCATTAACTTGTCAGGCTCCAAACGTGAGTGTTTTGTACCGATCCATGAACGGGGATAGTGGCACGAGAAGTGAATGTTTCTTACCCAAACATTGCCACTTTTCTTGCTGGGACTGTGCCATCAAAACACAATCTTTTCCTAACCATAACCAAGTAGTTTTTGTGCCTAAACCGAACCACATGTTAACCACAGCACTGTTGAAATGTTAGGTTCCAGTGTATCCACCACAGAATAGAGAGTGAATGTAACATTCGTTGTTTGCAGAAATGTACGATGGCAACATTTTGTCAGGCAATTGGCTTGTTGTATATCAAATGCAATATAAGTAAGGCTATGTGTGAATGGTTAATTCAGCATGTTCATGATTATGTCCATGATATTGCACTCATTGTCCCATCATTGTACATTATGTCCCATCAGCTGTATGGAGTTAATTTGTAATGATGAACTACAACAGGTTATTCTGGCCATGCTATATAACAGCTGACTTCAGCTTTAGATTTTATTGCATGACAGACCTGGAGACAACTAATGCATGTTTTGGAAGGGCTTTTGTGATCATACAAGCACAGGGCACAGCTTTAATTATGTAGTGATCCATGTTCTCTGATCCTTGAATGTCAAGAGGTTTGAGGCTGATCCGGTCTCTCCATTACCATAAACTATCAGTACATCCCAGCAGGGTCAGCACTGCTTTTAAAAGGTATTGAGTGGAGCAGATTTCCCTGCCTTTGATTGATGCCAGCCCCTAATACACCTGTTCTAATAATGTACCCTATAATTGCATACAAAGGTCTCTTACCACTCCCATGCACAGTGCTACTTCATGCCTGTGCTTTTTGCTTTGCACCTTGATTGAGAAAAATAGGGCTGCAAATGAAACCAATCCCATGCCAAACAAAAGCTGTGCAGTGTTCTGTAAATCCTAAACCAGTGGTTTCAAGAGTCACGCGAAACATTTATTTGTATAGTAAATGCTATACTGGAAAAAACGGAAATGGTGAATACATTTTATTACGCCACATGCAACTTTTTTCAAGACAAGTGCACACGGCTTTCTACCCTCATCTTGTTAAAGGTAAAGGGGACCTATATTGCTCATCTACAGGTGCATACTTGTGTTTTGGGTTTCTACCATAAAATATATAACATATTTTCATGCTTCAACGTTCAAAAACCACTTTATTTTCCCCATACTGTCTGTGCTAGAACACCTGAATCCTCCCATCCCCTCCCCTCTGTCTGAAATGCTCTGTCTCTTTAAGCCCCCCTCCCGAAAAAGCCCAGTCTGCTCTGATTGGTTTGTGTTTCTGGGTCTTCTGCATCTCAGCATACCTGCACCATCATTGCAGCTGGGGAGTGACTGTGACGTAGAATAGTGGCACTTTCTACCGTGAAAAAATAGTCAGTTAATGATTCTAAACACAAATGGACAAGTTCAAGGTGGAATATGATCCATGTCATGGAAATATTAAAGGGATAGTGCACCCAAAAATGAAAATTCAGCCATTATCTACTTACCCATATACTGAGGGAGGCTCAGGTGTCCAACAAAAACCGACTATCACCCCTGAGAGCGGTGTTCCTAAACCTAACCATGTCTGTTAGTTGAAGGCAAAAAAACAAATGTCAATTTGCAATGTCGCAGTGGGTTTATTTTGGAAGATACTGTATGTAAACAGTACATTTCCTGTGAAAACTGAAGTGAATCTTGAAAGAAGACAATGCATGTAACAGACAGAACTTGACACGGCGTCCCAGAACGTCAGTAACCAATGCACTCAAGGTACCTAGCACGTTGCAACAGGGCGTAGAAATTCCATAACCAAACATCAATATGTGACGAGGTCAGAGTGAGAATGTGTCGAATAAATCGCTCCCCTTTAAAGTCTACCTCAGCAGAATGATGAGTTGCATCTTGCAACACTGACTTCTAAAAACATTCTTAGTCTTTGAGCCACTTCCATTTAAGACCTTCCTATAGACTGAGGTGTGTATGTGTGTCTGACTGACTGAGGAGACTCAGGGCTGGACAGGTGGCCAGGAACACACCAGGGATTAGATATAACATCAACTGTTACAGGGCTCAAATGAACGGGTTTGAGGGATAAGATAAATCCTCACAGATTTATGTCTCAGCTGGGAAATTTGTGGATAAGCCAGTCAGCAACAGTGATAACCACAGACACATAATAATAATGACTAAAATAAAATTTAAAAAGCTGGCAAAATACTGTACTGTATGACAAAATTAAATTTAACCAGCTTCAAAGTTGAAATGTAGCTCATTTTTTTGACATATGTGGCGGTTTCAAAGTATCATCAGCAAAATGTATTTATTACTATAATAATATAATAATTAACAATAATTATTTGTAAATCAGTGCTGAGTATTTTCTTGGCTACACTGAATCATCATTTCAGTTCTGCTGTAGATCAAACAAAGGAACGGCAGAAAAACGAATGAGGCCAAAGTCTCATAAAGTGACCATTCATTTTAAATAGACAGATAAAAAAAATACATTTAATGGGCAGAAAAATGCTGCTGTGAAATGCTTTTTTAAAAATGTGCACTAATTTGGATTCTCTGAGAGTTCGACAGAGGTTGTTCAAGAGTCGAGGAAGCACAGTGACAAAGGCATCATCACCTTTGATCGCTGCTCAAAGGAACGGAGGCTCCTCCCAGTGGTGAGAGAAGACAACATGTCTTGTGAGCACAGAGGGGAATGACCCTGTGATGCAGAGAACAACAAAAGTAAACACGTGAATTGAAAGGTTCAAGTAAAGAGGCTAAAACTGGTGTTTATTCTGCTCTGTCTGGAGTTGGAGAGGAGCTGGTGCAGACTGAGGAGGGTGAGGAAGACGCTTCAGCTTAGGGTAGAACTAATTTGATAATTAATTAATCGATTTGAGTGACTTTTTTTTTTTTTTTTAAGAGAAAAAGGAAATTTTGGTTTCCAGCTTCTTAAATGTGATTTTTTTCTGATGTCTTTACTGCTCTGTGACAATAAACTGAATATAAATGGAGTGTAGAGAAAAAATAAGACATCTGAGGACGTCATCTTGAGCTTTGGTAAACACTGATCGACACTTTTTCCACTATTTTCTGATATTTCATGGAAGAAACAACTATCAAATGAAAGATTAATCAACACTGAAAATAACTGTTAGTTGCAGTCCTAGTTTAGAGTTGGTGTGACAAAAGCATTTATGGCTTTTTAAATTATTTAAGGGGAATGGAGGGTTTCACATTCATGACTACGACAAATAAGAAAGCATGGATCTTTTACATACATTTCAATTAGAGGTCAAATATGTGTCGTGCTGAAACAGTTTGAAAATTCTCCTTGCATTTCATTTTGTTTTAATTAATAAACTAACTTTAGGTTACCTTTGCTTCCTTTCACAACTGAAGCACTCAGCTAACTTGCATGTGAAGAAGTATCACACCTTCCTCCTCTTCTATGTGTGTTTTCCCAGGGTGGGGCAAGGCTAACAAGGTCTAAGGTTTCAAATCATTACCGATCATTTAGACATTCATCACTGATATTACAAAGCGTGTGTATATGTGTGTGTGTGTGTGTGTGTGTGAGCATGAGTGCAGCATTACTCCACAAAGCCCATGTAATGAAGACTTGTAACGCTGTGTGTGTGTGTGTGTGTGCACGCACATTTGTGTAATGATGCACAGCTGACAATCTGTGCAGTAATACTGAGACGAGCAACGATCATAAAGCTTTTACCCACAAAGACAGTGAGAGAGAGATGGAGGGAGAGAGAAGAGGCAAAAGAAAAGAAACAGATGGAGGGATGAAGAGAGATAAGAGCAAATGGCACTCAGAGAGAAAGAGAGCGATCAAAGGAAAAAACAAAGTTAGAGCGGGTGTGAAAGAGAGCAGAGAGTGGGCGATAACATGAAACGGAGAGCAAATAGATTAAGAGAAATAATTAAGAAAAATGACGGAAAAGAGTTGGAGAACATGATGAAAAAAGAGAGGGAGCGGGGGAACAGAGACAAAGAGACAGAGAGACAGAGAGAGAGTGTCCTTAATGACCACTTTAGTAGTTTGGAGGCGGTAATTTGGTTAGCCTCCGGGCTGCAGGTCATGTAACACTATCCGCGCCAAAGCACATGATTCTGGCTTTATATGCGTGTGCGCATTTGCATGAGTGTGTGCGAGAGCTCGCGTGTGCGTGTGTGTGTTTGTAAGCCAATCCCGATGTAGCCTGAATCACTTCTCTGTAGGAGTCTTGTGGAAATTGCTGCCTAAATGAAATTATGTTGTAATTTAAAAACTATTTATCAAAGACAGTTTGGTGTCACTCCCATTGGAGCCATTAGGCGCTCTCACACTACCAGAAGCCAGGAAGACTTCCAGCTCCGAGAACAACAGCAGCATCAGTGAGGAGAGGTGAAGCAGAGCAAAATGAGAAAGAAACACTTGGGTTGTATCACCAGAGAGCTCTAGAAATGGTTGTTATCTGTATACATTGACTGTTGTAGTCGCAACATTATTGTCCCTGTGGGGGGAGTTGGATACAGCACTTGAGGAATCAAACAGTAAAACAGGACATTAAGCACTAACAAAGGACGGACCATTTCCAAATTCAGCCCCAAAGCACCATCAAAGAGGAAGAAATGTAATGAAAGAGTTAAAACAGAGCAGCAACTTGATGTAATAATTCCTTTTTACAGGCTGTTGTCAAACACTAAATGCTGGAAGAGCATCAAACAGATTATGAAAATATGAGGTTAAATGAGTCAGTATGCATTTTCTGGATATGTTTGAAAGCCCTTGTTTTGTAAACTGTTTTAAAGCCCCCATGTGTAGAACGCTTATGTATTTATATTTGTTCTAAAAGCACTGAATGAATGGATGACTGAATGAATATTTTATTACTGTGTCACGGGAAAAAATTACGCCCAGCTCGCATTGGCTAACAAAACACCATAAAAATCAACTAAGCCAAGACCAGAGTCCAGCGGACATATTTCCAAGATGACACTGAGAAAAAAAGAAAATGGAGCAAAGCAACAAAAGCCTCCGACATAATCAGATCATCATTGTGTGAGACGGAGTTCATGGATCACTCACAGAGACAGTAACTGTGCAGCAGTGAAAAATCAAAACAAGTACTAATTAAACAATCTGTCTTGGGGTTTTTTCTCAGTGTTTTTGCAATGAAACGGGCAAACTTTAACACATCAGAATGAAACAAGCATTCCAGCTTTTGGTTATCTGTGCACCAGAATATATCAGAGTTTAGCTGGAACGCTAACACACACACACACACACACACACACACACACACACACACACACACACACACACACACACTTTACCACTAAGTCATCATCGTGTATAAAGTATAAAAGAAAATGGGACTCACTTTCTACTTCACCCACATCACATCCTGGACATTGTTGAATCACCCAACCTTAATGGCCAGAGGAAGAATACCAGCGCTATGGCTTCGACATAAATGAGATGTTACTTATAGTTCAGGACCAAACTCCTGTTTTATATGCACATATGTCCTTGACAGAATGTTTTTGAACCGTTTTCCTTCAGATTTCAATAACAGCTTTCATCATTTTGATTAGACGGTTCAACGTTTGGATGATTTCACAATGTCGTTGTACTGCTCCTGGTATGCAGCCCATATGTCACTGAATTGTTGGAATAGGAGCAATTCTATTGTATGAACGCCCAGAAATCATAATATGGCTCTAATCTGTATATCAGCAGTTCTAGCACATGTGTGTTTGTATAGAAAGAAATCCAAGTGAAACTGATCAAGTCTATCTGTTGCTTTCAGCCCTTCAGACCAGTCGCCAACCTGCAGACCACTTCAGAACACTGGTTGAGGCAACAGACAACAAAACTGGTTAGTTTTTAGCGACTTGTATTTCCTGCTCCAACAATGGTATGCAGCTGAGGGCCAGATTTCAATATAGACAGTTAAAAATACAAATAAATAGTATATAAATTAGACTTGCACCGATTACAATTGTTTGGGCCGATACTGATTTCCGATTTGCAGTGTTTGGATGGCCGATTCCGATTTTGGGCGATTCTGATTTCATTTTTTTTCCAAACCACTTTACAGCACACAAGATATTGCAATATTTTCTATCTTTGCTTTATTAGAACATTTTAACCAAGATACAACCAGCTTTTCAATAATTATCTCAAACAAACAAACAAAAACAGTGACACAGGTTAAGAAACATTTTCCTTTTTGCTCAACTATAACTCCAGGTACAGTATTGAAATAAATAAGTAAAAAAGGCATACATAAATAAAAACAGGTAAATAAAATAATAATTCTTGGTGTATAGCATATCTCCTGTGGAAAATTCACACAGGTCTTCAGGACACGCCCGCCAGTAAGCGGGTGGACACATGCAATCTTCGGCACGTGGACGCGCCTTGTCAGTTTCAAGCGGCACCGTGTAGCACTGAGAGCTCCGCAGTTCAGTTTAACACGGACAATTACCAACTTTCTCCTTCTCTCTTTTGATGTGTGTGCGTGAATGATTAAGGTGAGAAGCCGCCTATGTTTCACTTTCTCACATCACCAAAGCTGTGAGTTGCACATGTGCGTGCGCTGCTGATGTCACACGATGTCAATCATGCGGCGCACCGGGAATTTGACCGGCGTTTTAAATCGGCATGTTTTAGACTGACCGGCCGGCCACAGGTCATGGTCGATCACGTGATCATGCCGATAAATCGGTGCAAGTCTAATATAAATGGTTCTTGTTTTGTCTTCATGGAAACATCTAGCCGTTCTTCTTACTTATTTCTAAAATTGTTTTTATATACTATGAGATTGTATATAGGCATGTCTGTCTTCACTGATTTGTTTACCACTATTAATCATACACTTAATGCATTGTTTTAACCTTTTTTGGACACCTCTTTTCTTGTAGAATACCTACAAATACCTTTAAAAAGTGTAACTTACTTAGTTTCAGTTGTATTGTCATCTACTTTGAATTTGGGCGAGGTAAGGCTTCATGCCTTGGACAGGCATTTAATACAGATTTTACAGGAATGGCAAGAGGTTAATCTAGATCAGTGGTTCCCAACTGGTCCAGCCATGGGATCCAGATTTCTCCTAAGTCATTAATCTAAGGTCCACACGGTTTAATATATCCAGCATCAAACTTACATTTGTCCATGTCATTGAGCTAGTTTTCTCTCTGTCAAGTAGCTGTCCTTTAGTTGCTCACTCTACAGCAGGAAACGGCACATCAAATTGAAAGCTCTGTGCCAAAATCACTGTACTTCAATATAACGTGTGTTTTCTTTTTACAAAGTTAACATGTTCACAAGTGCCTTGCACTTCATTAAGAATAGACCCAAGACTCCACCAGCTGGGAACCACTGATCTTGATTATATTGTGCTCACGTAGCACATAATAATAAATTGTCATTATTAAAACTATCAAAACTAACCCATACACAGCGACTCTGGGGCTCTGTATAGTCTATCTTTCCATCAAGCGCAGTGCACCTGACAGAGGGGAAATGGCACATGCACAGGACACAGAAAAGTGGGCGTGCAATAGGTGATTAAAAACAGAAAAACATACAAAAAAAAAAACAACTTCTACACTGAATGCACTTCTAGTTGCAGTAACTTGAAATGTTTCAGGGTGCAGGTGCACTGAATCCATTACAAAACTGAGGTGAGAGTTTGATGAAGCGATATCAATACTATGGTGTTGCATGATACCTATAGCAGCAAGCGTCAACATGCAAGCATGGCAGGTGATTGAAGAAGTTTGTATCACTACCTTTAGGTACTATATTATACCAGTGTCTTTGATTTACACACACTGGCACACACACACACACACCACGAGTATTGATTTAGTTTTAGAAAACAGACGAGTAGATTCAGCAGGAACAATAAAACATACTGTACATGAAATATTCAGAAGCAGCCATGAGTTAACCATCTATCACAGAGAAGAGCTCCGCATTCCCATACTGTAGAGAAGAGAGAAAAAAAACAAGACCCAGAGAGAGAGAGAATTGAAAATGAGTTATGGAAGTATGTGCTGGATGTGGCGGCCAGGTATGAGACAGAAAGAAATTATTGATCAAGAACTCGAACTTCCTGCGGACCCATTCCTGCTAAAAGCATTGATAGGTGAATGTGAGTCTGTGGGCTGTTTGTTCAGGTATAAGACAGAACAAACAGAAGCTGTGTGTCATCAGAATGGGTCGAGAGAAAACTACAAAATACTCTCCACATCTCCCGTAATTAGATTGGATGGGATTCCATTAGAGCTGCAGTGCTGTAGTAGTGCATATTTTTAGTGGTGTGCGTGCATGTGCGCGTGCGTGTATGAACTTGTTTACTTTTCCTCTGTTCAACCTGTGTGTGTGTGTGTGTGTGTGTGTGAGTGTGTGAGTGTGTGTGAGTGATACATTGGGTGGATTTGTAGAGCTGTAGTGCAGAATTGTAAAAGGAAGCTTAGAGCATCCTCATCAGCGTCATCATCCTGAGCAGATGTGTGCGTGTGTGTGTGCGCGTGTGTGTGTGGAGTGCAATGTTTCCTCATATTCATTTACAAGTTCTGAGTCAACAGCCACAAATATGAGAGTTTACTGCAGGTCTGACAACAGTAAACTGGCACAATCATCCAATAACACCCTAGTGCTGTGTGTTTACCCCAGACTTACAGGAATGCTACGGAAATATTATACAAAGCCTGGTGTTAAAATGAAACTAAGAGAGGAGGGTACCGGTAACATTGAAAAAAAAAAATCAGTATGAAGCACAAACTTCACTTAAACTAAAACAACTGGCTGTAAATATCAAACTGTCTCCACTGAGTGGTAACCTCTTGCTTGCATCCTGGATTGAAAATGCACCCGAAATACTATCAAATCTATGAAATTCACACAGCACGCAACAACTGATATAGTCCTGCCCAGACCAGTTTCCCAAGTTCATATTGCATGATTTCACACCTCAACACCAATGCAATAAATAGCATTCCCTTTAAGTTGGTGGAAAGTAAAGCCTCAGTTATGTTTTCCCCATGGATGGTTACACAGTGATGAGCTGACTTGGGATCGTGACAAAAAAAACTTTTAAACTCTATGCCATTTCTACTCAAAGCAAACCAATATTCTCTCAAAGTGGAGGAGGGCAGTGTATCAGATATTCACGTCTAGAGCATGATTCTCTGCCCATTGCTGTCCACTTAATCAGAAAATGTCGGATGTGAGCAGTCAGGCAAAAACCAGAAAAGGGTTACAACTGATGGTGAGACGCCACTTTGAGTGTGCAGTAAGCATAAATCAAGCATAAGGGAATATAGGTTGGGGCGGAGATGAGCATGTAGTGCACTTATTTGTTCTCATTCCTACGTCTTCAAAAAGGGACACTTATGACACACCTTGGTGTCTCATAGTGACGCACAGGGCATCCTTTAATGTCTCTGGTTAGGTTTAGGCAACAAAACTACTTGGTTGGTTTAAAGATGATGATGTGTTGAGTTATAATAAGTATGTTTGAAACAGAACAACAACCTAACATCACATAAATAGGTCACGTGAGTGATGTCAGTGCACAATGGCCCTATGTAGGTCATGTAATGTTACATTAAAACATGTAAAATTCAACTGGGATACAAACTGCAGTCTCCTGGGTGAAAGTCTTTGTTTGTTTGACCAATCCACCTCCCTCCCTTTCCGCCAACTCAGACTTCCTTTAGCTTTATACCATGTCAGTTGCTCTGAGTGGTAAGTATTGCCATGGATGGGTTTACACTGGAGTGAGCAGACAGCCCTGCATGTCTCATAAAGACACCTTTGGCATTGATATCACATGCCAAGGGGCATGACAAAGTGTTATTAACGACCTGGGGATAAGAAAATGCTGAAAACATTTAATTTTCATGCAGATAACCAGGGTCCACATTGACATCAAGACAAAAGTCAAAAATAACCGTTGCAAAGTTAAGATTAAAGTCTGTTTATCAAATATCTTATGACTTAAAAATGAAACTTTGACATACATACTTGAACAACTTATAGGATGAAACAGCATCTTTGCTTTCCTTATGTTTTCTTTTGTTGGGTACAAACAAGTATAAAGCTAGCATTGATTTGTTTGCAGTCACTTTCTATGCATCGTCATTATTTGCACCAGTAAATGTAATCCTAAATTATTCTTATTATATGTGTCTACCAGCAGCAGAATATCTTCCCTGCCCTAGTTTGGCTTTGTGTTTGGATTTCAGTCATTTCATGTACTATTTCTTTTTAGTTCCAATCTATGCAATCCTGTCTCCTCGAAATTAAGCCACCAATTTGTCTTCCCAATTACATTATAATGGGAATTGTAATAGCTGTCTGGGTTATGTTCAGAGACAAGCTGTTTCCAGTAAAGTATGCACTATATAAAGTGCAGGACTTTGGCACCAGAGTCTTCAATTAGGCAACGAAAGCACTTTGGTTAAGGGTAGAGAAAGATTGTGATTTTAGTTGAATGTAAATTGTCTAAATATGTTGAGACTCTGTCTTCAAGTCACTGCAGACTTTATCTGTATTAAACCACAGTTTTTTTACTACCCTTAACTAAGTGTGTATGTGTGCTGTGAGTGCCTAAATATATCCATTTAAAGTTGAATTATGCTTTACCTGCGATGAGTGGATATTGTTATAAACAATGTAAAATGTCATATATGTTGATACAGATATGTTAAAAAAATGAGATTACCAATTATGTTGATAACAAATGTATAATTGGCACCATTATGTTTCTCCAAAAACTCAAATTAGTTGTTCATCGTACAAATCTTTCAACATAGCATTTGGACCAAACAAAACAAAACAGGTAGGCCCATACTACTTAGTTTGCACTTTTCATACACACCAGACTGGTGAGCAATTTTTTACAAGGTCATAAAGTGAAATCATTTTGATTTTGGCAAGGGTCCTTGAGATTTGCCCTCTTCTTCCATTGTGTATGTAAATGTACTCATCCAACTGACAGAAACCTTTTTAGTTAATTACACCAAAGGCCACAAATTGTCCTACAGTATGGCTGACTGCAGATATCTTTGTCTTCTAGAGCCATAGACATGCAATCAAGGATAGATAATACCATGGCATTCTAATGTCTGTATGATATATGATCCCTAAGACTAAGCATGGATAAAATCAATATTGTTTTTTTTTGTTTTTTTTAAGCCAAACATATATGTTAATACAGCAATCCAAATATTGGGATTTTCTTTTTACAGACTCAAAAACTTTTCATCTTCAAAAACGTAAGACAGCTCTTATCCGGGCAACACATTCTCTCTCCCAACTTGTCAAAGAGTGATGCTTGGTCAAAAATATGACACACTATGTTCCCCTCTTACGTCAGTTGGGAAGTTTAGGAACAGCCTGTCTTAGACTTATGACGTGTATCGTCTCTTTTCAAAGTAACTTTTGGTTTCACAGGAAATGTACAGTTTCTGCTTGTTAAATGCATGCAGTCAATTTCAAAATAAACTTTGAACAGAGATATTTTGTTTTTAAGTTTACTTCCTTAAGTGTAGGCAACAAAAGCACGTGGTCAGGTTCAGAAGGAAACATTTAAGTCTGGCTTAAAATGACTTTATTTGTTGCTAACACATTATAACATCACTAGCATTGTATACTACACATGCTAGCTCACTATGTCATAATTAAAATAGCTCGATTGTCTTTTGGTTTCACATAGCACAGAAACAACGGGGCTCCCAAGTCAAAGTCTGACAAAACTTTGTTTTTAGGTTTACTTCCTCAGTTCCAAACTAATTAAAATAACGCAATTGATTTTTGGTTTCACATGAGACACAAACAGTTGGCTTTTAGGGGGAAGTCCTAAGTTTGTTTGATCTATCCACTTTACCTCCCACCTGCCCTATGAAGACTTTCTTGCTCTTGATTCTACAGTAGTTGCCTGGAGTGTCAACAAAGGCAGGACCATCTCATGCAACTGCTAACGGATGCCTCTGTGCATTAGTGTCTAACATTGACGAGCCACTGACCAATGTGTGTATATGACAAGTTGGGAGTGAAACCAGGTTGTCATGGGACTCAAATGGATACAGGTTTATAGAAATTATAGCAAATTTTACTGTTTAAACAGATTTTTTCTGCCACACCATTTCACAAATAATCACCAGACGCTGGCCACATATGTATATGTAAATCAACACAGACTTAAATAGGCTGGAGAAAGGTGTTCAAGGAGCAAATCATTCCTGGATTTGGACCAACCTGCTGATGAGCATCTTGCGTATTACCGTACAACTATAATATCCAACTTAGCTAGAAAAAAAAAATATCAGAGAAACCAAGAGAGTAGAAAAGAGACAAATGGTTTAAAAAGTCTGTGCCTATTATAACATTTGGAGACAGATTATCCGTGGTAATAGGAAGAAAGGATGGCTGCAGGAATTGTGTGCAGGTATTTCTTTCACAATGAGACAGGGTTTGCCTTTGTTCCACGAGGTTGTATTCAGCCTGCATGTTACCACTCTTCTTTGTAAGTCAGATACTCTGATATGTGGGATCTAACTTTGAGAGGAAAACAGAGCAGACAAATGGAGCGGACCTGTCAGAGTGTTTACTCAAGAAATTTTCCCTCTAAAGACTAGCATTCTTTACCCCCGACGTTCATAAAACAGGAATCATTTTTGAGTTGTTTATTTATGAGAAAAACATACTCCCTCTCCCACTCACAAACTCTGAGACAAAGCAGTAACCAGAGATTTTATGTTCTGAAAGTTTACATTATGGATTTGCTTATTGGACTGAGATTTCAGATCCTCTGGTGGCTTTAAGCACTGTTTATGTGTTTTGCAGTTTCCAACAGGGGAGGCACAAAACTTCCTACAACGTACTTTCACAAACATGCCGTCTTATACCTGTTATAAAATGCATTCCCCAGGCCATTCAAATCTATTTACTGAAAACCCCCTCAAGAATCACCACAGTATCGTGGAGGAGGGGTTTGCATGTCCTTTTGACCCTGGGAGCTGTGTTGTCAGGGTCTTCAAGTGCAAAGTGGTCCCAGGAGAGGGGCCAGACTATGACTACGGAGCTGCAGTACTTTGCCTGCAGAAGGGATCCCCTTCTGGAGCCAGACTTGGGAGGGAAGCTCATGTGCCAGCATCTGTTGGCCAGGCTTTGACCCATGGGGCTCGGCCACGAAAACATGGGGTCACAACCCTGTGGGCCCTCCACTTACAGGAATAGGCACCGGGGTCAGGTGCATTGTGAGCAGAGCGGCAGACAAAGGTGGGAACCTAATTGTGCTGACTCCTGGCATTGCAGACTGGCTTCTGGGATGTGGAATGTCACCTCTCTGGAGGTACTGGAGCTGCTATGGGAGAAGGAGCAGTGCCAACTACATAAAGTTGGGCTCAACACTGCATGTAGCGCTGACTCTGGAACTATACTCCTGGAGAGGGCCTGGACTTTCTTCAAAGTTGCCCAAGGTGAGAGACGCCAGGTGGGTGTGAGGATACTCAGACTCTCAAGAACAAGACAGTTGACTCTATACGTCTATCTATGCGAGTCATTGAGAGGAAGTCTCTGACTGTGGTTTGTGCTTATGTGCCTAAGAGCAGCTCAGAGTATCCAGTCTTATTGAAGTCACTGGCTGGTGTCCTAGGATAACGAATTAGGACTCTACAGTTCTGCCTGGGGACTTTCAACACTCACATGGCCAACAACTGAGAAACATGGAGGGGTGACTGGGAGGAACAGTCTGGCTGATCTGTATTTTTGTGGCGTTTTATGATTGGACTTGGATTGATCATAAGTGTACTTCATACCAGAACACCCTTGACCAAAGATCGATCTTCAACCTTGTGGCTGTATCATCAGATCTGCAGTCATAACTTGGACACTCAGGTGAAGAGAGGAAGGGAGCGGTTAACTGATCACCACCCGGTGCTGAGTTGGAGCCAGGTGTGGATGAGATTCACTCTGAAATGCTGAAGGCTCTAGACGTTGTTAGGCTGTCTTGGCTTTGACGCCTCTTCAGTGTGGCATGGAGGTCAGACACAGTGCAAATTGTTTGCTTAATCCACTGCACTGGGAGTGTAATGAACATGCCTGTTGGGCTTCTTTAGACATTTAGGCCTCTAGTTTAGCACTGGTAGCAGAATCAGCCATTAATGGCCAAGTGCAATGTAATCACTCATACTGTAATGGTATCTCCCATTAGTGTGTTGTGATTTTTTTATGGGTGTGTTATGAATATTCTGCTGACAGTGTTCAAGTTGGACAAGTGCATTCCCATCTTTCACAGCCAACTGGACACACATATTTCTCTTTAATTTATAAACTGTGTTTTGATTGTTGACATAAACATGAACAAATGCAGGATAAGCTATGTATGTATACACTATCTATATGATTTTCTATTATATTACACTGGCCACAACCACAAAGTACAAGTACGCATTAATAATGAATGTTTCCAATCAGCATAAAGCTTGCAAAAAACTTAATCAACAAGGTATCAAGTTTATGTATCACATGTAGCATCTTTATCTTTGTTTAAAGGTACAGTGTGACAGATTTCGAAGGATATATTGGTAGAAATGGAATATAATAAGTATGTTTTCTTTAGTGTATTATCATCTGAAAATAAATGTTGTATTTTTGCTACCATGGAGCGAGACATTTATATATCTACATAGGGAGCGGGTCCTTATCCAGAGTCCACTATGAGTCTACAGTAGCCCACAGTGGACAAACAAAACACTGGCTCTAGATAGAGTTATTTGTGTTTGTGTTGGCCACCATAGTTAGCAGCCTGTTCACTACAAGCAGCTTCAGAAAATTTTGAAAACATTTTTTTTTTTTCAATGTGAAATTGCTTTATCCAGTGATATTTTTACTGGCTTAAATCACTGGACCTGGACATTTTAGAAAGGAAGAGACCTCTGTAGACGGTTCAGCTCCCAAACGTCTGGATCTTATGTTAAAAGAGAAAAAAGGTGAGCACACATTAGCAGGCGCTGGGCTAGGAGTCTATCTCCAAGAAGGGAAAACACTTATTTGCAACATGAAGCTGCTTTATTTTAGTGTTTACCAGGTCCTTCTGATTTGGAGAGGAGAACTCTGCGTGTAATTCAGCCCTTGGTAAAAAACAAACAAAACAACTCCTGAACATCTGGATCAGACAAAAGGTGAGCACACGTTACATGATCGGAGAAACTACATGATCACACATTAGCAGGTGCTGGGTGAGTGGCCTGTCTACAACGAATCAAAATGTTTGAGTGAAATTTTTAGCTGTTTTAATCACCTGGTTTGTTTGTTTGGAAGAGGAAGAGACCTCTGCGGAGTATCTGGCACTGGTAAAAACCTCCTGAACAATGACGGCTGGAAGAATTATTACTGGGAGAAGTTTCAGATGGCTGCAATTTGCAATTCTCACCACTGGATATCACTAATCCCAAATTCTCAGACACTGCTCCATTAAAAACTAAAATGGTACTCCAGATTTAGTATTGTATGTTTCAAATGTTGAGCTGTGACACACAGATTAAAAAAAGAATGTTAAAATGTTGCAGCAAAGACTCAAATATCCTGACTTTAATTTCCTAATATGGATCAAGCCCCCAAAATTCCAGCCCCTACGTGCAAATGCAATAGCTACAGTCATTCATTACATGCTCTGTGCTGGGAGGAATGTCTTTCAAATTTGCAGCTTTGAAGTGTTAATGCCAAAACTGAGAAAGCATTGCTGATGTCACTGAAGTTATTTTCTCAGACTTAACAAAGCTCCTCCAGAACCACTGTCGACAAACAGCTGTTTCCACTGAAATATTCGGATGACTAATAAACAGATTTCAATAAGTAAAATTGGTAGAGTGCCACTTAAAGCCTACAACTTACTGACCGATACTGCCACTGTGTGTCAACAGCTGAAAACAACACTTAAATTCCATATTCACAGCTATATTTGTTATTGCTTTCATCAGTAACTCTTCACACATCTCTGCTCCTGAGGCTGGTCAATGAAAAGGCATAAAAGCCAGTCCTCTGACGTGATGAAATGTGGCATCATTAAAACAACAAATAAACCGGTCTAACAATATGCTGATGTGCATCGCAATAGAACAGTATAAAACAGCAAAGCTTGTGCTTTGCTTTAAACATCATTTCTCCGTCACACACACACACACAAACACGCGCACAGAGGCAGTCAGACTAATGTGTGTGACCTATGGTGCTAGCTTACGGCACAGGGAACATTAGTGGTTCAGATTGAAACAAATGAAGACAGCTCTTCACTTAGTCACAGTCAGATGGAGCCAGGCAATAATAACACAAAGAGGGAGTGTGTGTGTGTTTGTGTGTGCGTGTGTGTGTATGGGTGTGAATACATATCTGCACTTGTGTGTATGCAGGTGTAAGCATTTGCACATGCATATAGTCTCTACTTAACGTGTGCGTGCCTTTTATATATGTACATGCATTATTACTTAATGCAATAATGAAGTTAATGTTAGTGTGTGTTTTGGTTTGTCTGTGTAAGTGTGTGTACTTCTGTGCCCATGTGTGTGTCGGTATGTGGTGCATGGTTGTTTGATGTATGAGCGCTGTGTGTGTGCAAAAGTGCATGTTTATGCATGTGTGTGTGTGTGTGTGTGTGTGTGTATGCACAAGTTTTGAGGTTAGAGCCAGTGCAGAATATATTGGGGTGGTGGAGATGATGATGAGAACCTTCAGGGCTTTTCTGATGAGAGCCATGTGAATTAAAAACTGACAATACAAGTCTTACCCAAGACAAATGCCTTCTCTACGACACTCATTATTATGTGGATTGCTGGCGCCCACACATTTCTGTGTGTGTGTGTGTGTGTGTGTGTGTGAGCATACTAAGTGCTTTGCTGTTATTAAAATAACACTATTAGTTGTGATCTATGATGTATTGGCGATTAAGCTTTACACTGCTTTTCAAAACCATTTTTCTGGCCATCAAACAGATCTGCAGGCATCACTCAGAGTCTGGGATCGGATACAAACTGCGAAGGGGAGAAAACCCTGACAGTGAATCACAGTAATACTGTAGCTGTCCCCTTCTCATACAGCAGCTGTACAACCCAGCCCCTTTCAAACATGCACTTCATTATGTACGTACAGGCTCATGTTTGATCAAGCCCCCGATTAACTTTTCTGTAAAAATAACGATGGCAAATCGGTCCGAGTCAGACCTGGTAACAATTGAATACTGCTGCACCGACTGCAGCAGCACAAAGTTAACCGACTGCACTGTGATAAATGTATTACTCAAAGAAGTATTTCACTACTTGAAAGAAGGTCTTTTCATAAAACTGGGCTGTCAATGCAGTAGAAAGACGCTTCAAACCTACAACTACCAGAATGCACTGTGCTGCACCACACCAATAAATGCTCCTGCTGTGGGTGATATAATGCGAGCTTGTCTGCTTTGCCGCAGGAAACAATATGGTGACTGACTAGCTATAAACTATTCCAAGTTACAGTTAGACTGTGCGCTAAAATATGTTTCTGAAAACATTTAAGGCGAGACACTGTCAACGCAGTCACAGAATCTTGGTTTATATTTGATCAGTGCTGCCTCGTTTTACAGTTTGATCTGAGTTTGCTCTGAGTTTGAGAGGGATGAAGGAAGAGAGAGAGGCAGCTCTCTTGATCCGCTCCAGTACTGTTTGTCTTTGTGGTGGCAGCATATGAAAATGTGGAGGTACAATCTTTAGTTTCAGCAGCAGCACCAGAGCCAGTGAAAATCTGCTGGATGGCACGTTTTATGATGGGATGAGCAGGGAGATCTAACCGCTAGTAAGATGCAGGGAAGTTTACCACAGTTCATTTACACTTAAGTCCATTGCTAACTGTATGCAAACTTAGTTCATCAAATGGACTGCAGCTACACTGGCATCTTTTCCTCCTGTTTTTGTTTTGGGTAGGCTTGTTTTTATTATTTTCCTGACTACAAAATGAAAGTTTCCCCAACTGTTTCTGTGCATTTTCACTGGGACAGCCCCTGGTGTACAGCATGCACTCCCACTTTGGAAGGCCAATGGGCTAAATCATGTATGTTTCACACTGTGATAGAACAAGCTCTTATTGTTACTCAACACATCAATCACTAATGATTGTAGCCAATCACATTTCCTATTGAACAATGCATTGCATGGGTAATTGGGCTGCACAGGAGCCCATTTAAATCAGTGAGTCACAGTATAAAGTACTTGCTTGTGGGAGGGACTTTGACCCCCAATTGAAAACTTTTATGTCCATCAAAGGGCTTCAGTATGTTTTCCAGTATGTTCTCAGTGTGGCAGAAGAGGCACCTGGAAATGTTTTGGAGATGGTTCAGGGATACTGGCGACACTAAAAACCCCTCCTAGGATGACCACATATTCCCATTCAAAGTTAGTTTTCATGTCTTTACCTTCACAAGTGGAAAGTCCAGCCGCTCTGTTCCCACCAGAAGCCGCCACGGGCTTGTGAACCAAGCGGTGCGGCCAGATGGCAGTCAAGTGTGCCCTGCTCAGTGCAATGAATCGGGAGAGTGCCAAACAAAAAAAGGACTTTTGATAAATTTGTAGCCAAACTCTTGGCATTTGGGAAGTGAGGGTTACAACATTGGAAATGAATGTAACCATGTCCATACAGAAAGGGAATGTAAATGAGCCCATCTGGCTGCCATAGGCTTTTGTCACTTGAATGTAAACATTTGCCATTTTGGGTTAATTGCTGAAACAACTGATGCTGTTGTTCCTCTTGGGAAGACAGTTTTGACATAGTCCTGATCATCACAATCACTTACAGGAGTCATCCTCCAGAGGATGGATGGATGGATGGATGGATGGATTGACTGATGGATTGATTGATGAATGGATTGATGGATTGATGGAGTGATTGATTGATGGATGGATTGATTGATGGATGGATTGATGGATTGATGAATGGGTTGATGGATTGATTGATGGATGGATTGATGGATTGATGAATGGGTTGATGGATTGATTGATGGATGGATTGATGAATTGATTGACTGATTGACTGATTGACTGATTGATTGATTGATTGATTGATTGATTGATCAACCTTTAAGAAAAAACTGAGTCAAAACTAAACAACAGACCACATACAGTACTGACCTGTTCATACAATAATAAGATAAAAGAACATAGTAATTAAATAAAAGTTAGCTGCATATACAGCAGCAGCTGTGGTGCTAAATAGTGTACTATGATTTGCACATGCAAAGCTTACAGTAAATATATGTGCACCTGCTCCACAGTGCTGCAACTAAGTTGTGTGTTATAGAGTGCAATAGTTCCCAAAGACATGATCCTGATGAAAAGCTCAGTGAACAATGGGTGAAGTCATAGGTTTCAAATTGCCAGCGTAAACCTCAACAACCTGAATTTGTTGACCAAATATGATTATAGATTGTGATTGTAAGCAGTATTTCATCAAAATGCTAATAAACTTATGAAATAAAGTGGAAACATAACGCAGCTTTGAGCAGAGCCCATACTTGTCAGTGTTGATAGTAGTGTATTAAATATGACAATTGTTGTGTATTTGTAAAATGTGGTATTGGCAATCATGCCAGTAGTGTTTCTGCACCAAAGTTTGGAACGGACCAACAGATTTTGCCTCTCACATTAGTCTCTGAGTAGTAAACATAGTGACAAAAGCAGCAATGTGGGCTGTGGTGGCACAGGCTCAATCTGCCTGCAGTCATGTGTCCTGCTGAAGAACTGCTGAACGGAGACACCAAACTGGCTACAGGCTCAGTACAAGCTGCTCTGAATAAGGAGCTAAGTGCCTAAAATGGCAAATGTAAATGTGGAAAGTAACATCATAGCTTGGAATGGCTGGCAAGGAAAACACATATCAACAACATAACAAAGCTAGAGAGGCACTCAGAGAGCACTGGCCTCAGCCAAGGCCAATAGTCCAGACTTCTATGATGTGCAAATCTACAACCACCACTACTACATAGAGTATGTCTGGATATATTTCCAAAATGATTACAATGACTGCTCCATAACGACTGCTTTCTATAGAGAAGTTGGAACAACTACATGGGAGGGCTAACCACAAAGGGTTACCAGTACCTATGAATCCCATGAGTCATCATGTTTGGGGGTTGATATCATGATTGACATCTGTGTGTGCCAATAGGTGTACTTGCCATCAATGGCACTGCTTGTAACCAGTCAGAATGACGCCACCGGTCCAAGATGGCAATAGCTGTATTCAGGATGTTTTGCCGTCATTTTTGTCCCAAAGAAGGAAATGGAGACGTATTCCTTGGCCTATACTACACCCTTACAGCAAGTGCCATAAAAACTGGGCCAGTCATTATCCATAATCCTGCTGACAAACAGGCAAACCAACAAACAAGCCAAACCAAAAACATAACCATCCTGGTGAAGATAACAAGTGACTGTAGTGAGAGCAAAGAAAAATTGTAACATACTTGTAAAAGGCAAACATGTTTTTACTGCAGAGTAGAGTGATAGAGACGAGGCTGACCAAAGACATGAAATCAGAAACCATTTTTAGTTCTGCTTTGCCTTAACGTCTGTCATTTGATTTACGTGTAAATGAAGTAATCAAATCTGAGGCCGTATGCTGGCATACAGTAGAGTTTCTGTGTGATTTAAGCCAATAATGCTGATGCGTGCCACTGAGGAGAGCGGAGGGACTGGACGAGTCCCAGTGGGGCCACTCTGAAATGTTGCCTCAGGTGCAAAGTGCACCAGGACCAGCCCAGTGACAAATCATTAATGTTGGTTTGATGTAGAACATCAAGTGTAGGCCAAAGGGGCCGCGGTCAATAAGAGATGATATATTGCAAGCAAAGCTATTGACAAATTGAGTTTGACCAAGTTGGCCAAAGGAACACCACACATCTAGATGCAGGCAATAAACAATACCCTTTATTTGATGCTCATGCATTTTACTGGGAGACATTATTGTACTGGACTATGGTGCATTACAACCACTGAAAACAAGCTGAAATACATTTGAGAGACAAGCTGCAAATAAGAAAAGCTGTATCCAGTTAGGCTTTCTATAAATCAATCAATGTTACCTTGGTGAGGCAAACTTTAATATACTGTACAATAGTAAGATATATCTTGTGTTTTTTTCTGCACTTATTATGAGGAATAATCATTTGTATATTTTTTTTCATCCCTTTCAAATTAGGACAAATCAATGGTCCACTTTGGTGGAGATTGAAACGAAATGCTGCATTTTATGATATGATTGATACAATTCCTTCAGAATGTGCATGTCACAATGGTAATACCACTTATTATCAGCATCTACACCATAAAGTTTTACCTGTGCTTTTGCAATGTACTGGACATGGGCTCGGCAGCACCCCCTATTGACAAAGGGTGCAACAGCACATTTTGTAGGCTATTTTACCATAACCAATCATGTAGGCTATCCGAACATTTGATAAAGTGCCTGTCAGAAAAAGAACACGAGGATGATGTTTAAAATGTTTTAACTTAATTAATTCCTCTGATCTGCCATGACAATGTCTTCATGTCATGTGGGAGTGCAAGAGTCCTTTGACTCCTCGCTCATGGGGCAGCTCAACTTGGGCAGAGATAGCTGACAATGGAGTTGCAGAGGAGAGGACGTAACGTCATGATTTGCCAAGCGAGCAGACAACTGCATGTCCACCACTATTCAAAAGCAAATTTTGGCACATGCAGTCCAGAGACAAATTGTGTCTGAGACACGGGAGCACACATTCTTTGGACGGACAGAACCACTAATGTAAGTACATCTGAGCCATTTACCTGT
The DNA here is from genome assembly GCF_011397635.1 of Epinephelus fuscoguttatus. NCBI lineage: Eukaryota > Metazoa > Chordata > Actinopteri > Perciformes > Serranidae > Epinephelus > Epinephelus fuscoguttatus. The sequence goes on along the minus strand of NC_064754.1, from coordinate 12,475,549 downwards.
GCCTTGAAACCCCATTGCCAAATGTTGTAAAGGTTTCTGCAAACCATAGATACATCGCATTTGTAAGTTATTATGTAGTGGATATGCTAAAACGTTGTTTCCACAGTGCAGTGGTAATCATGTTGTAAGGTTTAGTCACATAATCCACTTGGTTATGGTTTGGAAAAGATTACGTTTTGGCTTAAAACAGCCTGTTTTGGTGGCACAATCACAGCTTAAATTCTGCTTATGTCTTTCTAAAAAAAAAACAACCAGTTTTGTTGTTTGTTGGTCTGGAACAGTGGACTAAGGCTGGCAGCCATGTTGCCGAAATTCGTGCACATACATAGTCATGCATGCAAATTTGCTGAGGGGTGCTGCACAGTATAAAAGTATGTCCCTGCGCTCATGGCACTGAATAGGTCTTCCACATCAAATCAGAGTATATTATTTATTGTGGACCCCAAAGTATTGAAAACGTGAATAACCTTGTATGTTAGCTTTCTGATAATCAGAGAACCATGCTGTTATATGTTTTTGAAGAACATATTTGTCTTTAGGAGGGGTGGGCACCCAATATAAGTCATCTAACTGGTCAATGGTTAATGAAACCACATTTTAAAACACTCTCTATTCAGTATGTTAATATACTTTTCTACTGCAGGGTTTGTACTACTGTTGTCTATGGGTGACAGCTCCCAGCCATGTCAGACCTCTGTCACTGCTGTTTGTATTGTCAGTTCTGCTTTTGCTATTTCAGTTAACATGTTTTGATATTCCCATTGAATTAAAATGCTAACTGTGATATGACAAGTTGTTTAGCACATTGATTTCAAATGATTGAAGGTATTGTTGTATCCCAGCAGCTCACCAACCTCGGAATATAAAATTGTGGCCGAGGGCAACTGTTTGGAAATACATTGAACTTCATAAAGAAACCGTTTATCAAGGCTTTGTTCCTGTGTGTTTGTTTTGACTTTGTAGCCTCTAGTGCTCAAAAATCAATTAATAAAGATTGAAAGAGTGCAGACTGGAAAAGAAAACAGAGATGGGTTACAGAGTCAGAGTACAACTCTCCTCAATATAAACTGTAATAATGGTACCAGAGGAGAACATGTTTGCTCTCCATCCCTCGGTGGGCTCTGGCCAAGCTGGAACATATCCTTTGGACTCAAAGAGATAACCTAAGGATGGAGGACCGACATGTTTCTTAGTGAGATTTGAGACTATAAAACAAAACAGTGTACAACTGGTTACATTTTAAGCCCGAACCAAAGAGACATGTCCATCTCGGAGGTTAGCTATGGATTGCTTCAATTAGAACGGTACATGCTACAATTGAGGGAGGAGAACTCGATCCATGCTCTGCATCCTTCTCTGCTGACCCAAATGCCAGATCAAATGTTGGCATTGTACATTTCTGCAAATCACAGATATGTTACAATTGCATGTTATTATGTAGTGGATACATTAAAAGTTTAAGTTTCAACAACACTATGGTTAACATGTGGTTCGGTGTAGCGAAAAAACACTTGGGTTAGTTTGGAGAAGAGGCGATGTCTGTAAGTTTTTCCATTGGCTCTCGCCGCTACAAAACACCAATATTTGGAGCCGAGCAGCCAAAACACAACCTGTATTTTTGTTTGTTAGCCTTAAACAGGGGTCTGCAGTGGTTTGCAGGCATCAGGAGGTGACATGCCATCAACAATACCCTCAACCTCAATGGCAAAATCGGTTCATATACTATGTCACTTTAGAAACGTTGATATGACGTTCATATATTCATATGATGTATGATTGTGAAACAAGCCCCAGGTCATCGGCATCCACTGGGAGGAGGGATCGCAGACATGGCAAGTCTACCAGCTGCACTTGAGGGAACCTTTCCCTTATGTGAATCAAGGGTCTAAGGACAGAGGGTGTCGTAGGCCGGACATACTGTAAGACCCTTTGATGTGTAATTGAGGTATCAGATAAAACTGCCTAGACTTGATTTGAGGGTTGTGGTAGTGAGAATAAATGGAAACTTGTAAGATGAACTGCAGAAGAGAAAGACTAGGATTAGTTTAAGATGGGTTGGATGTCGAGGAACTGACGATAGGAGACAAAAACTGTCAGCGAAGGAGAAAAGAAGGGGCAGGATTTGTTTAGAGATGTGAGTGAATGTATGATGTGCTGTAGTAAGAGAGGCCAATTGTTTGTGATAATTATTGAATGAAAGCTGAATCATGAGGGGAACAATTTGAGCAGATGAGTATACAATGGGAACAAGGTGTATTGTTTAATGAGTACCAAAAGCGTAATATCCATTTTCATGTAATTTGACTCAAACAAAATGACTAAGAGCTTTGTGGTCGTGTGCTAATTGAGGACAAAAATGTGGTTTTGATGATAGTTGTTGGAAATTGTAGGAAAAAAATTGTGCTGAAAGGATGTAATGTGTGTTTTTTCTTTTGGTATTTTTCAAAATGATAAATTGATAAACAGAGAAAAAATGTGCAATGTGAATCGACAATGAAAAGCACTGGTTTCAGCTCTATGGGTTTCAAAAACAGACAGATGATGATATATCAGTCTAAGTAAGTCCAAAAACTATTCTTCAAAGTTGAAGAAATGAAACATTTTGCAGCCTCTATTCAGCCTTCAGAGACTAAATAGACTCTGTAGTGTCCCTTACTCTCAGTCTGTGTTGCACTCACAATAAATTCACATTTGTTTGACGTTCTGTAAAGGTAGGTCTGTCGCTTGTTGAGTTCAGGTAAAAAGTTAAAGAGTTTTAGGAGAGACTTTGACTTAGTGAAACTTGTTAGGCTCATACACAGCATGGACTTTAAAGAAAAAAAAAAAAAATCCTATTGCAGCTGTGTCTCTGGAGCCCGCCGGCCCTCTGTGTTTACCGCCTGCCCTGTACATCCTCATTTTTTCTCATCTACTTAAATTAGACCTCCCCTCACTGAGCCACTGTGTAGCAGTGCTCCAGACTGCCCTCCTGCTAATAAGAGTACCTCAAAGCAACTACAAAGGGATCTTGATGTCATTAGCTTAAAATCAAGGCTTTAGAGCGCAAACGTGTAATTAACTTTGTCACTGAACACAGTTAGACACACCTTCACAAAACAACAGCAACTAGCCACCGCTGTGTGACCCAGTCTGAATACAACACGGTTAAGTCATCATACCCAAATGATCAATGTCCAATCCACAGTAGATTTCTGGCTGGCACCTCATATCTTTGAGGTCACATGTAAAAAAAAGCATTGGAATGAAAATGCACCTATTGCTGTATATTACAGTTTTTGGAGGCAAGAATGTCAGTGTGATCAGGTTAGCTGAAACATTTACAATCCCTCTGGGGAGAATTACAGCAAAGGATGAGACAAATACAGACGAATAAAACATCCTGAAGGTTATGACTTTGTGTGTTTTGGAAAAGCCAAAACACATATTTATGTGTTGGTCCTATTATTTTATATTGATATTTAGGGTCACTATGAGCATTTTAATTTTAAAAATTGGTTTGACTCAGCAGCTTCTGCGACCAGGTTTCAAAACTCATGTATTCAACACAGGAGAACTCTAAGCTCTACATGCTAAAATGTAGAAAACAGTGGCCATAATAAGTAGCATAATTAATATACTGTTGTCTGTGGCAGTGGGCAGACAACACAGTCAACAGTCAAAACAGTATGGCAGAATCGTAAAACAAAGCATGCATGAAAATGTGTTGAGATGGTGATGCCAAATTGTTTACAAAGAATGGAATTAAATATATCAAATACAATTTGTTTATAACATGTGTTTATTATTTAAAGGGATAGTGCACCCAAAACTGGAAATGCAGCCATTATCTACTCACCCATATGCCGAGGGAGGCTCAGGTGAAGTTTTAGAGTCCTCACATCACTTGTGGAGATCCCAGGGCAGAGGGAGTAGCAGCACAACTCCACCTAATGGAGGCTGACGGCGTCCGCTACAATGAGGCTATAAACAGAATTCAAATGACGTGTTTTCCAAACAACTTTCTTCAGGCTTCAGGACACTTGGATCACTACGGACTAGCAGTATGGAGATATTTTGTGGTTTCAATTATGTGTTTTTGGACGTTTGAATCTGGGACGCCGTCAGCCTCCATTAGGTGGTGTTGTGTTGCTAGCCCCTCTCCCCTGGGATCTCCACAAGGGATGTGAGGACTCTAAAACTTCACCTGAGCCTCCCTCGGTATATGGGTGAGTAGATAATGGCTGCATTTCCAGTTTTGATGTAATTTTCTTGTAATGGCCAACAATTGTTATGTTTTCGTCTTGTGTGAAGGAACTATGTAACACAGTTTTATATTCTGTCATGGAGGACAGCAAAAAAAATCAAATATTTAAACTTTGAACAGGAATGCCATCTATCAGTACTTTTTCCGGTATGCTCTACTGACAGCAGCAAATTTTACTGTCCTGTTCGTATCCACTAAAATGATATCTGTTTTGCCATCTACTGTCTGCCTTTTATTTTAGGACTGTGCTACAGCCAGCTGTGGTTATCTTCATCCACTGCAAGCAAACTTCCTTTTGTATCTGACTTTAAGTTTATATATTTTTTTATAACCTGCATAGATAACGGATTTTACTTAAAGGGGGAGTAACTGAAGGTCTGGCAAAAATATCCTGCACATTTCATGCATTACTTCACTCACATATGGTGTGCACTTCTTAATCCAGTGTTAGTTAATTCTTGCATTAGGGATTTCAGACCACTGAGTGGCAGAAATAGTGCAAAACCAAAGACCCTTCAACCAAACAAAAGGCATTATGATGCTCTAGTATGCAATTTTAGATGCCAGCACTCCAGAAGCAAAAGAGGCATGACAGGCACAGCATCGGCCTCGAGTGTGACATAACATACGCGACAGCAGCAGCATGATGTGGCAATAACAATCATTCCTGTTAGTGGCTGATCTTGTCCTCTGTTTGGAGGGTAAGGAGCTCCCAGACCTCATTGTTTTCCCAGTTCGCAGACATTGGCTGCTGTTATTCTTTTTCGAGTTAGCTGCTAACTACTTCTAGCTGCTTTATAAATTTCCCAGTGGTGGGTCACACACATGACATATCATCAATATGTCACACCCAAACCCATCCATGGCCCATCCTCCTGGCTCTCTCTTTAACACCAACATTGATTTGGCGCTGTTACCCCCTCCACTGCTGGCTTAAAGGCACAACAGCTCTGTCCACCATTCCGGGGTCATACCTTTAATAAAGAATGGTGAGGCAGAATAACGGTGCAACATTTCTGTCTCGAACATGCATTGTAAAAGGAGCTTTTGAGTGACACTTCCAGCCTTCCATGTGATTCAATGTTAGTGTAAAAAAGTGTATTTGAACTTGAATCATCAGAAACATAACTATGTGACCTTGTAGTCATTTAAGGATTTTATATTGACTACAAAGTTACACATGTACATGTAACACAGGAACTATATGTCCTATAGCATTTAAGAAATGAGTGAAATATTTTGCTGTGTTGTAACATTGAGAAAATTGTATATTACACTCTTCAGTTTTGACGTTTTTTTTTTTAAGATTTTTTTGGGCATTTTTAAGCCTTTAATTGATAGGACAGACAAGTGTGAAAGGGGGAGAGAGAGAGGGACATGCAGCAAAGGGCCACAGGCTGGATTCGAACCCGGGCCGCTGTGGCAACAGCCTTGTACATGGGGTGCCTGCTCTACCACCAAGCCACCGACGCCCCCAGTTTTGACGTATTAATCATTTACAGGGACACATCGTATCAGGAGCAATTCCAATCATCCCCATTTTTCCTCTCAGTTACTGGTAGACGGGGCATATTGGCAGTCAGTGATCTTTGTTAAACCTTTGCTAATGTGAGGTGAAAACTCATCTAATCTTTTTAATCTATCAGTGTCTGGTTCGAACCAAGAGTGTCACACCTCTTCAAGGACAGATGTGCATGTGTGCGCGTGTGTGTGTAGGGTTGTCTGTGTGAGTCTTACACTCCCCAGACCTGGAATTATCACTTCTCACCTGATTTTGGTTTACACATACACGCTGTTAAGTATCGCTGCCAGAGCCTGAGCAGTAACTCTTCCATCACGGCGACACCTGGTCAGCTGATAATCAAGTGTTGGCCTTACTGGAAATGAGGTTAGCTGCTGTGTCCTTGTGGCCATACACAGAACAAATAAAACATTTCAGATTCAGACGCATGTTAAGGTCTCGGCCAAACAGTTGCACAAAGCACACCACAAAGACTACAACCAATGACCAACTATGCATGTGTGAAAGAATATAAATCTCCATAGTACCAGGCCATGGTAGTCTGTATTCATCATTCAAAAAGGGAAACAAGAAGACCAGCAGGACAGCTTAAAAAACACAAGCTAGCACATTAACAACACGACGCATTGTTGAAAGAACAAATAATATACACCATGTGCTAACAAAAATAACAATTAGCCTACCAATCTTTTTGCTAAAGAGCTCAATGGCTACAAAAAAAATATTCTTACCTAAAATATCGTGTTTGTTTTGATCTCATGCCCTCTTGACTTTAGCTGTTTGCTTTTCTCACTTCTGTTTCTCTTCTCATGCAATGAGCTGAACTGCCAATCAGAGTGATTTCATTCACCAACAGGCTTTGCCAATGTGCTGAATCAGCTGCAAAAAAAGCCGTCATAGGCCAACTGCTGCCAACAGTGCGGGACACCCCGCCAAAACTAAGGCAACGGACGCTCATGAACATCCCCACATTGACCGACAGCCAACCTTCAGCTTGGTGTGTCAGGGGGCCCTTACCCATTGTTCCTCTCTTGCACTTGCAGCAATTTTCTCATCTGCTTACAGGGTAACTTTGGTATTTTTCAACTTGGACCCTATTTTCCCATGTTTTTGTGTATAAGTTGCTAGGGAACAAAAATTTTTGAAGTTGGTCCAGCTGCAAAACAGGCTGCAACACTCATTGTTAGAGTTTTAACTAGAAACAGCCCTGAAATTGCTATTGCCAAAGCCACCAATCTGAGCCTATCAGCTAATCTCTATAGGTTATATTATGACCATAGTTATGTCCAGATAAAAAGGTCTTGGGGCGTCGGTGGCTTAGTGGTAGAGCAGGCGCCCCATGTACAAGGCTGTTGCCGCAGCGGCCTGGGTTTGACTCCACCCTGTGGCCCTTTACTGCATGTCACTCCCTCTCCCTCCCCCCCCCCCTCGCACTTGTCTGTCCTGTCAAATAAAGGCTAAAAATGCCAAAAAAAAAAATATCTTAAAAAAAAGGTCTACTAGCTAGTTAGGCTAAGTAGTTTGACAAATAGTAAACAAAGTAAACTTTCTTGGGAAAAGCAATCGGTAGAGGTGGAAAAAAGCATGCTCTTATGCTAATATTAATCCCTAGCCACACGTCTTACCCATAAGTCTACTACCCCAAATGTTACAAATGTAACCCCATATTTGAGGTTAAACCTAGTGCAACATTTCTCTTAAGTCTCACTCGGAGAACACTGCATTATATGCCGTGTGCATCCCATGGGGTGTAGGGTAGCTTAGACCTGCTGGGAGTCTGGGCACAAAGAGGCCCCTCTGGTTCTTTTTGCTTCACATGAGCTAAAAGTAGGACATTGGACATGAGGGAATGCAGACAGACTGTGGCTGCATTCCCTCATGCACAGAGGACCAGTGAGGTAATACATGCCATCAGTTATCATCCCCCATGGCCTACAATAGGAGACTGGCCACTGTCTGTGATCCTGAAGGTGTTCCCTGGGGCCAGTACTGGGGCTATGGAGATGCCATATTATTATTACACTGGGAAAGTTTGCTGAGCATGCATAGTCTTTTTCAAGAACACCCTGCTTTACATTCAAGGGATGCTCCTGCCCCAAGTCTTCAGTGTCTTTAAGACAGAAATATAATGTGACATGAAATACAAATAACAGCTACTACCAACTCTTACACTCAGAGAAGAAGAGGTTACAATTTCTACCCTATAAGTCTATCTTAAGACAGTACTCACGTCATATATGCGTCAGTTATGGGTCCCTGTGACTGGTCCGTTTCGGCTGTGAAGCAATTCCTTTGTAGCACCACTTCTCTGTAAGTAACAGGGGACAGGTTCCATATTCTTTAGTCACCTTTTTGGCAAAATATGCTGTTTTGATATAGGTCATTTGTGTGATTAAGGGCATCCTTTATTTCTTTACAACAGAAACTTGAACAAAATCTGAGCAAATAGCCAAGCTATTGGGGAGGGGGTGGCCGGACATAACCTCTCGCTGTGTTATTATATATTTTACATCCGGTCAGAAATCCGGTCAGAAATTTAAAAGCTGCAAGTAAAGACATAAAATAAGGAGGTGGAGAGTCCATATAGTGTGGGTGGGAGGGGTGGTGGATGGGTCCAGCAAACCCTGGACTTTCACTTGGGAGCCTGGCGTTTGCTTCATATATGAATGTAAAGCTAAACCATGATGTTTTTTTCTAAATCTAACCAGTGCTTTTTGTTGTCTTAATCTAGCCATGTGATTTTTTTTTTATGTCCCAGTGTTGATTGCGACATCCTGGAACATCAACAGCAGATGAGGGAGGATACCTGGCAGGTAATATGTAGACGTGAAAGACCATTGACAAAGAAACGAACTGGGACGACTTTGGATAAGAAGGTGTTGTTCTTTTAGTTGTAGTGGTTGTAAATTATATTAAAAACTTTAAATGTCTTTTAATTAACTAAACAGCAGTTCCAATAGTTCCTAATGATTTTGCACCCCAAAAGATAACAGGCTTCAGCAGTTTTACAAATCAAGTCAATAGGCTATCTTTCTCCTGGTTTCACATGTAAGTTTATTGCTAGTGTTTTTTTCCGGGAAATGTAACACAACTTTGGAAGATGCTCATTTAATTTGGCTAACTAATTTTGCACGAAACAAGGTCTGTGGATTTTGATTAACCATAGTTAACACTGAGAATGAGATCTGTTTAGGCCCTCTTTAAAAAGACTGACTCAATACAGGGCAACAGTAACTGTCAAGAATATCATTCAAGATCATTTTCATTCATCTTTTATTTCATCATTTATCTGAAGGGTAGAACTGGAGTGCATTATAAGGAGCCAAGATAGATTTCAGTCCGTCATCTGGTCTTGGCATGCTGTTGAGGATGCTCCTGTTCAGGGTCATCCACTTTAAGTGCTTTATAATAAGTGGAACTATTTAACACGGTGGTGTGTTCAAGTGAAAACCTGCTGACTTTGATATTTTGATTCAGTTGAAAATATTCTGACATGAATGGAAAAAAAAAAAAGTTGTACAAAATTTATCAGGTGAAAGCATTCTTACCCAACCCATTTTACTTTTGTCAATACATTTTTGGGTAGAATCTTAATATTCAGTATGCATATCAAATATATGGCAATGTATGTGTCATGTATTGAAACACTCTGGGAATATTTCTGTAAGTGGATGTAGTTGCTGACATGGTCTCCACTCGGAGCCCAATTTGGTCCCATTAATAACGAACATAAGCAGACACACATGGGGGCCCAAATGGAGTTGGTCGACAACTTTTTATGGTACTCAAAAGCCAGCCTGTGGGTCACACAAGAACGTGATGGCACAGCTCTTCATAGCAATATAGTTTGCATGAAAATATGATAAGAAATGGACATGTGGCTGCGCTACCTATTTTTGTCAAATTTTGACGCTTTGTTACACCCCGGTGTCTCATAGCGATGCACAAGGCATCATTTAGCATCTGTATGTAATGCACAGCTGAAACGCTTTGTGACGTGGTTAATGTTGCAAACCAGCCGCTTTTAGGTTTAGGCAAGAACAAATTACATTAAACAACAATAATTTTTGTTTTTACACAGAACGTGAGCTGCGGCCTCCTGGATGATCAACCCAGTCTCACTCCGAAATCATCAAAGTGCTTGGACACTGACTTGCGGCATCAGACACTGACGAAAAAGCTTTCCTCAAACGTCAGCATGATACGCGGCTGATCGCTGTTACAGTTCAACGGCGCTGGGCAGCATCAGGGAAATGCGACGGGACAAAAGGTGGACAGGAGTGGTGGATAGGTCCAACAAACACCAACTTTCACCCAGGAGAGCGGTGCCCGCATCCTGTTAGACTCTGAAACCAAACCCTGTTCTTTTTTGTAAACTTAACCATGTGCTTTTGTTGCTTAAACCTAATCATGTGCTTTTGTTGCTTAAACCTAACCACATGTTTCTGTTGCCTAAACCCAACCACGTGCGTTAGTTGTTGGAAGAAAAACGTCAATTTGCATTGTAGCACTGACATAGTGCATTTATTTTGAAAGAGACTGCATGTAAACAGTAAGTTTTCTGTGAAAACGGAAGTGTATTTTGAAAGAAGACAATGCATGTAACAGGCAGAACTTGACAAGGCGTCCCAGAACGTCAACAACCAGCGCACCCAGTGTAGCTTTCACGTGATACCTAGACGTGGAATGTCCACGACCAAACGTCAATATATGACGAGGTCGGAGTGAGAATGTGTTGGGATCAAAGTCCATTTTTGTTGAACCCCTCCATCTACTTTTCCTCCCACCCTGCAATGTTCTTGTTGTTCACACTACATCAGCTGCTTTCAGTGTCAAGTATTGCCAGGGATGGGTTTCTAATGGAGTTGGTTGAAAGCCGTCTCATAATGACGTTAAAGAGGGCCTTTAGTATTGATAGTGCACGTTGAGGGGCATAAACTACCAGTACGAAGGCTCTGGGCATGAGAACAGGCTGGGAAGCTGCTAAAAGAATCTGTTCACACCAGCCTCCCTTACCATGAGTTATATTCAGCCATAGGGTTGGTTGGTTTTACCTACTGAGACTCTGAGACTTCTGCCAATACCTCAACACAATAGTTTGTGATGCTCAAAGTATTGAAAAAATTACAAACCCGAGAGCAGTGTGTATTTCCACAAACAATGAATAATCCAAAGACATTGTTATGAAAAGTTTTCTTTTGAACTCCTCTCCACCAAAGAACAGTTCTATGAAAACGGCCCAAGGTCACAAACAAAAGATTCACCTCTGTTGTTCTGGGTTGGCAGTGAAAGTCATATATCTGAAAAAGTTGGCAACTAAAAAGAAAACTATCTGCATGGTTGGATAGAGATGAAGTAATTGAGAAAATATGCTTTTGTGAATTAGGTGAACTAACCATTTAACAGCTGGAGAGCTGAGCAGACCCATCAGTGAAATCTATTTAGTTCAGTTTGACAGTAACTGGACAGAAAACTGCTTCCTTTTTAACAAAATATAAAATGTCTGAGCTGCAAACTGCCTCAATCATGTCGTCTCTACAGGTTTCCATCAGTGTGACAATTTCATGTGGATGCTGAAAAGATCTGAGTCTCACATTTAATATAATACAATTTAACCTATATTGATCCCCAGAGGGAAAGCTCAGCAATGGTAAACAGCAGTGTTAGTGCCTTGCTCTGGAGAAGAGAAGTCCTAACCCTTAACTAAAGAAAACCTTTAACTAAAACCAACAGCAGGAAATGAGGTAAGAGCATGAGTGTGCCCTGTAACCTCTGGAGATCGGCAAAGAGAAATGAGTGTCAGACACATTGTTATCACCTGTCTTTATGGCATCACACAGCAGCTGTTTGTGTATGTGTGCAGGAGTGGGTGTGTTTACTTAAAGCCACCCTCTATAAATCAATGTCAAATCAAGATGAAGGCTATATATGACTGAGGCAATTATCACATAGGACCTATGTAGACACAGAGTGACTGGGAGTCAATTATCAATGTGACTGCTTAATTTTCACTCTTGGCCTGATCTAGCACCCGACACCTCATAAGGCAGGAAGAAAGAAAAGAAAGGGAGCGACAGGAAGGGATTAAATATTGAGGTGAGTTCTTTTATTTGCCAGAAAAATGCTGCATTTTTAGTGAATGAGTAGCTTAATTGAATAATAGCCATTTTACATAATTTCCAAATAATGTTTCTTCCATTTAATTTTATTTCTAAATATATGTAAAATTAATCTTTTCCCTCAGTTTGTATTCTTTTCAGGGTGGAAAATACTAAACATACCTTCTCTTACTGTACGTTCAAACCAACAGCGACCAGAGCTTCCAAAACGGTGGAAGTCATTCGTTTTCAATGAGAGCCCAGCGACTTGGGCGACTTGGGCAACCTGGTCATCAGCCGCGCGACTTGGGCGACCAAAGCGCTCCAGAGAGGAGCTAAAACTTGTTTAACTTTATGGTAATGAGGTCTGACGCGGTTCGGCGACAATCAATCAGAATGCTGACGTGCTTCGATGAAGCGGGTCCCAAAGAACAAGCCATGTAATGTTGGTTCCTACAGCACACTTGTTCCGACAATATTGGATATTGAGAAGTTTCTTACTTGCGTTCACGACCACTCAGTCCTTTAGTGTCTGTGACTGAGTCACGGAGGTAGCTGGTTGGTCTGGGGAGTTTTAAAGTGTGTAATGTTGGGGATGACAATGGGATGACATACTGCAAAGCAAAGCATTTTATCAACACAGACAACGGTGTCTTCGAATGCACAAGGCGGCAGCAGCACACAACACAGCAGCAATATCATCTCCCATGTTGAGTCCATACGATTTTGGGGATAAGCATAACTTTCTGGAGGCCAACTATGAGCTTTTTGACTGGACAACAGCAAGCAGCAGCTATGCTGCTTTCAAGCCAGTAGTCCACTTTGCGGCTCCTTTAAATTGACAAGTACGATCAAATGTTCAATGATTGACGTGATGAGCGACTAGAGCGACCAAGCTGCCACAAAATTTTTGACAGTTGTGCTTCTTGGGCGTCTGCGAGAGACTTTGCCTCTTTGGAAGCTTCTGGTTTGAACGTACAGTTACATAAAACCAAGAATCATGAAGTGAAAGGGTGGACATGGAGCTCTGACTGCTGTTACTGACAGTTACAGTAGCATAATAATAATCTGATTTATTTTCACATATAATTTTGGAGGGGTAAGAAGACAGACAACAAAGAGGCTGGAAAAGCAGTTTTTATGATATGCCCATAAACACTGCTTTCAGCCTCTATATACATCCCACACTACTTTTATTTCAGTGTTGCTGCTATAAGAGCATTTAAATGGAATGGTAAGCAGGACCTCTTTAAAAATATATAAGGAGATATACTTTTCTGCAGTGATGCTGGAGTTCACACTGCAGCCTCTTCTCTAAAGTCTGCAGTTAGTTTCTGCTCCCTGTGGAAATTAATTGTAGCATCTTTTTGTCAGGCATGTGTGTGGAAACTGTCAAAACTGACACACTGACACACCTGAACCTTTTCAGGAAACAGTCAGGAAGACAAATCTGACTATCACAGCACCTCACATGCTGTGCTGTTGTCATTGTACATGGACCAACTCGCCAACAGTTTGCAAGGCTGGCGCAGAGATGCGTGCCCAAGAGAAAAGCCTACATTGCTGGTCGGAATGAGGAAAAACATCTACTTTTAAACATTATGAAAGACTTGGATATCACAACACTAACACAAACTAAAATACATTTATTAATTAGTTTAAAATAAAACAAACAAAAAAAAGGCAGCTGAGATTTTCTAATTGTTATACACTTGTTTAGGTGTGTGTGCGTGTGTGTGTGCGTGCATGCGTGTGAGAAAAAAAAGATAAAAAAAAACATAACTACCTCGCTCTTTGCCAGACTGACATGCGGTGGCTTTAGGTTCTCACACAGAGAGGCATGTGATGAAGGTTAAATGCAATGCACTCATCCTGGCATTTATTGTCTTCCACACAGACACCATGAGACACAGCGACGCCATCTTATACTAAACACAACTAGCTGCCTTATGTACCCTCCCTGCTGCAGGAAATTAGGTGGACAAGACCACTAAGGAGGGACCAACATTATATGAAATAATAAATATTTGCATGAAATCAACCATACCAAAAATAAAATACAAAGAATAAATATTTACATAAATACAAATTCCTACTGATAAATCAAGAATACATAGACTCAAAATAATCATATCAATCAGCACTGTTTGTACCTCCACTCCCCCTCTTCATCTAAATGGTTTGCTCCTGGAGCTCTTAAGCAGGTGCTTTGGTCTACCTCACTCCTTTGCCCCGCCCCCCTGAGGACACAACCAGGAAGAGGTGAGTACAGACACTGTCGGACCCTGGGGACGGAGAGGTGGAGAGATGAATCTGGGGCAGGGCAGTTTGGTCAAGGCAGAATTTAAAATACTGTATTTATTTATGGTTTTTATTTTTTCCCCTTGGTTTTATCCCCCTATTTTCTTTTAGCTCTTCCTCTTTCTTCTTAATCTTGTTGTCTTTGCTGTTGCCTGCTTTAAGGTGCATCTAGGCCTGTAGGAGGTGCAGGCCTGTTGCAAGTCAGATCCCCTTCAGAACTTTTAGAGTAATTCTTCATACCAAAATGTTGCATACATGCATTTTTCAAGTTTATTTGCAGAATTGTATCAGTTGAATTTTCAGTAAACTGTGTCCTTTTTAATCATTTGGCGGTTAGTTAAACTTTCTCTGATAAATTTGGTAAATCAACACACCATGCTATTATTCCAATACAGGCCGATTCAAATAACGCTAAACGTTTTTTTTCTTTTCTTAAACATCAAATGTAGCACAAACTTTTGATCATTTTACCTTCAAAGGAAGAAGTACAACAATTTTAGGGCTAACAAACAACTTTTTTCATGGTCTTGTTTCCACCATGTGTAAGCTTTGCTTCAGAGATTGTACGGTACTGTAGGGCTGACGATGCCCTACTGACTGGTGGTGCAGAAGCTGGATGTTGGAGATGGATAGCAATTTATTTTTTTCACAATACACACACACACACACACACACACACACACACCATGACGGTGTAAATTGAGGAAAAGAAATGGAGCAGGGAGAAAAAATACTCCTCTCTCTTTGTTCATCCTCACAAATGAATGGAGGGAACTCTTGGAGACACTCGCTTTCACTCAGCTTATGACTGTATGTGTGTGTGTCTGTGTATATCTGTGTGTCTTTGAGTTTAGAGTGTTTCCGAAGTGTGAAAGAGGTAGAACGAGAAGACATAGTGAGGTGTTTCTTTTCTCCCTTTTTTAAAAAATGTATATATAGTAAGTGTGTGTGTGTGTGTGTGTGTTTGTGCTTGAACTGTATATGTAACACCATATGATGTCAAGGCTACAGCAATAATAGTTGTGTCTATCATGGTTTTCACACACAAGATGAAAAATTGGATAGACCCTAACATACTTAACACCAGAAGGCGGTGATAATACGCCTGAAGCTGTTTACCAGCTGTTAAAAAAAAGGAAATACAAGTTAAGGTGAAAAATGAGATAATGGCCATGCAGCAGCAGCAGCAGCAGCAGCAGAAGAAGATTCAAGATTTAAAAGGCTTTATTTTCAATTCTACAGCTGCAACAGATTTGTAGAGAATAGAAACAACCTTTCACTCTGAATTGACCCGCGATGTGGACAGTGCAAAAGTATAAATACAGAAGTCAAAGAGAATAGAGGAGGTAATAAAAAAATCAGAATAAATATGCATTATAAAGTAGTGCAGAGATGTAAATGCAATCAGTTTGAATTAAAGATATTTCTTACAAGGATCTCCAAACACTAGCATAGGTAGCTAACAACTAATTAGCAACTAACACAAACTCATGGATGATTATTTTATTAGGGACAATGTACACAAGCATTAAACAGGAGCATAACCTTATGTCACAACACGGGATACTGGCACTGAGCTTTACCACCCAGAAGCCCACTGGTACAGAGGGATAAATAAAGCGAAGGTTCTGTACTCTAAACCACTTTTCACATAACAACCCAGTCATCAGAAGAAGATGTTGGCAAGCATGTTTCTACAAACCATGAATACACATTTCATATGTCATATCAGTGTTTCTAAAGCGATGTAATACATAGGCTGACTTTGTCATTAGGAGGAAGAGGGGATGGTGGATGGCGTGATAGCTAGGTCAACTGGTTGCCAAACTGCAGACTACTGCTCAAGACCAACTAGCAACAAAACAAGTTGTTTTTTAGCTAGTCATTGTGTTTTGATGTTTCGCCGTCGGCGTGTTTCCACGAGCTTTTAAGGCTCGAACATGGTTGTTTTGTTAAAACTTGTCTGTGATTTTTCCGTCAGCTTTTAAGGCTTAAACAAAGGTGTTTTTTAGTGACTTGTCTGTATTTTTCCAGTGGCGATAGTTCCCAAAAAAAATCTGAAAATCAGAAACTTCTTTACCGTAACGTCGCTGCTTGTCCTGCCAGGATTGTGGCCTCCAAACTGGGTATTTTAAGCCAAAACATGATATTTACTGACTATACCAAGCACTTTTCGTGTCAACCCAACCATGATGCTGTTAAAATGAAGTTTCACTGTATCCGGTATATAGTTACATACAAATATAACAAAGCCATGTTTGCAGAAACGTACATTGCCAACATTTTTTCTAGTGATTGGGTTGCATACAACCTTAATCCTGCCTTCTATGAGCGCAGAATGCCTGGTTATGACAGTGTCCATTTATACAACAGGCACTGGCAAGGTATTGATATCCCTGCCCCAAATGCCCAGGTAAGTACATGCAAATCTAGCACACTGTACTCACTGAGGTGTGGACAATCCTGGAGAGCCAAGTAGAGACTTCTACCTCTGCTCACAGAACTAGGGTTACAATGCATAACTGCCACACCTATCCCTCTTGCCTCCCTTTGCTATCTTATAGCGTGAAACATCACACAGCGTCTGGGGCTGTGGCATTTTACTGACAGCATCACCACCAACTAGCAGCCACATGAAGCAGCCAACATAAAAAGATTAGCTTTATAAAATTAACAAAATAAATACAGCATATATTTGAAACGATTTGTTCATGTGACAAATCCAGGATGGTATGAATTTGTGGAAATATATTTACCCGCTCCTGTATAAACAATCAATTTCTCCCTGGTTAGGCAACCATAAAAAAAAAAAAAAAAAAAAAAATCAAA
The DNA here is from genome assembly GCF_011397635.1 of Epinephelus fuscoguttatus. Lineage (NCBI taxonomy): Eukaryota > Metazoa > Chordata > Actinopteri > Perciformes > Serranidae > Epinephelus > Epinephelus fuscoguttatus. The sequence continues at coordinate 12,458,556 of NC_064754.1, read as the reverse complement.
ACTACTCCCTCAAGAGTTAAAAAAATCCATGTCTGTGGCTCCTTTATAAATCCAGCACTGAGTAGAATCCTATAGTAGGCTGTTTATAATTCTACGGAGGCCAAGGGAGAGAAAGAAATGGTGGTGAAAAAGCAACACAATGAGGCCTGTCTGGTCAAAGACTGTTTGTTCTTAGAGATTCTGGACACACACACACACACACACACATAGTTAGCTGGTCAGCAGTGGGATGAGCAGGGCAACAGGGTTATTGATTTTTGCTTGTTGTTGTTTGGAAGGCTAGCTTGTCATAGCCGCGCTCCAGATGATGTCCAGATAGACTGCACACAGCAACAACAAAAGTCATTTAGTCTGGAGGGGATGAGGAGCAGATTTAAAGATAGAACACTCAAAGGCAACCCTTTCAAAGGTTAAACCTACAGCTGGCCCCGGCGTAATCAAAGGGACAATACTGCTTATTGTTGAGACAGAAAAAAAAAAAAAGTTTTCCAATAATCTTTGTGTGCTTGGTGATTCTTTTTCTTTTGTTTGGTCTATATCTATTTTTGATGCATATGAGTCATTGTTCTACAATAATTTTTAATACAATAAATTACTAATTAAGTACTGAGGTGTATAAACAGCTTAACAGCAGTTGGCTGCTAAAAAGAAGCATTTTAATATGAGTGATTATTTTTGTCTTCAAAGCTTTCTACTTAAGTCAGTTGATGAGTCATACATTTTGGGTGCAATCAGCATGAAAGTAAAAAGTAACTTGCCAAAAGTAAAACAAGAAACACTGGGCCCCATTCAGCAACATCTTGTTTTTTCATCTTGTTAGTTTTTTTTTTCTTAAATGTGTTCTTGAGAAAGGTTAGAAGTAAAGTCTATGCGAGACTCATGACATGTTCTTGAACTGCAATTTTGTATGTATACTTTTGGTTGATAATGATGAATCCCACTGACCACATAATTTAAAAGTAAAATAAAAGTGTGTGCTGGTTGATCCTAATAAGTAAAGGTAAACAGCTTGCAAATCAAAGAATAAGAACGTTAAGAGAGAAGTCAAGAATGCCCAACTGAAAGTCCAAAGAGGCTGGAGCACTTGAATATAAACATAAAATAAATAAATAATAATAATAATAATAATAATAATAATAATCATAAATGAGGATTTATAAATAATAATAGAGTAAATAATAAAGGTTTGAATGCAAAACGAGCTTTAATATTTAGCAGTGTCAGTGGTGCATATAAAAAAGAGAAAAAAAAAGATGCATGGGATTCTAAAAATGTTTATTTATCAGTTACCCAACCGGAAAAAAAAAAACAAAAACAAAAAAAAAACCTTGATGCATTATAGTAGCACAGTTGCCAGGACTGAGAACAGAAAAAAGCACCACAATGCTCCCCAAACTGTGCATATGTGTTTGAGAGAGAGCTGAAGAGAGGAGGAATGAAGGTGGAAGGTGGACTATTTTATGCATTATTTCTGCAAGCAATTAATAACTTACTTGGAACATTGCTTTATCACTATCTGCCCTGCCTACATGACCATCCATAATATTTACTAGCTTTATCTTTCACTAACTATTAGATGGCCATTAACATAATGCATAATGCTTTTTGTCATGAAATGTAAAGAAAATAATTATTAAAAAAATATTATAAATGATAAAACATAGTATTGTAATTTAAAGAAAACACAGTAACCAGTTATTTTGCACAAATATGTAAGCACAAAATATGCATAAGTGTACTGTTGAGTGTGATTCTGTTGTTACCTAAGAAAAAATCCCAAATAAAACATTGGTGAATGTCAGACTCTTTGAAACATAGAAAGTACAGGACTGTGACAGCAGAATCCTGGGTTTGTGTCCAGGCTGCTGTCTTTGGTTGGATTTAGGCAACAAATGCACCTTAGTTACACTTGGGGGAAAGACTGTGATTTTGGTTCATTGTTAATAAAAAAATGTAATTTAAAAAAAAAAAGAGAGAGAAAATTATGTTGTCAGTGAACATTTTGCTGATACATTTAGTATCAAAATTTTTGCATGCTTTGTACGTTACTTGGCAACAATTCCTCATCAAGTTAATAGAAAACATAATTTGCTTGGCATTAAGTTTCCCCTAAAATTATTTGCTGTTTGAACTGTGTGCATATAAACGTTTTTTTTTTTTATTTCTAGGATTTTCAATGCCACGGTTTCCTTCACTTTTGTTTTTAATGCCTTTTTCCCCCTCAATGCCTGTTCATATGCCTATGATTGCTAGATGTCGTCAAGTCTGCTTAGAAAGTCCCAGTTTTCAGAACGCATTCTGTGACAATTTACCACTCTGGGCCTGCCATGTAATGGCTTGATTGAAAATTCTACTTTCTGGTTTGTGTCACTGGGCAGCTCTCAACTGAAAAGACATAACAGCATGAAGCTTATACTTTATGAAATCGTTAGTTAAATAGAAGGGTCATACTGCAAAACACAAAATTGGGCCCCTCAACTACCAATTATTAGTGTCTTTTGTTAGCAGTGAGAAGCGACGTCAGTACAGGACTCTGTACACATTTTCAAATGATTTGTTTTTCTGCATTTCATAACCCTGTGTGTGCTGCTTTCTGTTAAAGAGGCCTGGGTAGTCATTTTTAATAGATATTTGTTTGCATTCAGTATGGACATAAGTGGTGTAAGAGGATCGACCCTGAACACCCGCCTATTCATGACCCTCAAAATTTTGTGCTTCTTTCAGAACCTTAACCTGCTTGCTTTGATCTTGTATCTCTTAAACCCTATGGCCTTAGATGGATCCATCGAGGAGCCACCATGACAGCATCCATCCTACACGGGGTCTCGCTATCATTTCAGGGAGTCCCCAGAAGAAGGCATGGTCCCAAGGCCATCATCTTTCTATGCTGCCCAGTGAACAATTTCAGTTACAGTAAATCACTGACTCTACTGGTTTGTAATAGTGTTGACCGGCCCTAATCTTCTTTCTTATGCCTTATCTTAATTTTTCCCCAAAATAATTTATACTCTACGCACTGCCATGTTTTTATGCATTTATGGGCTTTAAACTAATATGTCTGAAATCAAAGTTGATATGTTTCCCAGTCTTTACACTAATGAAGATTTTGGTTGTTAAGCCAGAAAATGTAATCTGTGATTGAGGGCAAAACGCCCTGCCTATGTGCTTGTGTTCATAACTCAGACTTGCTGGTGCCTTCAACAATTGCTTGGCAACAAAAGGGCTGACCAAGCTCCTGCTTATTTATTCATTTAATCATTTATTTGTTGTCTAACTCATTTAACATTTATCGGACCACCAGAAAACTCATTAAGATTCAAAATAATTTCTACAAGAGACAAAAAATTTGAAAGAAGACAACTCAATATGGCAGACAGGACTATGCATACAACATCTAGCATCTTCTAAAGTATAGAAACAGAAGAATAAGTGACAGGGAGAAGAAGGAAGGAGGGAGAGAAGGAGCAGGGAGTGACAGGGAGGGAACAGCAAAGGGATGAGAGAGAAGGAGTGAGTCACTCAGCACAGACTAACTTCTAACTCCTGCCCACGGTGTGTGAGGGGAATAACGATGGATGTATTCTGTCTCCTAACTCCCTTTAACTTGTTTTATCTTTTAGTACCGGTGCAGCTAAATGAGGTGTGATTTTAATTTAAGAAAGACTTAAATAAATATGTGAAGACAGATGATTTGAAACACTAATCTGCAGCACAAATACAAAACTGAAAAACATGCTGTTGATATAAGCGGTGGAGGTCACTGAAACAAAGTAGTAAGACATCATTATTACAATGTCTATTAGAGACAAGAAGAAACCGTTTGAGAATGTTGCAGCGCAGTGAACTGGCCGTCTGAGCTCGACTCAAGCTGGCTAATATTGTCACCTGCAACTCAGCTGATCAATTTGCTGGCGGCTGGTTTTTAAAGCATGCCACCTGTTTCAACAGCCAGTCAGCTTAAAGTTAAGTCTGCTGGTCAAGTCAAATTGAATGTGTTCGCTTGCAGTCACTGCTGCTGCTCGCTGTATGTGCTTATGCCCCCTCACACACACACACACACATTCTCATTGACTGACAAATGCATCTCACTATCACTATCCTCATTCATATTCTAAGAAGCTACAAATTATAATCAGCCACAAAATAAGCCTGAAAAGCTAAAAATCAGAACAGAAGTACAAAGAGTTGTTGCATAGACATGATACACCATCTCATCTAGTTGGATTGGTGTGAACCTGCAGGTATTCAGAAATGGTTCCAGAACGGGACATTGCAAGTAGTAGCCTGTTTCAGCTGGTCTTGTTGCAAATCTTTGGTCTGAACTGCGCATTCGATGTTAGGCTGTGCAAATAAGTGTTCAACATAACAACTTTGTAAGGTCACTCTGTTCTGCTTTGACTAAGTGGCCAAAAAAGGTCAATGAATGCAGCTTTAAGTTCATGTGCAATTTTATGAGTATTTTTATTAATCATTTAAAGGTTCTATATTGTGAAATGTCTGATTTCACTATCTTTTAAAAAATTAAGCAGGTATATGTGCTTTATAAATACTGTGAAAGTATCAAAACGCTCAGTCCTCAGAGATATGCACACAGTCCGCATTGAAAAACGATGTCTTTAAACAGGAGCGTATCTATGTTTCCTGGGTTCTATGTTCCCTACTTAACCCTGCAAAAAAGGTTCTATGTTCCCCGCTTACACAAAAAAGGTTCTATGTTTCCTTGGTTTTTTGGATAAGCGGGGAACATAGAACCCTTTTTGGTTGAGCGGGGAACATAGAACCCAGGAAACATAGAACCTTTTTGGGTGATAAGCAGGGAACATAGGGATGACCCCCTTTAAATGAGCCATCAGGACTTTCACAAAGTTGTGGTGTCACAACTGTATATAAACATTCTTAATGAGACCTTGTATTTCTTGTTTGAATGTTTTACAGTGTATGTGAATGACATCAGCTGACAGGGAGTAAACATAGACCCAAGCTGTTGCCTAGCAATGTAATTCCAGTGAAACGGCCTATAAATATAGAAAAACAGAGCACTTCAGACAGGGCGATTACAGGTTTATTCAGGCAGACTATTTGAGAAAAATGTTGTTGTTTTTTCTAACATTTAAGCATGTAAGCATGTTGCACAAAGCCTAAAATACAAGTATGGACCTGAATATGAGCATAGTATGGGACCTTTAAAGTTCTTTCAATTTGTTTGTCATCAAATCAGAAGTCATTAAAGTATCACTTATTTTTTTTTAGTTTACAAGGTGTTTCATTACATGATATACACTTAAACTTTTTCAACCAAAACTCTTCTATTCTGTTCTTTTCTATTAAGTCTTGTCTCTGAAGGTTCTAATGAGACAAAGTGATTAAAGATAGAAAGCCCTCTTCAATCAGTATGCTGCCAAAGGTCACACACACAGGCACACACACCATTTAAGTCCCCCTCAAAGCTCCCATCCTAAAGGTTATTTCACGTTAACAATCAATAACGCTTTGATCCTTCACATCTCCACTGAGAGCTGTGCAGTGTGTGCATGCGTACGCATGTGTGTTTTTCATTTTCATGGCGTGAACCCTCTGCTCCCCTCGCCAGGCTGTCAAAAGATAAGTTTGGTTCTGAATTGACTCATCCGATTAAACAAAGGTTGTATGAAAAAAAAAAAAAGAAACACAAGATTTTGATGTGAAACAATCCTCCCACACTTCTCTGGAAACAATTTAGGGTTTTGAATTTTTAAACATGTTTGCATAAAGATTTGTTGGTGTCTGTGTAGTGGAGAGCTTCATCACTGGGATGACTAACGAAGCACAGATCTCAGAGTGGGGACAATAAAACACACACTGACAGGTGAGACTCTGTTACCACATTTTAATACATTAAAGGGAGAGTGAGTGAGGAAATTACCATCAGGTATTGGTTACTGGTCATGAACCAGGTTTTAACTGTGACTAAATTGACCTTGTGCTTTTACCAGATTGGATTAATCTCGTCAGACCTGTGCTTTCAGTTGATGCGTTTGCTGCCAATGTTTTCACCAGCTAAGTAGAAGAATTCAAATCATCAGTGGCATTGATCATCAGAAAATACTACAAAACCCAAGACTGCACCCTTCAACAACCAAGTCCACAGAGTTAGAGCTGCAGCCTGGCATTTACTTGTGCCCAAGTTGCTGAAAGAAAATCTGTTTGTTTTTTTTTTGTTTTGTTTTTTTGGGTTTTTTTTTTGGCAGATCCTTCAAGACAAGACCGGCTCTGGTTATTTGCACTTCTTAAGAAAAAAGAAGAAATTAAAATCCCCTCAAAGTCACCAAGGTTGGGCATAAAATTTGCACCATATTTCTTTTCGGGATACATAAAACGAAATGGAACACCCTTGTGTTCTCACTGCACCAGGAACACTCCGGCAGATACAAAATACAAAAATGAGGTAAAATCTTAAATCTTACTGCAAGCAAAAATAATTCTGACAGAAATTCTCCTGTTTCCAAATCGATTTCAAATGATTGTCATTTTAATTCCAGATCATTTCCCTTTCTGGCACAAATTTCTACAAAATCTCTGAAACAAGCTCTGTTGAATACAACATTGGCAGAATTTTGTCTTTGCTTTTTACAGGACACAAAAGTATGACTGATACTAAAGTTTTTACAGCATTGCACGAAAAATATTTTAAAGGCCTAATACTCAATTACTCGTTAACAGTAGCCGGGCAGTAGATTAGTGGGTGGTTAGACTGAAAACATCACTGAGTTGAAAAAAACAAAAAGTCCAGAAAGCGAAATTAAACACTACACATTTTTCTTGTAAGAGCAGCACACAAAAAAGTTTCAGGTCATCATCAGCCTTTTATAGTTCATTAAAACTGAGTGCGGAAACTATGGATGCACGACACTGGATTTTTTGCGGATATCCAATATGCTGATATATAACAACTTATTCAAATGATAACCACTAACGATCTTGATATATACACTTCTCCCCACCTAATTTTAATGATCAAAGTCTCTTCTGTAGTGAAACTAACATCATAATATGCATGTATACTCTTATCATGATGGCCCACCAGCAGATGGAGACATAAATAGAAGGCTTTTCAATTTATGTAATATTCATTCATTGTGCAAACTCAAAAAAAGCATGTTAGCAGATTATAATAGTTCATTTTAAAGCCAATATTGTGCCGATGCCAGTGATTTGCCAATATTATCGTACATCCCTAATTTAAACTGTACATCAACCCCCAAAACTGTCACATCCAGGTCTACAATATAGTAAAGAGCTAACACTACGTTACCACAACTTCATTAAGTATACTTTAAATATAGCCTTTAGGTGATTACTGCATGCACTGGTGTAGATTTCAGGGAGTATGCAAAGGACACACCCCAGTTAATATTTAGAAGATGTGCACTTGTAATTTACCAGAATGCAGGAAACGGATGCTCCAAATGTTCTTGCTGAGGACCCCCAAATTCTCAAATGAAACCTTAGCCTTTGACTGCATGGCAGTCATATTTACAGTAATAGTACACAATACACACAGATACTAAGCAACAGGGATAAAAACACAGTATACCTGTGATTTTTTAAAAAAGAAATCCCTGTTTCTTTTAGTGATTCCTGGTAGAAGGGGGTGCTGCTCTACCCTTATCCCCTGTCTTGGCGATTGCAAGGCAAACAGTAAAATTACTCAGCTCCTGTTAGGAAGTAAGACACTGGAAATATCTGCAATCAGTTGATGTTGCATTGCATCAGAGGCTGAACCAGGTTTAAGTTTTTGCTGGACAGCCCTTTTTTTTTATGGAGCCTTTTGTGCGGTGCTCATTGAAAACAATAAGGGAGCTGTATTTTTTTTTTCACCCTGAGCTGATGTCAATCTAAACGCGGCCTTATGCTCCATCATTTATGATGCTGAGCTGCAGTAACAATAGAGTGAGTCAGTCGGGCTCAGCCACCTTCACCCTGCCCTTGAACAGGTTTGGCTGAAAGAACAGTTACCACAGTAACTGAACGTACAACGTATTACTTACAAAATAATTTTAATTTACTGCTTGAGCTTGTCTCCTTAAATACCCCCATTACTCTACTTTGGGACAAAATGCCCCCGCTGTGGGAGTTACAAAACTCTCAATCTTTGTTCACCTGCTGTTTTCATCAGTGTACAATGGTGCTAACAGCAAGATTGTTAGGGCAAAACACACAAACTGAAGCACATTGTGATTATGAATCTATTCAATAAGAACCTAATTATCTAAGCCCTGTGAGTGTCTCGGCAAAACACATCTCACATCACCATTTCTTTCTCTCTGTCTAGCCTTCAATCTGTCCTCAAATGACGAAACACATTCAGTATACCATAATTAACAGAACTGACCCCAGCACAATACCAGACTTCTTCTAGACATTTCAATAAACACCTGAGAACTCGTTAAATCTTTATACATCTGTGACATGATTTAAAAAAATGTGTACTCAAAATTTGATTCACGCTCCTAACAACACTAACGACACAACTATTGTGAGGTTTTTCTGTAGTTTTTGGTGAAGTTTATTTTTCCTTTTTATTTTCAGGAAGAGACCCCTATGCCATAAATTAGAAATGATTTAAAACAAATTTATGAAAATAAATTACATTACATAAATCATAAAAAAGGAAAAAAGGCAACAATATTGATTTCAATCACAGAGTGATCTGTACACATTGTACACATGTGGCTTCACTGATCATCAGAGATGCAATTACCAATCAGAGGAGAATTTCAAAGCAGTTTCCCCCTGCTTGTCCCAGTCAACAACCATAACATTGTCAGTCTTTTCTTCTCATGACTTCCCATGTCATATTATTCAGCATATATCAAAATGATATCACATTCAAATATAATTGGTTAGTTGAAGGTTTTGTAGGCTACAGGAGTAAAGTTTTTGCAAAGAGAATATGTCTACAAAAATACAAAAGAAAATGAGAAGTTTGTGTGCACACAGCGCAAAAATGAGCCCTGACAATTAAATGAACTAAACCTAAACTAAAAAACTAAACAATAGTAAGGCAGCTTGAGTGACGGTGAATGCCTTTATACCAGTTGATAAATATAAAAACCTGCCCAGTCGCATCACTATCACTGTCACCTCCAATCACCTGTCATATTTGGCAGATAATTTCTTGCAAATCTTTTGATTTTTGTAAAGTAATGGAAATGTTGTAGACTCGCTCTGGATTGAACTATAAACAAGGAACAGAACCCAAATGGACCCGAAGACTTACAGTTTACAGTCAGGGGAACTAATGACCAGAAGACTGTTGATGTAGGTAGAACCAACCTGGAGGACAGGGCAGGAGGCTGACAAGAAGATATAAATTTGCATTTCCTCAGATAGCAAAGGTGTGACCCGCCGTATTCTTCCATACTCTGCCACTGACTGGCTTACCCGGACATTCTCACCCTAACCTTAACCATTCTCAATCTTCATACCTAAAGCTGACCAATCCAACTAATGAAAGCAATGATACTAGCCAATCAAAAGGAGAGTAGGGTGGTGCCTTCACTACCCTAGGAAATTTGCCAACAAGACAGCAGAGATGGCAAACTGAAGATCTGGAAGATCTAGCAAGGCGATGAAGGAGATGGCTGACTGGAGATCTGGCTGGTGGTCTGCAGCACTGGACAGCTGAAGGCCTTGGGACCACATTTGTATTTGAGGACTCCAAGACAGAGGCAACCCTGATAATGGCAAGAGGAGAACCAAGGAATGATGGCTGCTGGACAACACAGCTGCTCCTCAGTGACGCCATTGAAGGTCAGTAGTTGCTAGGATACACAGTATCATGACAGGCAGGTGACAGGCAAGCTGGAGTTTAATGATTCTGAGGCTTGTTGACGATGTGTAGGATCCCTTAAATTTGTGACATAGATGCTTTAGATATATATAATAGTATCATCTGCATACAGGTGTGCACAACAATTAGAAAAAAAGAGTTGGAGATCATCATAAAAATAAAGAAAAAATATGGTCCAAAAGTAGAGCCTTGAGGTACACCTCTCTGCTGGGTAAGCAAATCTGATTTACACCATTTTAAAACAACACATTTTTCTCTGTTGTGAAGATGCAAATTAAACCACATCAGTTCTGTTCAGAAAGACCAACAGCACAAAACCTGTCTGAAAGAAGATACTGTCCTATCAGATCAATGGCTTTGGTGTGATCAACAAGTATTCCTCCTGTGAGATGACAGCAAAGAGGAAGAATATTATTAATATGAAAATATTGTGATAACTGATCAGAGTTATATTTTCAAACATTTTGGCAATGGAGCATATAGTTGAAAAAGGTATTAATAGGATCAAGTGTGTCACCACCCTTGTGAAAAGAGAAATAGAAGAAGCTCACAGATTTCCAAATAGCTGGTGTTTCACAGGAACATGGCAGAAGCTCACAGATTTCCAAATAGCTGGTGTTTCACAGGAACATGGCAAAAGATTGAGAAGGTCAGAGAGATGAAATATGAGAGGCTAATTTAATGACTTTAGTTTTAATCCCATCAAGTCCTGGATGACTGCTCTTTTTTGAATCATAAATGGCACTGCAGACATCTGCAGGCACCAGAGATATTATATGAAATTAAAAAGAATGTTAACAAGCTGAAATGGAACTGGAGGTCTTGTAGACTGTTAGGAATTAAATTAGAACAGACAGAGTAAAAATGCTGATTGAACGCACTTGCAATTAGTAATGGATCATTCAGTATTCAGTAACTCTTAATTGGCTAGCAGAACACATTTATCAGATGTATTATTTTTCTTAGTTTAATTTAATTTAATTTAGTTTAGTTTAGTTTAATTTATTTGTTTTAATTCCTTTTTTTGTTTTGGCCCCAGAATATTTTTTTGTTTGTTTGTTTGTTTTGTTTTTTAGGACTTTTGACATAATTTCTTGGAGACATTCTTTAAAGTAATTGGACTGAGCAAATCGGACTTGGGTCTTGCTGATATTTCTTAATTGTTGCTTAACTTTTGACAGTTTCCAGGAAACATGTTTATTATTATTCATTTATTTTAGTTATTTAACATTGAACATTTTAGGGTTCCTTAGTATGAGAGAGAACATGGTGTAGATGGAGTGCATGAGGGTTATGCGTGCACTGCAAAAAGTAATCTACTCTGATGCTTGGTCTAACGTATTAAAAGATTTCTGTGCAGAGAGATAATTCCACTTGTCTCTGGTTTCACTTTTATGTACACGGTAAAGTGTCAATGTCCGGTAAAAGCAGCCCACTCAACTTGTAGAAAGACTGACTCACCTTTGAAAAAGATGTTTGGCATGCGGGGATCCACGGAAAAGACTGAGGTTTCTGGGCACATGACCTTTCTGAGAGTTTACATGGCACACAATTGAAGGGTAAAAAATCCTTTAGTCCACTGTTGATTTTGCCAGTAACATTTTATTGTCAGCTGAACAAGAGGGAGACACAGTGGAAAATAAAATACAGTCAGATTCTTGAAGCCAAAACAAGTATGAATAATATTACTTCCGCAGGGAGATATGTTGTCTACGAAACGGGTGTTATTGTCTGAATCCTGGATCAAATTACTTATGGTGGATATTCATTGTAGTGTGTGTGTGTGTGTGTGTGTGTATGTGTGTATGTGTGTGTGTGCGCGCGCGTGTCCGTCATGTCTTGTACCATCACTGTGTTCTTCATAATTTAACAGTACGGGTCCCCATGCCAGTGACCTGACAATGAATAAGACATGGCTGCCAGGACCTCTCCCTCCTTCATATACCAACCCTCTGTCTCTGAATATATTCTCTCAGTACACACAGACATGTACAAGCGTTCTCATCTCTACTACATATTCTCACAATTTCTGCTTCTTATCGTTTATATTATTCTTTAACAGAATACCGCACACTATTCCAAACTATGAATACAAATCCTTAATGACGGAAATTACATTATCATTGTCTGATGATTACAGACGTGTACTTGCAAGTGTAGACACAACGTGATGCTTCCCTTAATTAACTGCACTATTGGTTTGTCTTTACATCCCCAAATACTGTCTGTCATGGGTTTATAATATGTAGTTTTTCTATTTTTTATCTTCTTTTAATAATTTCTTTTGTGTATCTTCAAGTGTTAACAAAAACGTCATTACAAGTAAGTCATTTTACATAACTGTAGTGATTATAAAGGCCTGCACAAAGAAAACACAGAATTGTTTTTGATATTTTTTTATCCTTTTTTTAGTAATTAATCAGAACACTTTGTGTCAAGTAAAATGGGAAAAAAAAAACACAGATCCTAATTACATTTCGATGCAGCGGTTCTCTGCAAAGAATTTTAGTGTCTTTCAGCTTGTTGTTTTGGTTTCATGGCTTGCAGCTTTACTATTTTTATTCACTCTCACTGTTTCCAACCTCATGTCCAGCCTGCTGCAGGCTGCTGTTTTCAACAGTAACACACAAAAAAAAGCTGGGATAAGCCCACTGTACACAATCTGCCCAGCAGCAAACAGCAGACGGACAATTAGAGACTAGCTGGGGAACATAATGGAGCATTTAACAGTTGAGCAGACAGATATTTCCCTCCAGAGTTGGTGGTGACCAAACACAAAGCTAAAAGAGAGCGAATACTGGACTTCTATTCACAAGCTGGCAGGAAGCACCGCTATTTCTAACAAGCTCACCATATCAAAGGCGAATGATATTAAAGCCTGTCACAATATTTTTTTTAAGACTTGGGCGCAATGATTCTCCCTTTCTTTTACTACTTACGCTAGTCTGAAGAAAATTAAAACAGTTCAAAGATGACACAGCAGGGGCATAAATATAGTCAGAGCAGGCAGTGCGGTTGCATTGGGGCCTGTGCAGCTCAGCAGCTGGATAATGGAGGTAACCACAGTAGTCCTGGAGCTTTGCTAAGCTTGTCTATTGGTTAAAAGAGGCACCACCTGGTTTTGTTTATGTTGGCCAAATTTTGAAGTAAATCTCAAACCAGTTATTTTGGGCTGCTCCCATAAATGTATTATTATTTTAAATATACTTTCTTGAATGCATTAACAAGTGTTATGATTTTTTTTTTCTTGTGTTCCAGTTCTGAGTATTCTTAAAAACAAAAGTTAATTGCTCTTTGAGAGGGTATACTTGTATTATTAACTGGCATTATTATGCTGATATTAAATAAAATCAGTGGATTAAAGTGGTCTCCAAAATTACAATATTGTAGTTTGTCACAATTATTTCTGGGACAATATATTGTCCACCAGAAGTAGGTATCCTGACAGACGGAATGATGACTGAATGCAAATTTCCATCTTTTTTTTTCTTGCCACCATGTTTGTTTACATTAGCATTTTTCTATAACAGTGACAGTTAACCAGGCCTGCACTTTGTATATTTTTCACTTAGTTCTTTAATTGCATGTCAAACTCTTTAGTAATATATTTAGAAATATTTGAAATGAAATGGTCAAAAAATAAAATGTGATTAGTCCTTGAAGCAATACAAATGTCAAGCTGATAACTTCTCACCAACTCACCTCCTACTCATGTAAACAGCAAATTTGTTGGAGAAGCCTCAGAGCTTTGCAAGACACTGTAAATGGCTGATAGACTGGTCCTTGTCCGCCATCATCAGCTTTGACCCTCATCACACAGTATATTGGTACAGTTGTGCAGCAGATGTCCAGTTTGTCTTGGACACCACTGCTGCTATCAAACATCCAGGTTGTTTGTGGCTCCAGGGAGGAGAAGCATCCACAATCATCTTGGCTGGCTGCTCGAGATCAGCTGCTTCTCTGCCTTATTAATGGCAACAGGGAGACTCACTGTTAGTGTGTCAATCCTTTATCTAAGCAGTTTAATCTGAGGAAGAGCACGGCTTAACTGAAGAATGCTTTATCGATGGACGTCCTCCTTTATCATCACCTGAAGTCATGGTTAGAAGAACACATCGCTGAAAGTGAAGTGTTATCTCCGTCAATTTAGCGTTGACTAAATATTTTTCAGTCCACACTGACACGCCTAAGTCTGATTCCTGTTCATTATTTGGATGTTAGGTCTTATCTCCTCGCCTCCCTGTCTGAACTCTCCATATGAGAATTTTTAGTATTCATGCAGTCCCATCTGCTCCGTCTGTGAAACTGAGAGCAGCTGAATCCAGGTCAAAGCTCTGAATCATTATTGATTTTACTCATAGAAACCACTTCACTCATGGTCAGCTTTATTTGTTTAGCACAGAGAAACATCAGCAATTAACAGGAGACCTTCCACCCCTCACTGTCATTTCAATCACTGCCTTGTGTAGCATGAGATACAGCTCACTTACAGGCACTGGTTCCCACCCTTTTTGGCTTGTAATCATTCAGCACCAAGCGATGTATATTCACGTCAACTGGTCACCGGTTGCATACGTCTATGGGTGGTGAGCAATTTAATGAGAGTTTCATTTTTAGTAGTTTCAGAAGTCTGAAGAGGTGAAACTTTGTGGGGAAAAAAACAGACTGTGGGTGGCTGTGGCTCAAGAGATAGAGCAGTAGTATATTAATTATATGGTGGGTGGTGCGGTCTCCAGCTTTTCTGTCCAAATGTTCAAGTGCACCCCAGGTTGTTCCCAATGATTAAGTCTGCACCTAGCAAGGTAGCTCAATGCCACTGGTGTGTGTGAATGGGTGAATGAAAATTGTGAAGCACTTTGGATTATAAGCACAATGTAAATGAGGGACATTCACAAAGAGTGTAGTGTAGAGGTATTTTATTTCCATTTTTCCTTTCTAATTTCTCAGTCTCTGGACCTATAAGGTTGATCTTGTGACTAGTAGGAAAATAAAAATGTAAGGTTTATTAAAGTCTAGTCCAAAGTGATATACTTCATGTAAGAAATGACTGAACAAATACATTTACGGTTCACCAGTGAGCCAAAAAGCAACCAAATAGCATTGTAAAAATCTGATAAAAATTCTTATGACATTATTGTTTCTTTTTCTTTTTTTCCCCCAGGGTATCTCACCGATGCACTCTTAGCCTCCAAAACCTCTAAAATAAATACAATGAAAAATGAACTAATGCTTTGGACTAGCTCAAAAACCAAAGAACAGCATTTGTTCGCAGTGCAGAACAAGCATCGGACCTTTCAGCACCTACACTGGCCAATCAAACACATACACATAGCAAACACTTTAACCTGCTTTATAATTAATTGCGTGTTCATGTTTCAGGATGCTGACTCGTTATTGGTCAGTATAACTGTCACACAAGTGATAGTAACACGAGAAGATAAAGATCTCAATAACATGCCTATGTGTGCAGAATATTTATCATCACTGCTGATTGATCAGTTACTTTTATTACAGAGAATGGGTTAATTATTTAGTCTACGCAGTACAATGTTAAAACGTTGTGCAAATTGTCTATTGCATTGCATTGGTCTCGAGTCCATTTTACTAATAATCTTCTATCAATTATGGCATCTCTGGACTTTGCTTTGCATTTTTAAGGTGATAGTTAGAACATTACATTGTCTCTATCTGCCCCACATACTACCACACTATGGTGTTAATAAAATAACTCTATTGACGTTTAAATACATCGACTTACTTTTGGTTTCACATGGGAAACAAACAGCAGTCGTCCAGGTGAAAAACAAAAGTTTGTCTAACCCATCCACCAGCCCTCACTTACCTTATGCAGACTTTCTTGCTCTTTTTACCAATGCAGTTGCTCAGAAGGTCAAAAAATGCCACCTGATGCATTTCATACCACTAAAGAGTGCCTCCGTGCATCAATATCCGATGCCAAGGGTCACCGACCCAAGTGTTAGTATCTGAAGAGTTTGGTTTGAGCCTGACATCCTGGAGCCTTGGCTTTCCAGTCTGGGGGCCATAATGCTAATGTGTGTCACAATGGCAAATTTATTTTGGAACCATAAATGTTCCACTAAAAAACGAAAAAGTTTTTGAGGAGTAAAGGCATCCATAAAGCCTGTCACACAACTCTCAATATAGACAGCTGTCGCCCTTTAGTTGTCTCCTGTTCTTCCCTCTATCTGTCTTTCTGTCTGCCTCCCTGTGTGGTGTCAGCGCCTTATGACTTCAGGGTTCACTGCCTGAATCCCTTCTACAACAGGAAATGAATAGGATAGCGCTCCTGCATTTATATTAATAACTTTATCAGTATTCACAAATCACAGCAGCCATCTCTCATTCATTTAAGAATGTGTCATTTGCATCATGGATGTGCTCTGGATTTTGACGTCCTTGAGAGAAAGCTGTGGAAGTTACGGCTACTCAGTCACTCACTTACACTTTTGTTTTCTTTTGCTTGATTTATGTTGTTTTTACCATTGAAAACATAGGTAAAAAAATTGAAAGTAATTTTACACGCACACACACACAGAGGTCAGTCATTGTGAAGGGAAATAATGTGTTTAGAAACTTCTGTTTACTCTTGTAATACACTTATTTGACCTTGAGCCCTGTACATGTCCTCCCACAGGAGCCATTCACACCTGCTCTGTTTTCAAAATTACACAGTCATTGATTAGAAAAAGTCTTTCTTCAGGAACTTGAGAAGTGTTTCAAGGCTTGTAGGGGATATATAGGCAGTCTGGCTGAAACACCTTCAAGTGTCTCTCAGAGTCTTGAAACGTGCGTGATTCTGGCGATTTACCACCTGAACCACGTGAATGGAACTTTTATATTCAAGCATATTTAACACAATGAATTGTAGGACAAAATGGTCATACTGTATATGTAATATAAAATAAATAATATGACTTGAAATTCAGTTTACACTCCTGTAAATCAGAGGAAAGCATTAAGTCCTCACATTTGATAAACGTGAAGGAGAGAATGTTAGCTAGTTGTTCTGTAATGATTTTCTTGACCTTGGGACAAGTAGTTGAGAGAGAAAAAAAAAAATCTTAACTCAATGTCCACTGACTAGATTTCTGAAGAGCTTTTGTCCACTGAGGACGACTGAGGTGAAAAGTACCAGAAAAGCTGGTGTTGTCCTCACACACACGCACACACACACACACACACACACACACACACACACACACACACACACACACAGCTCCTGCCCCGTAACATGGAAGTCCAAGCAGCAAAAGGGCGTGATTATGACACTCAATGTGATCGTATAGTTTTTACATAAACATGAGTTACCTTTTTTACATGACATGAAATCATGAAATATTTTTCTCACAGCACCAACTAGTTTTAGCCATGAACATCTTTTTTAAGTAATTTTTTTCCCAAACACAATATAACAATGAGTTAATGTAAAAAATAAAATACAAAATCAAGTGCAAAGGCTCTTACCAATAAATAAAATAATAAATAAAATGATGAATTAAAACATTTCTTTTTAATATAAAACATACTTGTGTAAACAGATAAAACAACACAATAGTGTGATTGGCATTGTCCTCACACACACACACACACACAGCTCCTGCCCCTATGCACCAGAAGAGACACACAACATGCACAATGAAGCCACGTCAGTTGCGCAATACGTTGTCGCTATCACGCAATACTAGCTAACAAGTTAGCAACTTTGCTTGGTCTAAACACAGAAATAACTGCACAATCCCCACTTACTAGCGGTTGCAAAACTTGTCAACAATGTTTATGTCACTCAACATATACTTTGTTTTCAGTGAAATTTGTGCATTGCAAATTAAAATCTAAAAGTCACGGAGCTAAAAAAGTCACGTAACATGGAAGTCCAAGCAGCAAAAGGGACGAGCTGCTGGCTTCCGGTAACTATACCAACCACATCCGCCAAAATAAAATATTTCTCCAAAATAAAATAAAACGGAGTCTTGCATAAATAAACCCAACTTACACATCCATCAATATGAAAATAAAATAGAACAAAATTAAAGGAACAATCTGTGAATTTTGACGAACTTCAAACAAACAAAGCAACCTTGTTACACCAACACTGTTGAAACGTCCACACCTCTACTTAACACTGCACAATAAGAAATGTCACTTATGCTGTATTATTGCGTATTAATGTATTCAAAGGAGACTGTGCTGTACGATGCACGATGGCAAACTGTGCAGTCCCTGCTGTTGGCCACGCACAATGGAAACACTTCAGGTTTGAAATAAATTACTTTATCTTACAGTGTCTGATGCAATTTTCTATCATAGTTAAATTCTGAACAAAATTTAACCATAATGCTAAAACTGGAAAATATAATTCTACATTACTCACTGACACTGTGAAGCATGTAATCTTGCACCCATGCACATAAAATGCTGTGTAGTATATGCATATATTGAGTCTGTATGTTTGGGTTTTTTTTTTAACCTTTAGCCTATTTTCAAAAAAAAAAAAAAAAACAACAAACAAACAAAAACACCAGCAAGATCCTTTAACTGGCCGTGACTGTCGCACCGAATCACTTGCAGTCAAATAATAAGCAACAAGGTGAAATATAAATCCACTTAATGCAATTTCATATTTATAGTTTTGATTACCTCTTTAAGCCGAAGCACAGCTCCTACATTAAAACCACATAAAACTCATACTGTGAACTAATTGCTTGTATTAAACATGGTTAGTAGACAGTAGAATTTAATGAGTGGGGAAAAAGCTTAAATGTTCCTTCACAATGTTTTCTATGTTTTTACTGCATAACTGGCTTTTAGAGATTCTTTCATTTACCACAGCGTCTGTACTGAAGAGAGAATCAAGGGGGGACCCAGAACCATAAACTACAAAGACACTTTATTGTTAACTTTAGTGTTTCTTGATGTGGGCTGTAATCACCCTGTGAATTTACCCTGCTTGATCAGGCTGCCAGAGTAGTTTCACTTTACTTTCAGGCTTGGATCGTCTTGTATAATCCTTTCCAAGGCCACAATCCAAATTAATCAGGACTGACATCAGGTTGTTTTAGTTGAGTGGCCCGACCTGTGTGTTGCTGCTGCACGGTGTTACTTCACAGCAGCAGCCTCTTGTGACATTTTCAAATCTCTCAATCTGACACCTGGCCTCTTCAGTCGGGTAAAGGCTTTGGTGTCTTGCTTTTTGTCTGTGTTGCGGTCATTTGAAGGTCAAAAAAATATTTGGTCCATCTTGGCGGGGCCACTGACTTTGGATCTGCTCATTAATTGCTTCAGGAAGT
Source organism: Epinephelus fuscoguttatus (assembly GCF_011397635.1). Classification (NCBI taxonomy): domain Eukaryota; kingdom Metazoa; phylum Chordata; class Actinopteri; order Perciformes; family Serranidae; genus Epinephelus; species Epinephelus fuscoguttatus. Next base: position 12,439,416 of record NC_064754.1, on the reverse strand, counting down.
AAAGCATATTGGCCAGAATTCACTAAAGAGAAATATTATATGATGTAAAATGGAAATGAAAGAAAAATACCACACAAACACATGTATATGTAAATATATGTAAATTAAAACTGCTGTTAAACTTGAGGTATCATGGTAAAGTGACTCTTCTTAGCTCATTCATGATGATCATAAATAGCTGTGATACAATTAGATGACAAAGTGACTGGTAAATTACATCAACTATATCAGTCCTAATTAATATTAGCAACTGTAAAAAAAAATATATATATATATATAGCTGTGATTAATTAACAAATGTAATAATTACCAGTCGAGGTTGAAGGAAAAGTTACCACGAATCAATAAATCTCAAACAGTATCGACATCATCCGAGGTTGAATGCACTCAATAGTGTTTGATATTTCATTTATTACAGGCCACCTCACTTTCATTTCAGCCAATTTACAATCTCATCTGCAACTGAGTGGATTTTAAAGACGGGATTTCAATTCTATTGCAGCGCTCTTAAAATGCAACAGCCAAACCCAGAGATGCCGTGTAAAAATAAAAAGGATGGCTTCCATATCCATCTGGCAAATATCCCCAGAAATCAATTTAACTGCAGACAAGCAATAATCTAAAATTGTATAATTCCTTACTTTATGACACACTGTATGTAATAGTTACCTCGTAAATGTTTATGCGGAGAAGCGTGGGAATATAGACCTAATCATGCTGCACTCGGCTTCTCAGAATTTGAATTCAGAGGTACATAAACACGACTGACTGACCTGAGCAGGAACTGGAATTTGGTGTAATACGCCTACTATAAACCAAAGTCTCCAGCAGCCACCTAACAGCCACACCATGTTTATGCACTTTGATAACAGAATGGCATTCACCCAAATCCCATAGTATCCAACATCTTCTAACCTGCAACCACAAAGTCCTGCAAGTGCCACTGAGCAAGTCATGACCTCTTTCATTTTCATCCACCCACTCGACTCCACTTAGGCAACAAACTGAAACCCTGAGGGTGCAATCTAAGCCGTAGTATGAACAAATGAAATAAACAAATAATCAAACATATAATAAAATCTTCAAACAACATAAAGAAACTGGTCATCCAGAGAACATCAGCTGCATTAAACACACCATGTGGGAGAGCAGTAACCCTGCCGCAGTGCCCTTAGGCAACACTTATTCCCTCCAAACGCAATACATTTTCATAAATCAATTTCTAGTGGGTCCTTGGGTATAATTCTGAACTCTATTATTTTTTAAAAAGTGAGTGCAGGGATAATTTCGCAATCAAATTGTAACTTTGGATACAAATGAGGATGGTTTGATTAAAACTGTTGAGTCCATGAAAACAAAACCACTATTGAATTTTGTTTTGCTTCACTTCTCCATCACTCACCACATGTTTTTGCACCACTGTGTGTACACCATATTTAAAATCTGCACTGGTTTCAGGCGTCCTGGTGGCCTACAGTAAGTGTTTATGATGCTGGCTTTAAAATTGCAGCATTCCTTGTCCAGTCCAGACAGACTTTTGTTTCCTGTTTGTTTCCTTTTCTCTCTGTCCTTCTTATTTCCTGTCAGCTCTCGACTATCACAATGTAATAAAGGCAAAAATGCCTCCCAGTCCCTCCAAGAAATAAAAGGTGCCAACGACACACCTTGCCATTGACATTCATCTCAGTCTAATCAGTTCAGTGAGGTGGCGCCTGGTCCAAACCAAGATAATGTGCTTTCTTATTTTCAAGTTAGGACAAGCTGGAAAGTGCAAAAAACTCTCGCAGAGGCTGAAGTTCTGCATATGGACGAGCTCTGGCTTCATGCATTTGTGGAAAACGTGCAGCCTAACGAAGCAAAGTCGGCCTTCAAAAGGCGGCAGGAGGAGCGTGGTGCAGATTGCTGAGGGGCTGTGATTAGTGGCCTGTGACTGACATGTTGGCCGGTGCACGTTTAATGATAGGGTGTCAGTAGTGCCAATGTTGACTGGCGAACAGCATTCATGAATGATGATGGAGTTAAATGTGCAATTAAGAGCAATGTTTTAAAATTCAGCTGCACTTTTGCTGCTGTAACTGAGAGTGTATCACTTCAATATTTGACCAACTTTAAGATGCACTAAGCAACTGGATGAACAGGAGCAGCCATCTGCCCTGCTGAACCCATCAGCAGACACCCAAACCCCCACATCAGCTGTCTCACCCTGAAGCAGCTGACCATGCAACCTCTGACCTGCTGGGAAGCTCCAATATGGAGTTGCCCAATTAACAGCAGCCAATAAGAAACGAACCTCCTCATTCATTCACTGCAATTAAGCGTAGCAGCCTGCACATCCACACTCACTGGACAACTTCTCACACACGCACGTGCACACTCAAACCTCCTCTCCACGAGCCGTGAGAGCATCCAGCTGCGGCTATTAATCTCCATAAAAGTCCTTACCTTGAGCAGGGAGCGCCGGTAGCTCCTCTCCGCCGTTGCTCCGCTTGAAGAGAGACCAGATGCGCCGCTGCGCCCCGTGATCCGCCGCGCTCTGCTCCTCTTCTCCTCCAGCAGGTGTGTGCGCGCGCGTGTGTGTGTGTGAGGAAAGAGAGGGAGACAGACAGAGGCAGCGTATGTGTGTGAATGTGTGTGTGTGTTACCGGGGGGAGCGCGAGCCTGTCGGTATCTGGATGTAGTCTGGAGGATAACGGAGAGGGAGGGTTGTGTCGTTATGAAGGCTCCTCTCTCGCTCCCTCTCTCTTTAACCCTTGTTGATCCAAAGATGAGACACAACTGACCAGACAACACTGTGGGTCTGACACGAGAGGCTCGAGCATTCACATCACTCATTCACATGCTGTTAGTGTTGTTGCTGTTACCTAGACTGGACTCAACTTACCTCAGCTGATCAATACAGGGCAAATAAAATAAAAATATAAGACAAAAAAATACATTATCAGGGAATAATTAATATATAAAAAACGATCTCCAGACCAAATAATTTTCTGCATCTAAAACTGAAATACTTCTCCCAGATATTTCTGCAGAAACTTTCTTTCTTTGTTTCTTTCTTTTCCATCCTCTATCCTTTACTCCATTGTCATTCTTTATTGCTTTTTGGTCTCATTTTCTTTCCTTACCTCTCAAATTTCTCTCCATCTCTTATCTGCCATTTATCTTTCAACACATCTGTCCAGTTTTGTTTTGTTTTTTTTTGTTTTTTTAATTTAGGCTTGACTAAACTCAGTATCTCAGTTGATCAATATAGGTGAAATAAAATGTAAGATAAAAAAAAAGTTACATTCTCAGTAATTTATATATGTGCTAAAAAAAAACAAACATCTAAAGTAGAGCAAATCTTCTCAGCAAAAAAACACATGACCTTAAATTTGAAACTGAAATACTTCTCCCAAATATCTCTCCTGAAACTTTTCTCTTTTATCCTTTACTCTTATTCGTTATTGCCTTTTTGGTCTCACTTTCTTTCCATACTTCTCCAATTGCTCTCCATCTCTTATCCACCAGTTGTTTCTTTCTACACATCAGTCCAGTTTCTCCTCTCCCTCTCTCCACTGCACTTTGTCTCTCCCTCCTATCCACTGCTATTATGTACAAACTAAATCATGCACACACTTCACACACTGCATTTCATTCAGTCACATTCTGTTGTTGTTGTTATTTAGGCTGGACTAAACTTAGTATCTCAGTTAATCAATATAAGCACTGAAGACTCAAAGAGCTGGGCCCCTTGATCCATGAGGACTCATTTGAAATTGAAATACTCCTTCTTTTTCTTTCTTCCTCTCTATTTATTCTTCTCCATCCTTTACTCTATTGTTACTTTGTTATTGTTTTTTTTTTGTCTCATTTCCTCCACATACATCAGCCATCTCTTAATGTATACTTCTCAAGCTTCTCTCCATCCCTCTTACATTTGTTTCCCTCGACACACCTGTCCAGTTTCTCCTCTCCCACTCTCCACCGCACTCTCTTCCCTCTTTTCATTTGACTGGACTAAACTTATCTCAGTTGATGAAATAAAATCTAAAATTAAACAAAAAGTTACATTATAAGGGAACAATTAATACATATGTAAAAACAAACATATAAAGTAAACTAAATCTATTCTACAAACCTTAAATGATCTTAAATTTGAAACTGAAACACTTCTGCCAGATATCTCCGCTGAAACTTTTCTTTCTGTCTTTCCTCTCACTCGATTTATTCTCCTCCATCCTTTACTCTACTTGTATACTTTATTGCTTTTTTTTCTCACTTTCCTTCCATACCTCTCAAATTTCTCTCCATCTCTTATCCACCACTTGTTTCTCTGTACACATCTGGGCAGTTTCTCCTCTCCCTCTCTCCACTGCACTCTTTCCCTCTGTTCTTCCTACTGCTCTTATCTACAAACTAAATCACACACTATGTATTTACATTTGCACTCTAACTGTTGAAATTCGATATTTAACATACATTTAGCTTCACTAAGAGGTCACTGCTGTATGTGAATGTGTGTGAGTGTGTGAAGGGGAGCTGCAGGAGGAGAATCTATGTGCCAAACAAAATAAATCAACATTAAGTTGAATTCACTACGTGACATAATATTTTACATTGAATCATGTCACATTATATTATCACGGTGTTTTTTTGTTTGTTTGTTTGTTTTTTTGTTTATTATTGTTTTAAGAAATTAGGTAAATTAGCAAAGAAGCAATAGAGCTTTATTTTTTAACTGTGTTTATTGCCTTACAATGATATTATGCAGTACATACAAACCTCTACACACAATAATGTTTCAATAAAATATTTTTTACATCACATCGGAGTTGGCAAGTGGACACAAAAGATGTTCATGTACCATTAAAAACAGTTGTTGGTTTCTTAAAGTTTTAGGAAAGAAAGTTCCCACAGAGACTTTTTATGTTCCAGACTCACACTTCAGAGTAAGTTACTTCTGTTATTGGCTCAACTCATCCTTAATTATGGACCTTTAGTTGTCTGGTTGCACCTTCAAAGTCAGTAACTCCCAGTCACAACTGAAGCTGCACTTTCTGATGTGTTTGCTGTGTGAGATATTTCCCATTACGAGCATCAGCTCAGCGCTGAACAACTAAATGAGCCAACGTGTTATCAGTTTCCTGTCCATATTCCTCACCCAGCATAACCTCTGCTGCTCACATTAGATGATTCCCTGTGCTTATAATTGGTCAAACTGTAAAAATGTGAAGCATTTGTGGAGTGAATGAGTCAGTCATTCACACACTGAGAATTTACAGAGTAGTTATTCACCTGTACGGCAACAAAAGAGTCATTTCTGAACACAGTGAATTCGTATTTAATGAAACAGAATCTGTTGAAAGTATTTTATTTAAACTCTATTTGGCTTATAACCGTTTTTTTTTCTTGTATTAAACGTTAAAAAATACTAAAAAGAGAAAATATAGAAATATAATAACAGAAAAAAGTTAAGTCATTTAAAATGCACACATCTGAAGCTGCAAGATAAAATGAGGGATGATGGATGTCGCCTCCGCCCCGCATGCATTTTGCAACGTGCAAAGTTGAAGATGTTTATTTATTTATAATTTATTTATTAAACTGTGATATTGATTATGACTGAAGCAGCGGTAATTCATGTGAGAGTTCATCCCAACATCATCCAAATGTATAAGATGCCTGTTTCAGACCAGTCAGGAAAGAGCTTTTAAAAAAGTAGCTTAAGAAAAGGCTTTGTTTGGTATTTCAAATTAACTAAGTGTTAGAGGGTTAAAGGAGGTCATGGAAAGCAGTGCATTAACTTTCAGGTTAGGGTGTCCAGCCTCAGGAAAACATCTACAAATAAATAAATAAAACTCAGTAATGCTGATAATGTCAAATGAAGACAGCCTTTTTTGTCTCAGATTTTAAATGTTCTTTTCATCGAGCTTTGGCCTCAGTTCAGGGCCTGTCTTTAATGGGTTTTTACAATATTACACGATATTTAGGCTCCCAGCTGTAACACATAGCAAGGACCGTCTAAAATATTCTTCATAAACTCATTAAATCCCAAAATGAGAATCATTCTATAGGGATTCTCTACATCTTTCCTCTGAATGATTCTCTTTAGCTGGAGCAGAGTTTGGACTTCTCCTTCTGTCTTTATCACCTGTGTAAGCATTTGCTGTTCTTCCTTGGGTCCACACTAATACATCCATACAACAATACCACAGGTAAACACAGCAAACACAGCAGCCCATGTTGTTGGTTTAACATTGAGTTTGGAAAAGAAACAAAAGTGTCATCCTTGTAAAAGAAATTAAGCCAAACACAACATTGTTATTAAACCGCAATCCCTAAGAATTCACAGCAGACCTACTTTTGATTTTCATCCAAATACATATAGTGATTTAAAATAAATGTAAATCCTTGTGTGACTGACCTTAAATGATATATTACCCATCCTCTGCTTTTACACATTTAATATCATTAAAATGGGGTACTTAAAAAACCAAAAAACAAAACATACCTCATCATCTTCCAAGGGGGGGATTTCTACTTTATCTCAGGTATACAATTAATTCTTCAGCCATTTCCATAATTTACAAAAACAATTCACTCAGAGTTCCTGAACTGTTTGGAGAGTCTATAAATTATTCCTTAATATAATATATAATATAATATTGTGTAATATATCCACCTGACCATGGCTCTGTGCACACTTCACTTGTTTAAACACTAGGTAGCAATAATCTTTTTTTTCTGTTGCAAATCAAGTCTGATACTTATGTTGAGCAAACTGGGAGAATAACCTTTCACATAATATCTTTGTCAGAAATGTACTGGTGACACTGTCACCGAACTTTGACACAACATTGGGTGGATCCCTGCCTTACAGTCAGCCAACTCTGTCTGTCATGCATGTCTTTTATAATAGTTCTGCAAGAGCACTATAATACACAGTTTGCCGCTTTGCTTTAACCTACTTCTAAGTTAAACATCTCTTTCATTGACGCATTGGACCAAACCACAAAGCAGTAATCGAGCTGTAACAGAAGTTAAAGTATTCAGAACTTTTACAGCTTTTCTTAGAACTGACACACCCCTTCCCATTTTACTCACAATGATATCAGTTTTTGTTTGGACCATGATCATTTATTATCCAAAGTCATACCCAACAGTTTTATGTCATATACTCCTTCAATGGCAGTATTGTTTGTACTTAATTTCAGTGTTGGTCCAACTTTAAGTGATACCTTGATCCTGATACAGTAGACCTTGTTTTACCCACATTAAGTACCAATTTGCTATTTGATACTCATTCAACCACTAGATGTAACTCTGTAGAACATTGTTTAGGTCTGCTATTGATGATGCAGCAGCATACTGGCTGTAGCAGAATCATTCATATAGTGTATAGTGGTTTGGGATGATTCTGTGAGGGATCAAGGGATGTATGGGAAATGTTTCTCTACATGTAATACAGGCTGAAGAAATAAGATCATTTTGGAAAGTCATGGTCAACATTACTGGCAAATAATTAAAGACATAACTCTGAAGAAAGAGCAAAAACAAAGAAATGCAAAAAAAAGTTAAGACTTAAAAGGGCACAACAGGTTTCAGAGCACAAACTAGTGAAAAATCTGTTGACCTCGAAACTATTATTGAATTACTGAAGTGATTGTGTTTCTAAAATAATGGAGTAATAAAGCTTCCTTTTTCCTTCCACGAACTCAAAACAGTGAACAGAAGGGTAAAAATCCTGTTCGACCATTTTATATTCTAAATAACATCCATCTACTTCTCCACTGACTCTCATTCATCCACAGACAAGAGCAAGAAAATATCTAACCCCAACACTGGGATGGGTGTGTCCATTCCAGCCACACATTGTTCAAAGAAAAAAAGAAAAAGTGCCCTACCGTGTCGTTAAGTGCTCAGAATCTGCCGAAACAGCTGGAGACAGCTGTTGAGCAGATTTTAAACCCACAATTTACACACATTTTTTTTTTTCAAAACTCTCTCTTGAATCCATCAAATATTGAGTCGCGGATTGATTGCAGCTTGAGTGTTTTATGTTCACTCGATAGTTTTGTCATCAACAAGCTTTCAAACTCCCACAGACGTGATGCTGCGTTCTCTCGCTGGCATTCATCTTTTGACAACCAGTGTTTAGATAACAGTGAAGCACTATCAGTGTCTGATCTGATTGATATCTGATTCTGTTCCTCACCTTGTTTCATCAGTAAACTGATTTTAAATGTGAGCTGCAGGGAAGAGGAATTTGTAGTTAGAGCGAGGGTAATTTCATGCAACTTAACAAACATAAAATTACCAGCTAAGTGTAAAAGCACCAAAACAGGGAGACAGTGGGCAAACCATTGCAATTTATTGCTCAAACTGATGTTGTCTAGCTGTCTTGGTTTGGATTTAAAAGCAATATTGTAACAGTGGAAATCCCATATCAGTAGCACTGCAGAAACCTATGGATTAGTTCCTCTGTTTAAGTTTTATGTGACCTTTCATAGAAGTCTACTAAATTTAAAATATATATATATTCTTAATATCAGATATTATTTTATGTATTGGTATTTCCTACAGTAAAAGACCTACAGACTGTAACCCAATGTGCCCTTTATTAATACAGTCCCTCTGACGCTATATGGAGTGTAAATCATTGGTAGATGTTCATCAGATTCAAACACAGGCCATAATGAACACACTGATTAACATAAAAGGACAGGGGGAGGCTGAGGCGAGGTGTGTGTGTGTGTGATGTTTGGAATGAAATATGGACTCAGAATTAAGTGTTGGGAGGTGAGCCTGGTTTAATTCTGTCTAATAACACAAAGTCAAGGCAATTTGTTCATTATCATTCAAATGACGGTGATGAGCTTATCACGGCGGTGTAAATTAAATAAAGGAAGCGGTGGGCTGATAAAACACGGAGCCTGAAATTAATCGGCTGTTGTTTCTTTAACTATGCTTCGTGGCCTGTAAAAGTTTGCAGGATGAAAATCTGGCATATGAATGAATAAATAAATAAATAGGGAAAAAAATGTGCAGCAGTAACAGTTAGATGTAATTTTAATATAGACATTTCATAGTGTATAATATGTAATTTCTTGCTCTTTTGTTATTATGGATAGTGTTATAAGGATGTGCTTTGTACATGTAATAAAAATAATATTTAATTATGCATGGATGGATTGTTGTGAGATACAATTAGAGTAATCAAATGCAGTTTGAATTATCGAGTAATATTGCTTTTAAATAATACAAAAACAATTAAAATGTTAATTGTCTTCATACATATTGGTGATCCTGATTGTTTACTGCAATGTTCATGATTTGTTTTTAAACTTATTAAATGATTTTACTGAGGTTTAATTTTTAAATTTTAATTTTACATTTATTTTTTATTTGTTTTAAACAGATTTCAATGACAATGACATATTTAAAAATTAACTCAGTACACTTAAAATGTGCACAGATGTAAATTCAGTTGAGTGTCCTTCATCTTTTCTCCGCTTCTGCTGCTACTACTAATAATCTGAGTAATAACATAAATATTGGCTGCATTTTAAGTTAATTAATGTGAACACTAGTTCAGTTTCCCGCAGTCGTTTTACTTTATGAAGGTAGTAGTGACTCAGTAATTGGAACCCATGCAATATCAAATTATGGAGATTTAATATAACTTGATTGAGAACGGCAACTCTTATTGATCATTGAAAAGAAACAACAACTCTCCTTGATGTCTCCCCGGTTCCTCTTCATAATCTGCTCTGCTGGAAGACAATCGAGGTAGAAAAAAAACACTCCCCAAATTCCATGCTTTGATCATATTTTACTCCTGAGATTCCACCTGATATTGTTTAACAGACATAAAGACGTCACGCAGACAGGAAAAGGCATGTTTTGAGACGTGCGAGCTGGCGAGCCTGGCCGGTGTGCTGGGAGTAAGGGAGATTTTTAATATTGTGTGGGTAGCACTGGGAGGGTGAATGGGTGCTGAGGAGGAGAAATTGCCAAGACGGGGTTTCATTTAGTCAACAGAGAGCCAAAGTAATGGGATGCACACATATACACATCTGACTGTGCACACAACTTTGAAGTTTTGGATGAGGAAGTGTCTGTGTGCGCTCACACCGACACACACACATATTCTTGTGTGCTAATGAAAAACTGTAACTCATAAATAGACACACACAAGCACGGACACACATAGGGTTTTTTTTGCAGAAAAGGGTCTTTTGAGCATGCAGACACACACACACACACACCAAAGAGGCACGCACACGTACACACACAGTCCATATGCACAGCAAGTGCTGCGTTTCTGTAATCAGCGGTAAGTGTACCACGGTGAGTCATTGACAATCTCTCCATCCATTTACCTATGAGCCTCAGCAGACTACAGTTGCCTGCTGTGTTTATTAAAAATATAACAGCTCTATTATACTCATTAGGTTATTGCTTGCACTGACACAGATAGGGAGACACACACACAGCCATACACACACAGAGGGAAAAAAATAAAGCAATATATTCCCAAAATGAACAAAGTGATCCATTGCTTTGATACTGGTGTTTGATAAAAATCACATGTGGTCCAGTCACTTTGTTCCATCTATGATGTAATGGACGTTCCTCCCTGACTGCTACATTCAATATGGTTTTATTATTGTTATGATTATTACATGATATCAGGCCTGAGAAATCACCCCAGGGCGATGTGGGAGAATTTAATTCAACAGTCTGTAAAACCAGCATCAAAACCTGCCAGGGAGCCGCAGAGTCGGGTTTCAATCCAGAGCATGTGTGTGTCCCGTTACGGCCAAATTTAGGCTTTCGGAGTCTCACAAGACACACTCCATGCAGCTGCCCAGAGCTTTCAGACTCCAAAGGCTTCACTTTGATTGGCCATTCTCAACCAGTGTCAACAATGTTGGACATGCACTTCTGAAAGATGCGGGTGATATTTGCAACATGGACGAGTTTTTATCACTGCATCGTGGCTGTTCCCTCTGGAAGGATGGACACTCTGAGACTGAGTCATTAGCCACATGTCCATAAACATATCTTTAAAAAGCTGTATGGAGCTAAATATGATAAAACTTCCTCAATAACGCAAAACGAAAAAAGAGTTGATGTGATAGACGAGATATGGAAATGCTTCTGCCGAATAAGTTCTGACATGGCAAACGTTTAAAGATACACTGTGTAGCATTTAGGGGACTATAACATGTAAGTATGTTTTCTGTACTGTTTAATCACCTGAAAATAAGAACTGTACTGTTTTCATTCCTTATGTATTTCTACATAGGAAGTGGGGCCTTGTCTACGGAGATCGCCATGTTGCACCACCATGTTTCTACAGTAGCCTGAATGGACAAACCAAGCACTAGCTCTAGACAGGACCACACATTTTCACATCTGTCACCGTGGCTTGCAGCCCCTCTGTGATGACAACGTTGGAAAAACACAGATTTTTATAAGAAGAAGAAGAAGAAGACGACAGTGCTCAGCGTGTCGTCCAGCCTAAACTGAAGCAGTAAGAAGATAGAAAAGTGGGATTTTTGTCTGTAAGCCTCGAGTCTCGAACCTTTTTAAAAGTATTGCCAGTTTGTACGTCTTTATGCTTTTCACCATTTCCAGGTTGCAGTTTAGACCTCTGAGATTTTACAGTGTTAATTGATAATATGTAACAGTCCCCTCTGGCATTTCTTGTAACTATTACAGCTCTTTGGGCTTCATAACCGATCAGTGTGTAACGGCTGTTGGGATCCATTATTTGCTTAATGACGCATATTAACACATTTTTACATTGTGATGAACTATAAGACCCACACTGGGGTCTGACTCTGTGCCCTGCCCAGGAGAGTGCACAGCTCACACGGTTTATCGTGTTCAGGCAGCCTTGTGGTCGTTTAACTTTTCCGACCCGTGGGCCTGTTTTTAGATTTCAAAATTCTAATGGTTCAAGCTGTCTCATGAAGCACACCAGCACCTGTAATTCTTGCCGATGTTTTTTTTTTTAAATTAAAAATATGTATAAAATGCGTTAAGCAGCAAAAACTCACCATTATAGCACAACATTAAACAAGTGGAGGAGACTGAAAGCAAAGGAGGAAATGATGATTTCTATTTATCAAACTCAAGAAACACAGCATGATTCCAAAGGTTAGCCCTGTAGCTCTGAACATATATTTCACACCTGTTTCTAAACACCTTGATTCATCCATTTCCTTCCTTTCATATTCATGACTCATTAATGACTAAGGCTGAAATTGAGAAAATCAATTAGCGATCAATGAGGTCTTTCGTCTGGCTTCACCTGAGAGACTGTACCTCAGTGTGACTTCTATGAAACACATAACCTTAATATGAACTGCTTTTTGTGATTGTGATCACAGAGACAGTCACTCTGTCTTTCTCTCTCTCTATAACTCTTTCCAACACACACACACACACTCACACAGGCACACGCGCACACATGTCCGCCTGCTGTGCTTATTAAATAGTTGGGTTTGCTAAGTAGTGCGGGACCCAGTGGCCTATCTGCTGATAAAAAGAAAACAGCAGCCCCTCAAACACACACACACACACACACACACACACACACACACACACACACACAGGCAGACACTGTCTAAGTTGCTGTCTATGTTAAGTATTGAGGGACTGTGGAAGGCTCTTGGCTCATAAAGTGAAAATGTAACAAGGCAGACAACACTCCATGTAATAACTCTGACGATCGCCCTGGCTTGCAGAACTGCACACGAGAGGGTTAGTGTGTGCGCGTGCGCGTGTGTGAGGGTTGATTGGCTGAGCGGGTTGGAAAGTGGCGGCGAGGGGGAAAGGCAGCCGTCTCACCTCAAACAGAGAAAATAAAGTAGGTTTTATGATTATTATTGGAATTCCCCATTCTGCTGCTACTGAGGCTAAATGAGCGTGGCGTACAGCGCGCGCGCACACACACACACACACACACACACACACACACACACACACACTGATGTTTTGAGTGTAAATGTATGCGCGTTTGACGTACACACTCCCTCATTTTCATGCACTCACACACACACACACACACACACACACACACTGATGTTTTGAGTGTAAATGCATGCGCGTTTGACGTACACACTCCCTCAGTTTCATGCACTCACACACACACACACACACACACACACACACACACACACACACTATGTAGATGTGAGGCACAGAGACACACACTCACATATTCACAGTCCAATATTTTGAGTGTAAATGAGCGTAGCTTATGACACACACTTTCTGTGTGAGAGAGAGTGGGTGAGTTGGAGCGAACGACACACACACACACACACACACACACACACACACACACACACAGACCAATATTTTGAGTGTAAATGAGCGTAGCTTATGACAAGCAGAAGAGACATTCACTGGAGACAATTACCATTCCTTAGTGTGTAAAGAACGCCACACACAGTCACACAAAAACAAATGCACACACAAATATGCATGCACATGCACACAAATGAACTACTACACATACATAAATACACATGCGTGCGCCCCACACACACACACACTCACACCCCAGAATATCTCTCCCTCGCTGTGCTGACAGGACTGTCCGTAGTGGGCCTTTGTTAGTTCTGGTTGGGCAGCCTTATTTATTGTGTGTGTATGTGTGTTTGTGTGTGTTCATGTGTGTGTGTGTGTGTGTGCGCACATATCTGTGTGTTATTCATAAACCAACAACCTTTGTGAGTCTTGTCAGCGACTTCCGCAGCCTAGAAGCTTCTGTCTTTTCACTCCGGCCAATTCATGATATGATATTTTATCCTCCCATTTACATCACGCTAAGTAACTATTAATAGTAATCTAATGTATTTTCATTTTTTTAATCAAGGTTTAACCTAATAAAATTTCCTCTTGTATTTTATTTTATTTTTTCCCATCCAGTTTTACAATTTGCAGAATCCAAAATGGATTTAATACATTTCTAATAAAGCTAACTCACTCCTCTTCTGCTGCTATTAGGAATGATGCAATCATGTATTAATAATTGTTGATACATGAATAAACTGGGAAAAAATAGATTAAATTTTTTGTGTAGGGAATAAAACACATGCCAATATGTGACACTTGTTTCATTTTAATAGCTGCAAAAGTAATGTAGTCATAGTGATATCATAACATACATTCTGTGAGTGAAAGCAATTTCTGGTAAATTAAAAAAGAGCCTTAATATTACTTTTTGCTGGCTCTGATGTGAATCACAGATGCAAACATACTCCTGCAGCTCCAGCATCTTTACACTGAAGATACCAGACACCAGGGTCGAGTATATAGAAAATTAAATTGATATCTGAGAGGAAAGCATGTTATACAAATGTGCCAAAAATACATTTTTACACCACACATCAATGTTTAATATTAAGTAAATCAGCAGGAATTACAACAGACTGTTTGTATGTGGTATTTTCCTGATTTCAGCTGTGCATTTGCAGCTTTATCACCTCTCACCACAAACCAGAATAACACTGTGTGCAAATCATTTTACTGGTATTTCTGCTTTTAGCCAAGGAAAAATGGATGAATCTGCCAGAAGTTCTTCATACATTTCTGTGCATATAAACATATCATGCATCACAATTACTGGACAGTTCCTTTGCAACAAGACCAAACAAAACAAAACAAAAATCAAAAAAACATTGACTGAGAGGCAGGTAGAAAGATAGATAGATGGATAGGTCTATCATATCTTGTTTGTACCATATTTGTCTTGATTACCATTTCATATTCATAACATGTAACACGCTGTATGAATCAGCAGCCACTGGTGAATGGAATTTGGACTGAGCCTTCACTCAGTATGTCAGGTTATTAAAACCGATGGAAATAAAAAGAGCTGGGAAATAGGAAATAAAAGTCCTCTGAATTAAATAAAAAATAAAACCCTGTAGATTTACCTATTTATCCAACATTGGCTCACTTACGTCTACATTCATTTATAAATGCATTTCCTCATTTTGAAAAGGTCAGCATTAATTTCAAAGGCACGTTCGCTTATTTATTAAATATTGACTTAAATGGCATGCCATAGTGGTGGAGTTCAGATAGCTCATTAGACTTTTATTTAAAAATAAGAGAGATAAAAGAGAGATGGATGAGGAGATACAGTATGAAGATGTGAAACTATATTTCATTATCAATTATATGCCACAGTACACCAATATGAAGCTCCAAAGGCACAATAGTTGCATTGCTGATGAATAGTACAAGCCACGACCACCTCCGGGCTTCTATCTGAATACAGATACAGATACAGATAATTTTATTGGTTGGACAGACACAAATACAGATAATGACATGTCTGAACACTCTTATATGTCATGTATACTGTATGTTTATATTTTGTGGATGCGTTCATGCGTGAAAGCATTTGACGGACATAGCACAGTATATTATGGTAAAACACACAGAACATTACATCTAATTACACAGAGGACAGGAGACGATACGTGGCTTAAGAAATATTTGACTTGTCACTGTGTTTCACACACACACACACACACACACACACACACACGCACAGAGAGAGAGAGAGAGGGAAACACACACACATGTTGTGAGTTGACATCACCTTTCTTACCTAATTGCGCCTGGAACATCATGTCAGGAAATGATAGCTGATTTACCAAACATTTGCATTACGCTCTCTCTCTCTCTCTCTCTCTCTCTCTCTCTCTCTCTCTCTCTCTGACAAACATACAAACACACACACACACACACACACACACACACACCCCAAAAACCACTTTTGGACAACAAACCCCTTCCTTTCAGCCATGCTCACTGAATAAATCCATGGCAATGAGACACTTAGTCAAATTAACGTGTTGACTATTGCTGTAACAGATCGTATGGGTGACAGAACAGCAGCGCTTCATATCTGTTGGAATAACTCTGGAAGTTTATATACACTTAAAGTTTTAATGGTATTTGGTGGATCTTTTTTTTTTTTTTTTTTAGCGAAATATTTCCCTTGGCTCTCCTGGAATACATTATTCACACCAGCTCCACTTTTTGGAACTAATGTGGTCTTGAACCGATATTAGGAGCGTAGTCAAACAGCAGTTATAATGAGTGATAATAGTGATATTTTATCTGAAATTATGTCATTAATTTTCTGCCCTTACAAAAAGTCATGTAAAATCCACATTTGGAATAATGTTTTACATGTGAACATTTCATTCCTTATATTACAGGCTGAAGATATGGACTTTTTTTTTGTTTATAACATAATTGGTTTTTCTTTGTTGAACTTGTTAGCACAAGTTTAATACTTTTTTTTAAATTACAAAAAGATATTGCATCTAATACTGACTATGGATTTATGTTTGTTATTTCCTTGAATTAATGAGATATGAGAGAACTATAAGTAGGATAATAACATACAACAAAAGCACATGATACAATGTCAAATTTTAATTCTCAAAATATACCGTATTATTAAACATTAATGCTGTGATGATGTCACACTCAGGCTTCCTGCCTCCATCAGCAGTATCTCTGTGTAGAATGATCCATTTCTAATTGCTTAATTATGTACAGAATAAAGAGCTTACATTAAGTTTACAAAGCAGATTTATTTGCCTGTGCTACAGACTTTGACTACCATCAGACTACTTCACATGTATAACACTGTCCGTTGGTGGCTCACAACGTGTTTACAGTTCAGGGACATCACATGGTGTTGCTGTAGCAACCAGAGGAAGCCCACCTGAGGTTTGTTTACATCCTCTGAAAGACATGGCAGGCTCATAATAAAGTGTTGGATAGTGTGGGGGAGGAAGAAATGTTCTGTTGAAGAGGGGAAGTGGGAACATAAAAGTAGAATGTCCTCCTCCAAAATACAACCACATACCGTAGGTTGTTTGTACAAGCAGAGTGTTTTGACCCAAATTTACGATTAGAATTAGGCAGAGATGTCTACTGTCTGTAGTAATTATGATAGAAGACGGAGGAAGTCAGGCAATACAGTATGAAGAACGACAAGTCAGGGGAGGGAGGAGGTTGAGATGGATGGATGTGTTAAACAAACACAGGACTTTGACCCAGGAGAATGCAGTTTGTGTCTTGTGTCTGTCACGTTATGTAAATGACATAACATAAATGTACTTATTTTTAACCACACCAACTTTTTTGAAAGCTAACTAAGCAGTTTTGGTGCGACTGTGACCGTTTCATAAAGAGAACCACCACCAGTGTTTACAACTGCGACTGTTAGCTGTAAATACAAACTATGCTCTCATGTATGAGCAAGTGATGATTTCATGCCACCGGTAGGGGTGCTAATTTAGGAAACGCTCCTGTGGGTGGTATTAGCAGGTAGGTACAAAGGACTTATGTGGTTGTATGAGTTGGAGGTCTTGTTGAAAAGAAGAATTGTCTGTGTCCCTGATTAACGGAAACAAATGAAGAGAATGCTTTGTCTGTATATCAGTTGCTAGCAGGGGTGATTGCTCTGAGACAACAAGGGAGGCTGAACTTCCCTAAAATTTAATAGAAGAAATGGTCAAATATGCACTATTGAATTTACATTAAAATAAGAATTTACATTGCATTAAACGTGCGCTAGGATGCGTTTCACATCATGACTATGATGTTCAAACGTCAGCTGTTTATCACCAGTTTTCAAACGGTCTCAGTCTTCTGACAGAGTGCCGTCCGGAGTTCCGTATTTCCATAAGCGATATAGCTCATTGTCAATGTTAAACCCATCTGAAAATCTCTGAGGTGTGTTTTGCTGTGGTTCAATGGCATGAGTGTGGTTGAAAAACTGCTTCAATTAAATGTTTTGTTTATGTTATGTTAAATTTTATGATGTAAACTTAAAGCGAGCTTCCCCTGTTTGAAAGACCAGCAGCTGCCACTAGTTGCTAGGTACATGGAACATGTAGAAACATGTACCCTGCACTTTTTCAGAAGACAGTATTGGACCCCTCCAGTCAGAGTATATAGATATATAATCAGGAGTAATTGCAAGTTTAAGTCTCTAAGTATGCGAGTTGGAATAGTGTAAATAAGTTGTACCATATTACATAGAGAATGAATGGAAAGTAAAGGAATGAGAATAACTTCAATACTGAAAAAAGAAATCCAAAATTCTGTAAAATCTTTCCAACTGGTAACAGCATCTATTGTAGTGGTGCTTTCAGTGTCTATAAAGACTGTAAGAGAAGATACCTTTGGAACTCTTGAGCTCCACAGGATTTACTGTAGTTACATTTTTTATTTATTTATTTTTTTACTTTAAAAAAAAACAACTTATAATTTATCCTTCTTACTTTACACATTTTTTTTTATTGTACCACCTTAATTGTTTTCTCAGTCAATATGAGGACCTGCACTGTGCGAATGTTCCATCATATATTACCTTAAGTAAAAGTCTCTTTTAAAAAGACATCTGTGTGAAATTTCTGCCTATGACAACTTTGTATTCAAAAGCCCCTCAACTCTAGTTTTATAACAAGTACATATTTTGATGCTAATATAGGGCAGATATCAGGACATTGTTCCTGCACATTTGAACTGATCCCAAGCAAAAATTCCCACCGTCTCCTGAGTGATATTACTCTGTACTATTTCGCTTATGGAGTGAGTTAATATATTGATCAACTTTAGCTATCCAAAAATCTAAGGTCCCCTGAAATAAAATTCTGCCCCTGCACCAGAAACACAGCAAGATGTTTGGTAGCAACTTAACATCATCAGTTTCTCAGGGGAATAATCATCCAGGCTCAGCTGCACAACACATATGACAATTTTTGTAACCTTGCAAACATGGCGAGTGTGCAACGGCGTGACAGAGTCAGACCTGCTCCTGCTTATTGTCAGTGGCGTGGTCCTGCGGCCGCTGTGTTTAATGCCTGCCTGACGACCAGATTCATGAATAATAAAGTTAAAGGTTTGCTTGCTCTTTAAACAAAACAAACTTCTGACTATGCACTATTTAGACCCCAAAAACTTGTCGGGTGAGACCTTTTCTTGCTGATATGTGCTTAATAGAGAATGAAATGAAATAATCATGAACAGTTAAACAGGACTAAATGTCAGCAACCCATATTAGACCCTGGAGGCTGCGGTGTCAGTCACACCCACCATAGTGTACCCTTATACTAGATTAATGCAGAGAACTTCCTGTCTGCCAAACATCCAAATGAATCATGTCACATCTCAAGCTTACACAACAAAAATTCAAAGCCAGTTTTATCTAAACTGAAGATAAATGCAATTTATATTTCCAGACTTTCAGGCACCCTGCATTTCTTTGTCTGAATCATAAAACTTCCACCTAAACAGAGGCGGAAGTCAAGGGTGTCAGCTCTTCCCATGGTTCTTCTTTTTTTTAATGTTCTGCTCAGCTCTTTCGTAGAGCACATTTTTAGTCACTATATCTTAGTGAAACGTGCTGAACTTAACTCAGTCTGATTGAGCTATCTCTACCATTTGGTTTAGGTATTTTATGCTAAAAAAAAACCCATCCACTAGATGTCGCTGTGTCGTTAAACAGTACACCTTTTTGTTATATCTCCTACAGCGAGTTACGAACAAAAAAAAAAAGTCACTCCAGACATGAGGACTCTGTGTGGTAGGAAAAAAGAAAAAAAAAAAAATATATATATATATATATATCAAGTATTTTTACTGTCCAAAGCCACGCTGAAACAAAAGACTGAATTGTCCTTTTAAGGTTAAGATAGTGATGCTATAAATTTACAGTTTTTATGGAATAAAGAAACATATATGCATACAATATAATTGCTGAAAAAAAGCTGAAATAAATTATACCAGTATGATTTTTCACCATTTCTGAGATTTTTTCAAAGTACTGTAATGGTATATATGGCATATTTAGATAGATATGTGTAAATAATACCAGTACTATTCATTCCATGGTAAAAAATTGATATATGTTGGTATACTAACATATCACTGGCATAATAATGTGATGCAATTGAGATTTTTTCTTGTTTTTACATTACCATGAAGTGGCTTCTCAGCCATTTGGTATAGGCCTTTCTTTTAACACTATGGGATCTGTTTAAATAAATAAGATTGCTGTTGTTATTGACCCAATAAAACAAAAATGTAAAGAAAATTGCTCTCTTCTTAGTGTGGGCATTAAAGGGTTAACCACATTGTTTTGCATTAACTAATATATATTCTGTTCTGCCGTTGTTAATCACAATAGTTTTGTTTTTAAAAAAAAATGCAATGAAATTTCAATATTGACAATATTGTTACAATGGCACATCCATAGTGTTTACTGTTCCTCTCATTCTAATCTTACCTTTTTTTGAACTATTAAATATTGTATACACAAACATTGAACACCTCCATGTTTATCTGTCTACTTTTGCCAGTTATGAGTTTGTGTCGGTTGAAAATATGCAAAAAACTAAAGTCATACAAGTTGTGTATATTCTGCAGAGGTCCACTGTGCATGCATGGCATATGTACCGTATGTGTCTGTGTTTGCATGTGTGTGTGTGTGTGTGTGTGTGTGTGTGTGCGCGTGTGCCAGTTGCTATGTGGTGAGGAGAGCTTGTTATACTCTGACAGGGCGAGACCGTTGGAGTGAAATGCATGATGGGATTCTGTGATGAGCAGGAAGAGTTTGAATAAACATGGTTGATTTCAGCTCACCCCCGCGTGTGTGCATGAGTGTGTGTGTGTGTGTGTGTGTGTGTGTGTGTGTGTGTGTTTGTGTGTGACCATCAGGCCTGTCTGTTTGTGCTGTGCTCACTGAAGCTTTTTATTGAAGCCCTCATGAATCTTTTTCCTTCTCAAATATTCAGTCCTTCCCTCACTCTATCCTCCTTCCTCCCCTTGCTGACTTCTCAGCTTCATCTTTTACTCCCTTGCTGACGCCCTCTTCAGACTTCATCACTCATTCCCTCTTATTTCCAACTCCCGCTCTGCCACTATCTCCATCATTCTCTCCCTTGGTTTTGTGTCTTTGTCTTCCCTCTTCTTCAGTGTGATATATATATATATATATATATATATATATATATATATATATATATATATATATATTTGTTTAATGAGAGTGAGAACGAGAGAAATAGAAAGACAGCTCACTTGCAGCTTCCCCACTTTCACTGAGCTTGACCTAAATAATGTGATGCAGACCACATGTTGCATCAAGTTATATCTCTTTGGATGTTACAGTTAATTAAATCAATTAAGTTTTTTTAAGCCATATATAAAGGGTTTGCATTCTATAAAATATCTGCTTGTAGCAACTTCAGCGTGATTGACTTTTTAAAAGTTTTGTTTTGGCACTCACACTCTAAGGTAAGGAAAGATCATGATGCCTTGACAAAGTGACTTGAGGTACAAGACAGGACATAAAAATAAATCAAATCTAGGCTGCATTTGACAGAAAGCATGTTTTCCCTTTTTAAAATAATGTTTTAAATTAGACTGCAGCACATTAAATATGTCATTGACCAGTCACAGAGCTTCTTAGTTTAGACTTTAATTATCTAGTCTTACAAAATGCCAGAATCATGGACTGTGACTAAATGGAAATTACAGAATACTAATAATATTTTGTTTCTACACAAAACACATTCATTTGCTTGTTATCTGATCCAGTCTCCTTTCCCACTGCTCAAACGGCATTCTTACATGGCTCTGAAACATAGTGCTGTTATTTCAGAAACATGGACAGAGCTGTTTGTTGTTCGTTGTCAAGAGATTTATTTATTAGATTTGAACTGCCGGCTGGCTGTGTGAGTTGCAATGAAGAGACAAAGCTACAACCGTGGGAGAGAGAAGAAGAGAGAGCTGCGTGGCATGAGCAGAAAGACAACTGAATCATCTTTTTCTTTTTTATTTACTTAATGATGCTGATATTGAGGCCATTGATTTGTAGATTTTAGCAGTCATGTCTTAGTGGTTAGAATTATAAATGATATTATTTTGTGTCTGATTAACCAAAATCATGTGAGGACACACAGGTTTAATAGCTTTGATGGATTTAATTCTGCTGTGAATTACTTTTAGAAACAGTCGTCTTGTGTTATTATTTGGCCTTTCAGAGACTACTGCATGGTTAAACCAATACATTTCATGAACTTTGCCACCAGACCAATTTTAGGTGGTGACCTGGCAATCTGCCCCAAATATTCCTTTTCATGTAATGGCCATGATGCACAAACACGTTGAAAAGGTAAGGCGGGGAACTGCTGGGGGCGGCTGGGGCTCAGGAGGTAGAGCCAGTCATCCACTAATTGGAAGATCGGTGTTTCGATCTCCGGCTCCCCCAGTCCGCGTGCCGAACTGAACCCTAAATTGCTCCCTATGGTTGTGCCATCGATGTGTGAGCGCATGTGGATGCTTAAGCGGAGTAGCAGGTGGCACCTTGTGTGGTAGCCTTGGCCACCGGTGTTTGTATGTGTGTGCGAATAGGTGAAAGTGGCACTGTGTAAAAGTGCTTTGAGTGGTCAGAAGATTGCATCTTCTAATCAAAATGTCGCTATATTGCCACCCACATGAAAAAAATGGGTAAAAATAAGCGTAGCAGGATGATAACCTTTTGTTTCCTTTCAAAACATTTGCCCCCACGCAATTTTTAAGTGCCTCCTAAGTGCCCTGATATGGGTTTGTGCCATAGACTGATATTTTAAAAAAGTATTTGTCAAAAAAAAACAGTAACCATTTAAACATTTCCACTGCACTTCCAACCATAATGAATTTTCAGAGTTTTGTTAAGTCTAATATTAGAAAGACAGAACTTCACTTCTCCACTGATCAGTCTGACAGATGGCTGTGACTCAATGTAAGAGGAGAGGTCAATAAGAAGAAAGTAGAATGGGTTAAAATTAGCAGCCCCAACTTTAAAACAGTAAATCAATGTCTCCTAAAGCAGACATAAGAAACTATGAAAAAGAAAAAAGTTAGAAAAATTAGAAAAATTAAGTTGTCCCTGAGGTGAAACTTACTGTCTACAAGATTGTCAGTTTGAAAGATGGAGTGTGCTTGATTTATGGATTAAATTTGCATTTTTGTGAGTAAATGCTGGCTAACTCACAGTAGCTGACTACTCACAACTTACTACACACTGAGCAAGAAGGAACAACACACAATGAGTGGAGGCAGTGAGTGGCTGTGGCCTCACCCGGGGAAATAATCATAATACCATAGATGTCACATGTTGGCTTTGTTGCTGGAATCTCGTTGTCAAACAGTGCTTGATTTTAAGCATCTGACTTTATTCTTTAAAGCGCCTGAAAAATATGGTACAGATCATATCTGTATATCTATGATTGAATATTAAAGACTAAGGGCCTTAAACAAGCTGATGGTTGGCTGTTGTCCAATTGCTGCAGCATCTGTCACCCTAGTTTTTGTGGCGTGTCCCGCACTGCTGGCATTACACCACCCTTGTCGGCTTTTTTTCCGCAGCAAACAGAGTCCTTCAGTTAATGAAATCACTCTGATTGGCAGTTTAACTCAGTGCACGATGAACAAACAGAGTCAAGATTACATAAAATCTAAACAAGCTTGTTACATTATGTACGCTTATTTTATTTCAGCCATTGAGCTCTTTAGCAGAGATGGTTTAATTTATTTGGGTTACTGTTCACCTGCCCATGGTAAATACCATTTGTTCTTTCAACATTGGGTTGTGTTGTTAATGTGCTAACTAGCTAACTAGCATCTTGAATCCGTCCAGTTGGTCTTCTAGTTTCTCTTTTTGAATGACGAATACAAACTATAGTCACCTGTTGCTGTGGAGAGTTACTTTTCTCAAACAGATGCAAGTGCTAATTAGCCTGTAGGCTGTAGTCCTTGCGGTGTGTTCACTGAAACTTTTTGGCCGAAACACAGGCAACATGAGGAGACGTTAACAGACAGTTCTCTGAAGTCGGTTTGGTGTATTTGGGCCTCAAGTAAGCAACAATCAAAGTTAAAAGTTCAGACAAAAAAAACATCTATAATTTGATGTAATTTACTGAAATTATTTTGTAATTAGGATTTATTAAGGTGGGCGGCACGGTGGTGTGGTGGTTAGCACTGTCGCCTCACAGCAAGAGGGTTCCTGGTTCGATCCCGGGTGTGGGAGCCCCTCTGTGTGGAGTTTGCATGTTCTCCCCATGTCAGCATGGGTTTTCTCTGTGTACTCCGGCTTCCTCCCACAGTCCAAAGACATGCAGGTTAATTGGTGACTCTAAATTGTCCGTAGGTGTGAATGGTTGTCTGTCTCTATGTGTCAGCCCTGTGATAGTCCGGTGACCTGTCCAGGGTGTACCCTGCCTCTCAACCAATGTCAGTTGGGATAGTCTCCAGACCCCCCCCCCGCGCGTTTCCCAGAGGATAAGTGGTTAGAAAATGGATGGATGGATTATTAAGGTTAGGTAATGAGATGAATACATATTACCAGTGGAAAACACAACAACTAAAAGTTAGATACTTTCTATTTGCCTTTGAAAAAAATTCACATCAACATTTTCTAATCTGACACCCCCATCCCCAGCCAACATTTGTATGTAGGGCCCATGTGGGTAGTAAATTGGCCCACATGTGTGGGTTTACCCAAGTGGGCCCCATATGAGATTCCCATTTTGCTAGCACCACTTGGTACGCAGGCAGCCCTCACATAACTATGTGGGGCCCACTTGGGTAAAGCCATCAATGTGGGCAATTGGCGTGGGGCCAATTCATGGACAATTCGATATAGGGCCCATTTTTCAACACATCTACCAACCACATTGTTCGCACACACAAATGTTGGATGGGTCAGCAGGACAACATTTTTGTCAGTGCCTGGCAACTCTATTATTACTTTTACAAAAAAAAACTGGAACTGCAAGCAGTTATGAACGGGGGCCAAGCCCCCCCATGCGACTCGGTCCCCGTGTCCCGCGGAGCCCATGGAAGTTGTCCCCGAAGGACGACGGGCTCTGGGCGAGCGCATGTTTATGAATGTGTCATTTAAAATGTGGAAGTTACAGGCAAAATTGCCTTTGCATCCGTTATAGCGCCACTGATAGACCGATTTGCGACGAATTTGGCACAAAGCCTCTGGATGACCTCGGGAACGAGTGACTTAAGTTTGATGTTGAAAGCATATACTTTGAGCGAAATATGAAACAATGTGTGTTTTTTAGCTAGCAAAAACAGATTGTTTGGTTGTAACAAGCGGAGTGCCAAAATTCTTTTGATAACTTTTCATCAGACACATCTGGAGATTCTATGTGCAAAGTTTCAGGCAGGTGGCACTTAAAATGTAGGAGGAGTTTGAAAAAGTAGGTTTTGGACATGTGGTGAATTAGCAAAGAGAATGTGCGGCAGAAGTGGGCGGGGCCTGTGTCAGAAAACCCAGCTCTATCGAGGGAACACATGGATATAATGTTTGTGAAAGTGTCATTTAAAATGTGTAAGTTGCAGGCAAAAATGCGTTTGCATCCGTTATAGCGCCACCTAGTGGAGTACATGTGCAATTTTTGGTACAGAAGATCTGTGTCCTATTCTATATGTACCCTTGAAATTTCAAAGCCCTCAGCATAATAGTTTGGCTGACATTAATGTTTGTTGTTCATCTTGTAATAAGCCACGCCCACATTGACCAATCATGACCACCTTCAAGATATTACCTCAGAATTGGCCCTACATCATACCAACCGAATTTCGTAGAAATCAGTGCAGCCGTTTAAGAGATATAAACTTACCATATTTGTAGCGCCCCCTAGTTGCCAAAATTTGCCAAATTCGGCTCATACCCTCACAGTCTTATGCCAACCAATGATCTCAAATTTGGTGTTAATAGCATTTAGTTTGACCGAGATATCCAACAGTTTGCATTTTTATAGCTAGCTATAGAAGTTTGTTTGTTAATAATTTGCGCATTTTTTGACCGAATAAAATTCTTTTGATAACTTTACATCAGGTCCAGTAGAAGAGTGAATATGTCAAGTTTCACGCAGATTGGACAAAATCCCAAGGAAAAGTTCGAAAAAGTAGGTTTTCCAGTTTTTCGCGATTTCCTAGGTGCAAGTGGGCGTGACCTATGGCAAAGTGATTCAGCTCTATTCAGGGAAGCTGGGGATACAAGATTTTTGAATGTGCGACATACAGTGTGGGAGCTATAGGCAAAAATGCATTGGCCTAGGTTATAGCGCCCCCTGCAGGCAGATATAGTTTAGATATAGTTTTTTGTGTCTGAGGTACATGCAGGGTTCTGGACCACCCCTCCAAATTGCACCACCCTCCCTTGCACGGTTTAGCCTGCAGCACCACTTTTACCTACGGAAGAATAAAAATAAAAATATTTACAAAAACAATAGGGTTCCTAGCACCGCTGGTCCTAGGAAATGTGTCTGCTTGCATACGCGTTCCCTCGGCCCCTCGGGCTTGGCCCCCTAAAAATAAAAATAAAAAAAATCATATGACAGCATCTGATCTGGTGTTGCTATGGCTTATAGGTTTGGTTTAGGCACAAAAACTACTTGGTTTGGGTTCAGGAAAGAATATGTTTTGCGTTACACTAAATATAGCACTTAGAAAAGTTGGATTTCTTTAAGGTAAGGGGGGCATTTAAAGTTATGGCTAAAGTTAAGAAAATATTGTGGCCATGAGTAAAAGAAACCAATTCTGACTGTCAATAGAAGACAGGGAAAAAAAACATCACTCTCCAGTGTCAAAGTCATACATTTTATTGACCAATCTATCCACCCAGGACCTCCTCTCAATGAGATTTATGCTCTATGAGACTCTGTTCCAATAGTACACTTTTTCTTCTGACAGATCAGAATCATAACTCACACGCTTTCAGTTTAATATAGACATAGGTTGTATTTGGACAATACATTTTCTAATTCTGGCTATGCACCTTTATTGTTCTTTTTTTCCTCCTCAGTTCATTTCAGTTCAACTTAGCTATTAAATAAAACCCTTATTAAAATAAGTGAGACTTCTCCAGTACATAAAAGTGTTAGATTTTGCACCACCCAGTCCTGTCTTCAATCTCAGAGTAGATCAGGGCTGATAGGCTTCCTTTGAGCCCTGGTGAGGAGTTGAATAGTAGCTGGTTCCCCTCCCATCATCCCCACCGAGCTGAGGACAGCAGTCTGATTCTCCTCATATGACCCCCACTGTGACTTGAACTTGGCTTGATTCCCCCAGATATGAGTCCTGCTGAGCTTGTTTGCTTGGGCCAACAAATGTCAGACATAGTCGAGTATATTTTTGGTCATGGTGGAAAATAAACAAAGGGATGAGATAAATTCTTCGCTTTCCTTTATTTGGAAGCTTCGCCGTGTTTTATTTTCTGGTTGCTGAAGATTGTTGGGCAAGTGTTTCAGATTTATCAGCCAAGCTGGGTGAGAACTCTGAACCTCTTCAAAGCATATGTGTTGCACCAGCTCTATGCTGCTCTTACAGAATTTTATTAACCTTGTGTTACATTGTAAAGAATAAAGTGAAGTGTATTGGTGCATTGTTAAAGTCTGTATCTCTGGATCATTCTACTGCCACACTTAAACTGTGCAAATGCAGGATTTATTGGCTGTGGCTTGTGTCTCAGAACAGCACGCTGTTCAAGAAATCAGAGTACAATGATTATGTGAAACAAAGACTTTTGGCGGATTGATTCATCTAAAAATAAATAAATAAATAAAAATATTAATAAAAATAAGTGTACTGACAAGATTTTTAGTTTATTCATGCAGGGCCACTGAAGGTATGGCTATGGTTTGGTAACATGGTTAAGTCCTGCAACAGACCCGCATGCAACAACTCCTAATTCATTGAAATTCGCCACTTGGGCAGTGACAGACACCAGTGAAAAAAACTGTCCTTTAACTTCGACATGTATGCACCCGGTGGCATCAGGAGGAAACACGGCAGGACAAGAACATAAGTTAAGACAGCAAAAGTCTGTGTAGGGTGGGCGTAAGTAGTGGTGGATGGGTCCAACAAATACCAACCTTCACTCGAGAGAGTGGTGTTACTCTTATTGGACGTTAAGAGTTAGATTATACAGCCAAACCCTGTTCTTTTTTCCTAAATCCAACCACATGCTTTTATTGCCTAAACCCAACCACGTGCGTTAGATGTTGAAGGAAAATAAATGTCAAGTTGCGTTGTTGTACCAATGTCATGTGTTTCTTTTGAAAGAGACTGTATGTAAATGGTAAATTTCCTGTGAAAACAGAAGTGTATTTTGAAAGAAGACAATGCATCTAACAGATAGAACTTGACACGTTGTCCCAGAATGTCAATGACCAACGCACCCGGGATGCCTTTCACATTGCATCTGGACGTGGAAAGTCCATGACCAGATGGGATACGTGATGAGGTCAACTTGAGAATGTGTTGCATAAAACAGCTTGTTATGATATCTTGTGAAAACACACATACAACCGTTCTTATGATATCTACCAAATTAGTGCCCTACAAATGGTGTGGTCACGTCACATACTTAACAAAGTTAGGTTAGTTTTAGGAAAGTAAAGTTACGTAGACTAGGTTGAGGATAAGAAACAGGGTTGGGTATTGTCAGGTTACATACTTAACATAAAACTACATAGGTTAGGTTTAAGAAAGTAAAGTTACGTAGGTTAAGTTTAGGAAAGGAAAATATGGTGACAACGCACCGGAAAATACCTCAAGGTTCACGTGTTTTCCAGCAGGACATGAACACCAGTCTCCTGGAGGAAAGTCCTGTGTTTGTTTGACCCATCCACAACCCCAACCTTTGTCCTTATGTGTTGCACTACTTCCTTCTTTACTCCTGTCAGCACATTGGTTAACTGATCGCAGCCTTTCTGAATATGTCTGCATGAGATCAGCCAGAGTGATGATGAACTATTGGTGTTTAATAGCGGTGTTGGGGCTGAATGTGTCTTCCCTGGTGGGAATTTAGTGTTGCAGTTCTGCTGTTTATTCAGGATAGTAATTTCTTGCCTTGTGTCTTATTTTTTTGCATGGTGTTTTATACTGTCCTCTTTTTTATATACAAATTGATTTGATGATGAATTGATGATGATTTACCATAGCATTTACCATAGCAGATTTTTTACTTCAGTGGCACTATCAATACAATATATTGTGCATTGTTCATGTTCAATAAACAGCATGTATGTACAGTTTTGCCCAATTCATTTTGCTCAACAATTTCAAACCTGTTACAAACTGTTCATAAAAACACAAATTAAAATGTTGTTACTTCAGATTCTATAACAGGTCAGATTACTGAGGTTTACCAGGGTGTCTTCTTGTGCCACTAAATGTTATCTGGGTTTTACCAAACTGTTAATAGACCCACTGAAGTTTTGTTTGCTGCTGACAGCTCTTTGTAAGATTATTTCCTCTGTGTTTATTAAATACCTGTAGCCATCACACAGCAGCAGGATCAATATGTGCTTCTCTAGAGGTGCTGTGCGCATTCACGCACCTGGCAAGCTGTAACTTTATTAATAATTCATAATTATTAATTATCCCGGACACGGCGACAGATCAGTCAGGATCTAATTAACCTTCTGTACTTTTCTACACTTCAGACAGATGAGCTGTCACACACAGATTCCAACTTCATGGCTACAGTCAAATCATTTGTTACAAAGTTGACATACGTCTTCTGGTTGAGTCCTGAGCTCCCTCAGAGCTGTCTGAATGTTTTCAGTTTGCTGTGAAGTCTGATACATTTTTCAGGTTGTATGAACTTACTATTTCTGCTTGTGTTTAAAGTCTCACAATATTTCCACAAGTGTTATTACCAGTATATTGTGTGCATGAATGTGTTCCCACATACTGTACAGGACACAGCCTCACCGAAATGACAAAATTGGCAACAATGAAAACGCATTTCATTGTGCCATACTGTAGACAGATAATTCATCTCACATTGACAGGGATTTCAGCATTCAGAAAATCACATATTCAACTGGGAAAAAGATTTCAAAAACATGAACAGCATATTTGGGGGTGACAAATATTAATTATTTGGGGAATGGCTGTGTCTCCTCCGAGGCCATTTAAAGGGTCACTTCATCCAAATTACTATGAGAATTACTATTTTCTTAGTGGTAGTTTTTTTTATCCAGATAATTAGTTTTTTAATGTTATTTGTAATCCTCAAAGCATCAAAAAAAACAGTGAAAATTCATCATCTCTTCTCAGGATCAGCATCTGAGACAACAGGGCTGAACAGATATTCCACAGAGTTCACTGCCTACCATTTTCTTGAAAATGTTTTCTATCGAAGAAACAATGTACACGAACATGTTCACAGTGGTCTGTCCAAACTTTGACTCTAACTGCAGTGATGTCCACGATTTTGGTTTTGCAGTTTTGCAGCAGAGAACTTTCACATTCAGTGTGGTTGAGGCAAACTCTGGTGCATTTGCCTGTCTGAGTCAGTCCACACCAGGATTTGATCGACAGCTTTCACAGCAGCGGAACAAATCAAAGTGGGCACAGTTGGTATGTGTTGTCAGATGAATTCAATAACTTGACTTCTGTTAAATTCACTCAAATCATCTTTTGATCATAGGAACTGTCAAGAAAGTGATTTCACAAGGCCATGTGGATTTAATCCACACATAGCAGTTATTGTGTGGTTATGGTTGGAAACAGATTGTGGCTATAGTTAAAACAAAAACAAAAACACCCCAAAACATGAATTAAAGTCTGTGACATAAGGAAAACTTGGAACATCCATACTCGGATGTATTATAAATCCATTTCAACATCCACACCTTTAACTGCCACGCTGCATAAAGTTGGGCTGGACATGAAAATAAAATAGAAAAGGGACAAAAGGCGAACAACTAAGCAGTCTGAGTTTGGACTGTAAAACATAAAAGAGGAGCCATGTAGGGCAGAAATTTAAAGCTTGAGGCCATTCAAGCTGCTGAACCACAGCTGAATTTCCTTTTAATGTCCCTTTTAATGTCTCCACACTCATAATATTGAATCAAACTATCTAATATGTGCCCATTATTGAGACTTTGAGTATGATATATTGCATTTCAATAAGCAGTAAAAGGTTATTGCCCTCATCCTCTGCCAGACATAGACACACACACGCACACGTATATATATATATATATATATATATATATATATATATATATATATATATATATATATATATATATATATATATATATGACACACACACACACACACACACACATACATACATATATATATATATTTATATGAGAGACAGAAAAAGAGAAAGAAAGAGAGAGAGAAGAGAGAAAGATCCACTCGTATGTGAAATCTGTGTGATTTTTTTTTTTTTTTTTTCAATAAAATGAAATAATCTAATATTTGTCTCTACGCGACATCTTGGCCATGATATATTACAGCTAAAGATAAGCCAGTCAAAGGTTATTGCCCTCCTGACACTCCTATCATGATTTTAATATGGTTAAATTTCCTCTCACTCTAACTACGTAAAATAAATTATAACAGCTAATAATAAATGTTATTATCCTTTCAAGTGGCGCCTCTGTGAGGGGAGCTGGCATTATTCTTCCAGTGCCCAACATGTCAGCGCAGGAATGGTGAGGTATTTTAGAAACTAGTGTATTTCTGTGAAATGTAACTTTTCAGGAAGTGTGGAAAGCACTCGTTGGAACCCGTTGGGGTTGATCATCTCAATCTCTTTGAGTCCAGATTGTTCTGTTCTGAATTGAAGTTGCTGGTAGTTGTGTTAATATTCACCTTATTTTTCACGGAAACACAGAGGCAAAACAGAACGCAGCCAGCTTCCGTTTTTTTGTGCGACACTTCCAGTCCAACACTCCTGACCACTGTGTAAATGGGAATCGCCTTGTTGTTTACCTTGTTGAGTTTAGCTGTCTATCTATCTATCTATCTCACATTTTTCACGTCACTATATCACCGTTTAGACTAATCTGATGTTTGTAAAGTCTATAAACACAATGACTGAACAAACATTACTATTTCTGTGTGCACGTTTAGTAATTAATAACATGGTTATCGTAGATTAGCTGGGCTAACTGTTAGCTGTTAGCCGTTAACCATTAGCCGTTAGCGGTGTCTGTAATAACTCAATAAACGGTCTGTGAAAAAAATATTTTCCAGCGGATGTCTTAGTTACAACATGATTGAGCTAACTGGAGTAGTTTCATGTTGTATCCAACAACGGGAGGCTTTTAACAGATGACGTCCTGATGTTAGCTTTGCTGCTAGTGTTAGCTGTCCCTGTCAGCTGCAGCCACTGATGCTTTCTAGACATCGTGATTTCCCAAAACTGAATAAATACCACACATAGCAACACAAAACTGCTTTGCTAGCTCAATCATGTTGTAACAGCTGGATGGTTGATGCGTACACGCTGATTCGGGGGCTATCAGAGCCGATCCGCACATCACTATGGCTTAATAATCAACTCAGTCAATACAAACAACCCGTCCTGTGTTAGGAGTGTATGTCCCTGACAGAAAGAAAGAAAGAAAATGAAAAAAACGGGTACACCTCACATATTTCTCACAGTTGCGCACACATTTGGCTGGCATGCAGAAGCACCGTCTGTGTGTCTGTGTGTCGAGGGTGCGAGCCGCAGCTTCAGAGAGGCTGTGTAGCCCAGTGTGTTTTTTCGCTGATTCAGTTCTGCAGGTTCTCTGCTGGTACACTGGAGACGGGGATCAAGCAGTTTGTCTAACTCGGGATTGTTTGTGCTTTTTTGGTTCATAGTTTTTGAATGATGTGCGATTCGCGTTTTAAGGGAATTATTTTTACCGGCAATTACTGGATAACGGAAACGTGGGCACAGTTATAAAATACACAGACTAACTAACTAACTAACTAACTAACTGATTGACTAACATAAACAATTGAAAATTGAAAAAAAATTAGCTTGCACTGTTACCTCCGGTAAGAGAAAGCATGAGGGAAGCGGCTGACCGGAAGTCACGCACAAAAACACTAAGTTGATCACTATTTACTTCTGTGTTTGAAAATAAGGTGGATACAGTAATCTATTGAATTTTTGTTTGCCACACAATGAACTTTTTTTTTTTTTAACAATAGTTTCGAATAACTTTTTTGTTGCTGTTTAGCTAAATAATCAATACTTGACTCTGGCCATCTGAACATCTAAATGTTTCTGAGAGTGACGGTTTGTCTCAGTTGGCCCCTCTGGTATGAGCACAGCAGCTTACAGCAGCAGCCACAGGGAAGCGATCATATCTGTTTGTGTTTCTGTCTGTGGACTTTATTATCTAAAGAGTGTGTGGACATTGATCGTTATCATCTCAGGAGCTAACTTTGTTTGATTTGCTTTCTGCTCTTTAATGTATCTCTCAGGCTGTACTTGGGTGAATCAGGGTGAACTTTGAAATTGTTCAACTAAGATCAATCCACCATGCATGATGAAATATCTCCTAGCAGT
This sequence comes from Epinephelus fuscoguttatus, assembly GCF_011397635.1. Classification (NCBI taxonomy): domain Eukaryota; kingdom Metazoa; phylum Chordata; class Actinopteri; order Perciformes; family Serranidae; genus Epinephelus; species Epinephelus fuscoguttatus. The sequence goes on along the minus strand of NC_064754.1, from coordinate 12,406,004 downwards.
CTGGATATTTAGATGATTAAAGTTTCTGATTACCTTGTTTTCAGAAAATATAACAATGAAGTGTTCAAATTACACAAATCAAAGCGTCACATATAATAATGCAACCCTGTCTCCTAGAAATTATGTTTGTATATCACTAAATTGCATTCATAATGATGTTGTGGTGAAAACATTATTGCCGCTCAGATTATGTTCAAAGACAATGTTTCATTGTGTTAATGTAACACTACATATCTGAGCTGCGCTGGATTGGCAGGTACGTAAAATGAGATTACAAAGAACATATCACATATGTGTTAAATCCATATAACCTGAAAATATGCAGTATGCAGCTGTCAGTAGATTTCCCAGCATAGCTCCTGTAAATGGAGGGGGGGGGTCTGCTGTCACAGGTTAATCACTGGTTGCCACCATTTATTCATGTTTCACAAGTGTCACTGTTAAAACCATAGAATTACACAGAACTGCAATGCACATTTACCGACTTACATGAGCTCAGCTTCCACTGCAGCCAGCGTCTCTGTGCACTTGCTCTCTGTCTCTTTTTTCAGGAAGTCAGGAAGTTACTTCAATTAGGAGAGAGTTTGTGATAAAGAGGCCAAAAGAGTAATCAGTTTAATTTATTAAACATGGTGCACAGGGAAAAAAGAAGAATAGGAGATGAGTCTTTGATGATTAGACCCTATTCTGTTTTTTTTTAAGATGTAGTGATGCCATGAGCTGCAAAACGGGGGAGACGTATGGGGGCTGGACGTGCTGCAGCACCCAAAAATTGATTTACTCCTAAAAAGATCAAATACAATGTTAACATTTTCCACTATGCATCATCTAAAGACAAGATTACACACAACATTGACTCAATAAAGTCTGACACACCTTGCTCTCATGCATGTTTGTGGAGATATTGTGGACGGTCTGGACATTAATGCTGTAATGAGGATCTTCATCAGGGCAAACCCAGAGACCCACCCAGTTGACTAATGTCTGTAAATTTGCCACAGTGGTTACAAAACCTCAGCCACGTTTAATATGTAGGCATGCATACATGCATAATGAAAATAGTGACAATGACTCTGTTCTGTTAAAGTGTCCCTGTAAAGCGGGATTTATACTTCTGCCTTGATTCAATGCCATACCTACGCCGTAGCCTGACTTGCACCTCCCCAGAATTGAAACTACATGTTGCGGTGACGCAGACCTCCTGTCTGTTTTTGGAAGCTGAAACTATTTCTCCTAACTTTTATTTACTTTTATGTCACAGATCAGAAACAATAAATTGTAAAGACAATAAAGCCCCCACAAAATAATTGTTTAAGTCTTGTGTGTAATTTATCGTGGCTTTATATGAGTAAAGGAAATCTCTGCTAGCCACTAGGCTAATTTACACAATGTAGAATGCCATAGGCATGTGCTAATAACATTAGCATGTTGTATTTGTGGGGAAAATGTGTCCAGGAAAAGACAAAGTGCTTTGTTTGTGAATCCTGAGTTATAATGAAGCCGACTTGTGTACTTGTGTATGAAACTGTCACTATTAAGTCATGTTTAATGTGTGTTTTGGGTGGGTTTTGAATCAAATAAACTTTGCAGCACTTCACAGAATCCCCACTGCAGGTTTGCATTTTGGAGGTGTAACTGCAGAGCCACAGGCGGACCACTGCACAAGCATAAATGCTCACAACAGCGTAGGCCACGTGCATGGCTATGGCGCAGACTCTAGATAAAGCTGACACAAGTATAAATCCGCCTTGAGTCTCGACAACAAGCAGAATACCAGGACCCTGAAAATAAAGCAGCTAAATGGATCATTATGTTTTTCATATGAATGATTATTCATGAAAAGCTATATATATATACACACTTATGTACACATTTATTTAAATGTAGTTATTGGAATATTAATAACAAAAGATTTGTAGATTTTTGAAAGAAGTTAATGGAATGTGAAATTCCTTCAAGTGAACATGGCGATTATCCAGGGAGACAAAAGTGAAGAGGAGACAGAAAGCAGAAATATTTGGCAGAAAAAAGACAAGAGACTGTTGTGAGGAGCTGCGAGAGGTAATTAAAAAGAAAAGAAGAGAACGAGAGAGTGAGTCAGAGAGTGAGTGATGCAGGATAAGGTTGATGGCCTCTCCCTGGTTGTAAATATGGTTTGATTTGGTGATTTATTCATGGTGTTGATTTATTCAGCTGCAGTGCAAAACATCGCCCTCCGACTGCTTCTCTATCAATAATACAATGCTTCTGGAGACAGACAAGTGTGTGTGTGTGTGTGTGTGTATGTGTGAAAATGAGTCCCATCATGCATATACCAGTAAGATGAGACCAGCTATCCTGAAACCACCCAGAGAGCAGAGGAGTTTTCATTTACAACTAACAACTGGAACTTTTCTCTGGCCTCCAGTGTTTCAGCTACAACTTCTGATGAATAAAGTTTTCCAGCAAAAACAGCTCCACAGATTTATGACTCCATCCTCCCTCCCGATCCTGAGAGGCCTGTTGAAGCTCACACTCTCGGGAACACCCTATGACATTTGGAATCATGTTTATAACTAAGAGAGTAACAAGTCACCAAATTAAAAAGAAATCTCAACACAAAGGTAGCATCAATCATTTCCAAAGCCAGTAGGGTTGGTTCTGAACTCTGTACTTTTCTATGTGACCTTTGTTTAAGTAGGAAGTCACATTGGGATTAAAACCATTTTTGCAAGTAAGACCTCGCCAACAGAGGACCGAACAAATGTCAGAATATATAACATAATAAAGTGCCGTAGAAAGGCAGCAATTAAGGGTACCAGCCAAATAATGTCAATATTATAGTACCTATTCCCGTTAGATCAATTGGTGATAATTTTCTGCACCTAAGGGTGTAGTGCGCAGTGTGTGGTTCAGTGATAGAGAGAAGTCTGTGGCTGTGCTCAGGACAAACAGGTGTTGGCAATCAGAACAGAGGCAGAGGTTAGTAATGAAGTTGTCCAGTGGCGATGTGAAGGTTACAGTTTGCCCATAAATAAACTATGTGGCTCCTTAATACCCAAAAAGTTCTCGCCTTGCTTCCCAGCTGCTGGGAAGGGAGTGTGGGTGTGCTGCTCTCTGGCATTGTCCAGAGACACAACATTTGTCATCACATAAGTTGCAAAATTCACTTAGCGCTTTTTTTATTGGGCATCAACCTTACATTTACGCAAGTACTGCCAAAAAAAAAAGATGCTTAAATAACGCTTCAGGTCATGGTTACGCCTGTGAGACACTGCTGAAACTCAAGTCTGCACTGAGCTGGTGCAGACAACTGCAGATTAAAATGAGAGTGTATCTGTTGAGTGGAACGTGCAAGAAAAAAAGTCTCATCCAGTATGCTTGCAGTCTAGACACAGAGGGCAATGGTCAGCTGAAAGCAGCTGCAAACGTAATTAGGCTTTTCAAAACTTGATGCAGACAGCGCACGTCGTGATATTGGTAAGGAGAAATGCAAATCTGGCCAGAGCAACCTGAGGAAAATGAAAATTTTCTAACAAGAAATTTAGAAGTTTGGTTTCATGTTTTCACAACTGAAATTTAATTTTGTTATTACAGAGATAGTAAAGTGCCAAAAAAGTTTGCGTTGAGTTCTGGCACCAAATTCCAGATGCTGGTATTGGTTTAAAAATGAACAGTACTCCACCCTAACGAGACGTGTTCCTTTCCTGTCTGATGGACACCAGGCTTTTTGTGTGTCAATCACAGAAAAAGTGGTCTTTTTTTCAGCACATGCCCTGAAGTTATACAACTCCCTTGGAAAAATTAATTTTGGATGTCAGTTGTGCCGGACGTCAACTTTTCAGTTAGCATGGCCTCCAGGTTTGAATTACCTGTGGTGTCCTTTAAGAGCACCATCATCATAAACTTGACCTTGCTGCTTCTGTGAGTGTGACTTTCAAAGAGATTGAGGTTTATTATAATGACTTGGACGGCAGAGATGGGGAGTGAAGTCCTAGGGGTTTACTCTGGTGGGAATGATGATGGTGAGGAGTGGAAAGGAATGGCAGCTCTGGAGCAAAGAAGAGGAGTGGCAGTTTTAGGCAGGCAAGAGGGCAAAATGAGGAGACAGTGATCCTAGAACACAGGATGAGGAACTCAGAATAAAAAGAGCAAAAATTCCTCTAAAGATAAACGTGTGTTACGACAAGTGTTCTAGTGACGAGTGAGTGAAGAGCCAGTGTTAATATGCTGGAGCACCGATGAACTGATGGATGGCAGGTGAGGAAGAGGAAGGAGGTGATGAGCTGATTGCATGCAGGTGTGCGATGAGGAGCGCCAGGGACCAGGAGAGCCGGGAGAACCGCTCCCACAGCGAACACACAGACACAAGCAGGGAGAGACAGACAGGGAGGAGCTGGAAACACAGAGAGGGGGAAACAGAAGGGAACACAAGGGAAGTGTGTGGAGGCATGCCCACGGTGACAAGTGACTCTGCCCTAGATCATCACTCCAGATTGGCAGCTGGACCTTGATCTACTCATTTGTCTGTTAGAATTAGTTTCTTTGTGTCCTATGTTGATGATGCCATTCACAATAAATATTGTCTTGCGAGGGAATGCATAGTATTCTGCTAATATGTTGAGATTTTTCCTTCAGATGAGACAATACAGGATCCTGATCCTGATTGTTCTGATAATATACCTTCTTACCAAGAGCCGTGGAGGCCCCTGTGGCTTCATCTCAGGCTATGAAATCATCTTTTTGGTCACTTCTCACAACTTAAGCTTTGTATTTATCATAAAATGAAGACGATTATGCTTAATCATAAGTACAGTTGTCTTTTTTTTTCCATTTAAATCTATTCTATTATTTTCCTCCTCTCTCTGTCAGTGCGGTTATCACCTTCAAAGACCCTCGTGCAGTCGACTCGACTCGTGTCAAATCCCATCATGTTGCTGTGTGTGTGTTCATGTGTGTGTATTAGAGAAAGAGAGTGATGGGATTACTCTTGTTATGTGGGATCAGATGTGCTCTGTTTGTCTGCTTTGTGTCAGTGGGAGAGGCTGGTCCCAGTCAAAATGTGGGATCAGTGTCAGGATCAGTGAGAATCTCCAGAAGCTGCGACACACACACCATGTGGGTTTCAGACATGGCCAACTTACCGTTGAATTATTTCTGTGTGCGCCTGTGTGTGTTGATGTTTGCACTGGTGGATTTGTAGTATTTGTCTGTCTACTAGACTCTGTAAGCTTCTCTCTCAGTGTTTGTCACCGTGTTTGTGTGTGTGTGTGTGTGTGTGTGTGTGTGTGGACTGCTGAACACTGGATGTCTCTTCTTTGTGTGGGTGTGTGTTTGTGTGTGTGCAAATCTGTCACTGTCTGTTGTCATTGAGTTTGTGTATCTCTGCGTTCAAATCGCAGTGTAACTCTTTACTGTATAGTTCTGCAACTCTTTTTATTTACTTTTCTCTTCTCCTGTTAGTGTGTGTGTGTGTGTGTGTGTGTGTGAGAAAGAGACAAAGAAAGACCCCAGCTTCACCAGGCAAACACTATAGGGAGCAGTGTTGGGCAGTGGAACTCATTAATTTCAGTAATAATATTACAATTATCCCAAAACAAATAACCTTATATTGTATAACCATTTGTTATAAGATGAGTTTTCAAAGTCCTACTAATTTGATATCCAACAATCAATCACATCCCTGGATTCATTTTCTTGATTGTCACATAGGCACGTCACAAAGCAGAATGCTCACCTTTAGTGACTGAAAATATTCCCATTACTTTGATTTTGTCGAGAGGAATGATTACAAGAACATCACTGTTCCAGGTAGTAGTCTTTAGACTCTTTGCACTGTGAGAAACACAATCTCAAACACCTACTACAAAGCTAGTGGATCAGTGGCGGCTGCTGGTCTTTCAAACAGGGGAAGCTCACTTTAAGTTTACATCATAAAATTTGTCATACTGTAGCAAGGCAGTAACTTGTTAAAGGAACATTTAATTGAAGCCATTTTTCAGCCACACTCATGCCATAGAACCACAGCAAAACACACCTCAAAGACTTTCAGATGGGTTTAAACACCTGAACTTTACTGTACAAATGGTGAAAATGAGCTATATCGCTTATGGAAATAAGGAACTCCAGACGGCACTCTGTCAGAAGACTCCACTCGCAAATATCCGCATGGGACTGAGCTCAAAATGCGGTGATGCCAGTGTGTATTTCCAAAGCGCTGTCAGTCACAAAGGGGTTCAGCCTTTTAGACAGTTCCTCCAATCATCATGCATACACAGAGCGTCCTCTCCCGCCTGCCGCTCCATTAGGTCCCAGGGAAGCTAAGCCTTTCTGGAAGTGACGATTTTGTGGCATTTATCCAATGACCGTCTCACTTTGCTGCATGAAAAAAACCTGCTCAGCGCAGTCTCATAGGAATGCTTGGAGGCTCCGCGTCCACCGTGCTGACACGAGAATGTATGACAGGGAGGTCGTGTTTGAAAACTGGTGATAAACAGCTGACGTTTGAACATCATAGTCATGATGTGAAACGCATCCTAGTGCACGTTTAATGCAATGTAAATTCTTATTTTAATGTAATTTCAATAGTGCATATTTGACCATTTCTTCTATGAAATTTTAGGTGGAAGCTCAGCCTCCCTTGTTGTCTCAGAGCAATCGGCCCTGTAGTGGATGTACACTCCGCCAAAAGTGAGCCCTGCAAGCGACAAAGAACTGATGAAGATTGAAGCTGGATATGCGGTGGATGAAATGTTGCTTCTCTTTGACTGACTCTCTTTCAGACAGATCTTTGGGAAAATACCGGTCACAGGCAACAGAAGACTCCAGGTAAATGGACCTGCACTTGTATAGCACCTTTCTAGTCTTTCAACTACTCAAAGCGCTTAAACACTACATGACATTTACACACACATTCACACACTGGTATCTGAGGCCACCACACAAGGTGTCACCTGCTACTTAGTTGTAAGACATTCACACCGATGACACAGCCATCGGGAGCAGTTTGGGGTTCAGTTTCTTGCCCATGCGGACTGGAGGAGCCAGAGATCGAACCGCTGACTCTGTGATTGGAAGACAACCAGCTCTACCTCCTCAGCCAGGTATAAAATAAATGAATAAATAATAATAATTTGCAAGCTATCTATCCTTGGCTAGATATTTACACAGGGGCACACATGTGAAGTGAATTTTAAGGAGAAAGGATGCAATTACCAATTTTGTGTGTCGTAATTGTAAAGTAAGATAGTAGTAGTTAATGAGGGCAATGTAACAAATTACTGTTGGCACAAAGTAATGAGCAAATTGTTAAGTATACTTTTGAAAAGAGTAACAAGTAATATGTAATAAATTACATTTTTTTGGGAGAGAGAAACAGTAATTCATTTAGTGGTAAAATATTGAATGGTTTCCTTACTGATCCATTACCAGGGCTTTCAACTGTATCCCAAGGCTCTCTTCAGTAAATCGACTTTGCCTGTGACCTACACAAGTACAGGACTTTTGTTTAGTAATAACATGTGGTCACACTGTATATGTGAGCAATATTGTGTTGCTTGTCTGTGGTCAAAATGGTTTTTAGAGTCATATGTGAATTTTCTACTTGATCATTCTACATCTGATGACTTCGGGTTGATAACTCATTCCAAAATCGTTGAATACCAATGCTTCGATTTCAATTTTCAATTTCAATTTTATGTATAAAGCGCAATATCACAAATCTCAATTTGCCTCAGAGGGCTTTACAGCATACGACATCCCTCTGTTCTGCGACACTCATAGCGGATAAGGAAAAACTCCCCCCCAAAAAAACTCTTTGATGGGAAAAAGAAATAGTAGAAACCTCTTCCAGGATGGACATATGTGCAATAGATGCCGTGTGTACAGATCACCATAATAAATGTACAGTGATCCATATGACAAAACGATACTGCTTGGACAGTGACTTCCAGCATCAGACACCAACGAAAAAAGCTGCTTTCACATCGGCAAGACATGCTGCCGGTCGCTTTTATTATGTATAGCGCCTGGTGGCATCAGAGGGCAATATGGCAGGGCAACAATGTACGTTAAGGGAGCGAAAGTCTGAGCAGGGTGTGTGGGTGTTGGATGGGTCCAGCAACCCCCGACTTTCATCCGGGAGGCTGGCACTTGCTTCCCTTAAGATTGTAAAGCCAAACCTTGTTCTTTTTTTTAAACCCCACCATGTGAGTGTTGGCAAAACGTAACCATGTGTGTTTGTTGTTGAAGAAAAAAAACAGCAATTTGCAGCACTGTACCAATGTATTTTGAAAACACATGTGACATGCTGAAGTTGACATGGCCTCCTAGAATATCAACAACCAATGCACCCAGGGTACCTTGCATGTCATACGTCATCATAGAAAGTCCATGACCAAGCGTTGATATGTGCACCAGCGGGCCAAACCTGCCCCTCTTCCTCTGCTCCATTAACCATCGGCACAGATACTGACCATTTATGTACCATGCACTCCTGTGGCAGAGAGATGTGAGATGATAGACTGGCGCCCAACTGTACAAAATCACTACAAAAAAAAAAAAAAAAAAAAGAATAGTACAGGTGCACAGTGCGACCACCTGGATTCTACCTGAATATTGTTTCCTAACATTACAGTCATTACAAAAACTCCACCACATGATTCTGATTGTTTTGAATACAATCCAACCCATTTCGGAGTTGATTATAGATTATAGATTGATGGGAGGGTTAAAGTTTTACCTCCTCTATTCCTCTATCACCTGTCCTCTATCCATCCAAAATTTCTTTCCCCATTTTTCTCCCCTTTGTCGAAATGATGTACCTTTCCTCTTCCGACTTTTCTTTCGTCAACCCTCTTTCCCTTTGAGGATGATTCAGTTGCAGAACAAGTGTATTGGCTTTATCTTTCTCTCTTTTCTCTGCTCCTTGTCCCTCAATTGTCAACCCCTCTATATTTGTGCTTAAGTAGCCTCCGCTGACTTTCTCTGTTTTATATCTCTTCTGCTTCCTCTCTTTCTCTTGCCAGTGATTGTCTGTCTTGCTGGGCACCAGATAAGAGCTTTTCACGGCACAAATGACAAGCACACAGGAGGGGGTTCATTCCATTCGCAAACAATGATCTGTAAAAACACACAGGATGAGATGTAAAACAAGCACTCTGCAGAGACCGCCCGGGCGGACCTGGAATAGACAATTCAACGCACCACTTAACGACACATTCAGCCAATTTGTACTTAGAGGGAATATGCACAAGGTGGAGGGACTATAAGCAAAAAAGCACTGTGACAAAAATGTTTTATATAACACTGGGACATGGTTCCATAGGATTTTATCAACTTGAATCTTGATGGGGCTGTAAAGGACAGATTCAAGGCCGAAAGAAAATAAGACCCTTGTCTCACATGTTCAAAGTCAGAGGCAAACATAGTCCTACAAAAATTAAAAAATCACCTGATGCAATAATTTATGAGATGTTACATGAACGTAAAAGCATTTTTCAGCTTGACACGTGTAAAAAATGTTAAAGTGATTTTAGTTATCAGAGTGTCTCAGAGTATCTGATCGCGGCCTTACACTTGTAGTCACAGATGCTCAAACCAAGAGATCTTCAGCAAGTCTTCAGTTGGCATAAGCTACAACAGATCAATGGCGAAAACAAATACAACACCTAAAGACTTTTAGAAGTTAAAAGTCATAAGAATTTAATGTATTGACCACATTGGCTACATGTACATAATATTCTAGTCTTTGCCCTTATTATGAAAAGGTATATTCCTACTAAGCTGATGAAAACAAATACATCAATATTCCTGTTTATAAACAGTCATGTATTCTCAAATTAAGTGCCCTAACGTGTCATTTATCACATCAAAACATGGAAAAGTGGAATTATTGGAGCCGCTTGTGCAATTTTACTTCTTTGCATCAAAGCAGGACTTTTTTAAGTTTTCTGAAAACATCCCTCCTTCACTCCTTCAAACACCTTCTTTAAAAAGTCAGCATTGTGATGTTTGCGTATATCCAAAACCTGTTGATATAAGTTTTTCGTAATGTTTAAAAGTAAATGTGTTTCTCCTTCCAGCCAGAAAAGTGGGCTTTTCCTTTGGGAATGCATCTCTATCCAGCCTTGCAAACTGATGGCAAGTCGATTTGTGTCACAACAAATTTATGACACTGACATTGTGACATTGCAGAGAGCTGACCGTAAACAGGCAAGAGACTGTGTGTCCCCTCAAAACCCCAGCTGAGATGCACATTCTAAATGCTCCTAAAACGGGAATTATACTTGTATTATATTGAACTGAATTGAATTTCAACCTCCAAATACTCTGACCTCCATGACTTGCATCCTGTTGCATTCTGTTACTGACAGGAGGATGAAGATAGAACAGCACCAGTTTCACTGTAGAGATAAATGGGTTGCTCTGATGAACTGCTGGAGTTATGGAACCTCCCATCTTACAAGGACCTTGGGTAAGCATGTGATCCACAGCATTGTGGTTACCTGCCCAGTCAGATAGTAAAGCTTTAAGAAATACAATGTGCTATAGCTCAAGCAAAAGTAGAGTACAGGCCATCCATGTTTTTCAGTGTTGTGGATTCACTCCTGCCTAAATCACATTTACCTACACCTATACCTATTTACCCATTAGGCTGTGTTGCTCTCACCCATCTTTCAGCTTTTTTGCATCACCACTTTTTGCTGTGCCACGTCAAACCACAGTGCACCAATTTGTCTTTCGATTATCAGTCAAGACGTGACAATCCACACTGAGTCATACCAAAAATGGACCTTTCTCTGGAACAGGGCTAAAAGCCCACCTTCTAGTTAATAGTGGTGACATCTCGTTGACCGCAGCCAACTCCTGACGACCTCCGTTCTCCCCCTGTAATAAGCGTGTGTGTTGTGAGACTCTACTCACCTCACCACACATTTTGCTGTAAAAGTCATACAAAATGCCAACTTGCTGGACAAATAGGCAAAAATAATAATAACACTAATAATTTCTCCTAAAAGAATTCTTAAATAATTGGACTTGACCCTTTCATGTTTTTTTGTTTGTCATAGATGAATTACAAGATACAAGGTAGTATCAACAAAACAAAAACAATGTATGCTTATGATTCTACATTGTATAAGTCCACTAAAAGTCGAAATAAACTAAATGAAGTGAACCTGAATGTGTTCCAGTTCTGGTAGAAAATTTTTTAGCTTTTGCTAAATGTATTTAAACCAAAGTGTATCATCTTTGGTTTGAATCATGCACAGGGGACTAAGTTACTTCTCCTTCCCTCAATAAAGGGTGTAACTCTGGAGTAAGTCAATGAAGTGAAGCTTTTGGGTGTCACCCTGGATGAGCAGCTTACCTGGTCTTGTCATATTGACGAGATTGTTGATAAAAATGGGAAGAGCAGTGTCTGTTACCAGAAGGTGTGCAGTTTTCTCCCATATTAACTGTTTCTCAGTAGTTTGATGCCACTAAGAGATTTGCAGAAGATTTTCATACATCAGACAGGTAACACGAGGCAATGTGGTAGTTCCTGCACCTACAACCTGTGCAATGCAGAAAGGGGTTTAGTACAGAGCTACCACTCAATGGAATAAGCCACCATGCTTCCTCTAACTCCGCTAGGACGCCAACGTCCTCGCTGCCCCCCTCCTCTGTTAAATGGTATCTCCCAGGCGCACTACATCATCAAACCATGTGATGTTTGGTATTGCCAGATTCAGGAAGCGCACAACTTTTCAAAACTAACATCGTTTTTCTTTAATTTCTTATGTATTTTGCACCAGAACAGCCTAAACACACAAAGTCCAAAATCTCGATGAGTGGTGACAAGTCATGTCATGCAGTTTTTCTGTTTTAGCTGTTTTATAAAAGGTAAGAGTCTCACTCCTACCACTATTTTTGGCTGAGATATACCAGCTAGAAAGTGGGATCATAACTTTCATGTTTCATATGGCTTTATTTGGTGATATTTTATGGTGTTTCTGTGTCATAAACAACATCAGCTATCATAATCACACCTGGTTTCAATAAGGTACAATGTTTGAAGCTGGCTGAGTGTTGTTTGATCACTGATAGTACTGTTTTGAAGTGGAGTGAGTGCTCTTGACATTTGGAGCTCCGCTTGGATCTTTTCATGGAAAAAACACTGTAGAATGGTCATACTTTGAGCAATTTTCTTCAAATTTGACACAAGTGTTCACTGATAGTGTGCCTACAGCCCCACAGTGTCATTTACCTGCTCAGATGAAGCCATAGACAGTTATTCATCCTGAAACACTTTCTTTTAAATTTTATTTTAGGCAAAATCTTCAACTTTTTACTGACTTCAGAGGCCATTACTCTGTCTCTGTATCACCTAGAGTGTTTCTGATACTTTCACGAGAAACTTCAGGGAGTTTTCTTTGTGGCAAGACCTCATGCATGCATGTAGTCGGAGCGGTATAGACGCTACAGTCATTTTAATTTGGGTATGTCATTTTAGGCGTTTTTGCTACAAAATGGGGTGGTGTGCAAGACGTTAAAAAAATCTACTAGTGAAGCACATTTTAAAAACATTGGTGTTCTTACAGTGAACCTTTCCAGGGATCTCGCATTATAAATCTGGTTTTGTTTTGTCTGTTTTTGTTTGTTATGCTCTGCTTGTTTTATTTTGGACCTCTGAGTGCCTTCTTTCCAGGTGCAAACTTGGAAGGTGCACATTTTCTTGTTCTTATTTGTTTTCTCTTTGTTTTGTTTTTGTGTTTGTTTGTTTTCTCTGTTTATTGTATGAGTTGTTGTTATTGATGTCTTTGGTGTGATTTTTCCTTGAAGTTATGAGAGTTCTGTGAAGGAATGGGGCAATCCAGGGTGCTGGGTGAGTGTAAGGGAAATCAGAGTTTTGGTTGCAATATATGTGTTTTGTGTTGTTGAGTGTTTGTGTATGTTGCATGCTGGTGTTGCTTTTTTATGTGTGGACCTCAGGAAGAGTTGCTACCCTAGTAGCAACTAATTAGAGATCCAGATAAATAACAAATAATTAAACACACACACTGATGGCAGCAAGCTGTGGGTTACACATATAAACACCGAAGCTAATTCTGATGGTGGAAAAAAGGAAATCGGGGTAAAAGACTCCAATTGGCCGTGGAGTTATAAAATCATTTCAATATAAATGTAGCCTTTAAAAATAGCATCTAGTCTCGTCCCATACATGGCCATACACGGATTCAATTCATCTTGACATGGTGAATTAGTATAGCTTACTTGTGGACATTTGGAAAGCCCATGTTGTGGGGTTGTGATAGCATGTTACAGTTTTACCCTCTTCCATCAAAATGAGAACATGAATTAAGGTTTTTTTAAACACAGCAAAAGCCACTAAAATAGGTAATAGACTGCTTTCCCATTGCTATTATACCAGGGCTGCGTGCACAGCTGTGTAACACCTCTTCTGCAAATGTGTATGCCTTAATATTTTGTTTTGTTTTATTGTTGTTTTTTTCTCTAATGCATCAGGTTCAACTTCTTTGGCTGGATAACAGGTTAGTAAACAGTAGAAAGCTGCATGGAGGCCAGTGACAATCGTTACTTCTACTACTTTTGATATTTCCCACTTATTTAGTCTCTTCTTAAACCCGGCACAGACTAAATTTTGAACGATGTTTGAGTGCTGCTTGAACGGAGACAAGCAAAGGGGCTAACATCAGTGCACCCAGTGGTGTCATGGTAATTGACGAGTTGCTAAGGGACAAAGCGGGTATACTCTCCTATTTCCAATGGGTTTTTGGCTGATAGGTGGGTATACTGTAAACAGCCAAAAAAAGAGGTGTGCACACCCCATGTACCTGTGTATATCCTTCACTTCACCACTAAGCACATCCATCCAGGTGTCATGTTTCCATTACTGCAGATTGGAGCCAATTGGAGCTAGAGCAAATGAATACCCGTGACTACTGCAGAGTCATTTGTCCCGTGAGTGAATGCCAATTGTAACGTTTTACAATTAAATACAAAAAACAGATGTTAGTAGGTGTTAGTGGGCTTCTGTCATGGCACAAGAGTGCAATACTGAGCCAGTGAATGCACAAAATAAAATTAGAGGCCTAAAGCCAAATGCTTTTCTGCCCTCTGGCATAGAGGACAGTATTGTTTGTGCGCGTGTGTTTGTATTTTACTTTGTTACAGAGTATTGTGACATACAGATGTATCATCCTAAGTGCTGCTCCTGTGGCCGTGGAACCTGTTCCCGCACACACACACACACACACACACACACACACACACACACACACATACACACTGGTATACCGACTATGTAAATAGCTTCAATTGGTATGCATTGGAAGGTGAAAAGAGTGTGAAGAACAGAGATTTCCTTGCAAGATTGTGAGTGGAAAGAAAAGAAGTACACTTTGCCTCCAAATGAGACCTGTGCGTGTGTGTTTGTGTGTGTGTGTGTGAGTGTGTGTGTGTGTGTGTGGTCCTCAGCGTCTGTTTGCCTCCTTGGAAATGAGCTCTTTTCAATAGTGAGATGTGTGAAGTGCCACCTCTTTCCATTCAGAAGAAGTTTCCGCTTGTCTGCCTCCTGGATATTGTTCCGCTTTCTCTTTCTCTCGTGCTCCCTCCATCCCCCTCCTGTTTCTCGCTCTCTTCCTCCATCCTCTCTACTTCGTTTAACTGGCTCTTGTGTTTTTCCTCTCTCCCTCATTTCTGTTTTACCCTTACAGATATGATACCTGGCACCATATCTGTCTTTGCATCGCCCTACTTACCAACCCCTCTCTCTTTTTCCCCACCTTATATCTTTCTTCAACTCCATCCCTCTGTCCTTCACTTTCCTTCCTCAACATAACAACACACATGTTGGATGAGTTAATGATGTGCTTGTGCTTGGATCTGCCTCGACTGCATATTCACCACAATATTTACCATATTATTATTTATTTACTGGGATGTTTTACATATCGCAGAATCTCCAAATCATCTCCTGCATTTGCATTTTCAGTTTTTTCTCTTTTCTCTTCGGCAGGTTCGCCTCCCTCATAGAAAAGAAATGTGCTGACTTGTTTCACTGTTAAACTCTCACGGCCAGTAGTCAGGGTGAGAGTGTCAGCCAAATGACTAAATTGTAAACAGCGAAAGTGCAAACTGTTTTTTAAAATGTTTAGAGGGTTAGGGGGGACATTTCTCTTAATGCATGCTAGACAGGTTCCATTATTTCTTCCAAAACCTGGAATTCTAGAGGGGCCAGCTGAGTGTTTAAGCTGTCCAGCGTGCCACAGACATATGGACTCAAGTCTCATTTTATGTGTGTCCCTGCATTGTTAATGCACAATGCATTTACTATTACCACATGTAGTCCAATTTTACATCTAGAAAGAGCTTTGAATAACATGCAAAAAGGTTTTATTCCTCTCCAGTTAATGTTCTGTCCATCTTGTATGAAACGTTTTTTTCCATGTGATATGTGTGTATTAAAGGGCCAATGTGTAATATTTGGCATGGTTTATTGTCAAATCTGAATCTGAATATTCTACCCATTAATGTGTTTATATAAGTGTATAATTGCTATAAAATAAAATTCGTTTGGTCTTCGTAGCCTTAGAATTATGCTTTTACATATACATACATATATATATATATATATATATATATATATATATATATATATGTATATATGTAGCAAGGGCCTTGCTTTAGAGAGGTCGCCATCTTGCGCCGCCATGTATGTACGGCAGACCGAGTGGACAATCCAGCCAGCCAGAGAACACGTTTCGCGTGTATAAATAAACCAACGAAGACAACGGAAGGAAGGAAGAAGGAGGAGGAAACAGCAGAGAGTGTTAGTAGTTCGTCGATAGAGAGTAGTGAAAAGTTTTTTTAGTTATAAAGTTTGCGAATGGACCACACTTACCACGCAACAGGAGAGAATGAACCCGAACCGTCATCTGCGAGGAAAAGAAGACGCAACTTCACTCTTTGTGATGCACTCTCTGCGGCGCTTTTACTCCTGATGATATATCTCCCCAACGATGGTAGCAGTAGCACCGAATCCCATTCTGTGCATTCAGCCTCTCTTCTCGCCCGCTCAGCATCAAACACATGGAGTTCCTCATCTGTATGCTCTGGCTCAATCAGGTATGGCTCTGGGTCTGTGTCCGCTACAAGAAACTCTTCGAAATCGCGTTCAAAGTCGTCCATTGCAGCTACTATAGTCCGGAGATATTGCTAGGCTAAATAAACAGCTGAGCTCTGTTTACCGGCTACGCTGTCAGTCAGTGTGCGGGCTGGAGATTGGTGGAGCAGAGAGGGGAGGGGGTGCCCGCTAGGTATCATAAATGAGAATGTGTGTATGGAGTGTGTGTGTTACACTAGAAGAGTCAGAGTTTGGGACAGAGTCTTTTACCCCCTGGAGTGTTACCGGAGTTTCTGGAGTGCTCAAATAAATGGGCCTTTTTCCCGAACGCTCCTCTGGTCTCCTGCTCGTGAGGGATTCATTACAATATCGTAACATGGTTTAGATTTCTAAATAAACATTCACTGCGTCGTTAGATAGACCTACTCCTGAAAAACTCATGTCTGCGCAAGGCTTTTTGTCCCTACGAGGCCACCGTCATTTACCCGACGGGAGGGGTGAGTGAGTGAGCCCTGCAATCTAGAATTTGACCACTGATGTCACTGTTTTCAACGGTTTTCAACCCATTTTAGACAGTGGCCCTTTAAGGATGCCAGGAAGCAACTAATATAATCTTGTGTGGATCCTGTTGTTTCTTATTTCTGCTCATCTGCCATAGTGTCTTTGGCTTTACTGAAGATGACAATAGAGTCATAATGTCGATCTCAAGGCACAGCCACGGGGAGGGAGGGGTCCAATTTGGGGACTGCAGAATTGCATCTCTGATTTTTGCAGATGATGTGGTTTTGTTGGCTTCATCTGACCTGAGACGAGTTGAGTAGTGTACTATTGAAAGAGCTGATATATATAGAAATGAATATGAAATTCAAAAATATAGAGTAATTATCAACTGCATAGAAATCAACCTATGGTCAACAATCACTTTTAATAGGGGCAAAAAAGCGTATGCTTATTTTTCTTTTGCATAAATAAATGACATATTGTTTGTTTACAATATTCTGGCACCGTTACGCTCCGTTTCTCCCATCTTGTCAACGCCCGAGTAGGAAAAATCCAATGCCTCTACGGTCCGACAGTCAAGGGAACCGCTGCCGTGCTGCGTGCTAGTCCGTTACTATCGGTCATTTTCACCTCCATTGGAATGAATGACTCCTGATGAGCGTCAGTCCGTCAATGCCTTAGGTTGCGCACCCAGCTTTACTGCCTCAAGCAAGGGAGTTCAAGTATCGTGGAGTCTTGTTCACAAGTGAGTGTAGAATGGAGTGTGAGATGGTGCGGTTCCTGCAGTGATGTGGGCACTGTGCCAGACCGTTGTGGTGAAGAGGGAGCTGGGCCGGAAGGCAAAGCTTTTGATTTACTGGTCCATTTTCATCCCAGCCCTCACCTATGGTCATGGACTCTGGGTAGTGACTGAAAGGATGAGATTGCAGATATAAGTGGCTAAGATAAGTTTTCTCTGTTGGGTGGCGATAGGTAAGGGGTAGGGTAAGGAGCTGGAGAGCGTTCCTGGGGAGAGGGATGTCTGGGGTGCTTTGCTTGGCCTGCTGCCTCTGTGACCTGGCCTCGGATCAGCGGATAAAAATGTATAAATCAATGGACAATACTGTTTTACACCCTTCTGAACTCAAAGGGGCTACTATATGGGGTTTTTGCTAAGACAAAAAACGCCATAAACACATACAATGCAGGGGTGCCAAAAACTGCAGTTCATAGGATGGCCACTTGAGGCTGGCTCCAAGATAGTCAGTTCCCAGAGACCTCCATGTTAAGATGCCCAACTCTACAGCAAAATAAACAAATTCTTGACAACTGTCCAGGGACTGAATTTTAACATAAGTCACCTGTTTACAATTTAAAGTTATAGTCAGGTTTAAGGGCGTTGCTGCTTGAGTGACAGGCTGTCTGTGAAGAGTAGCTACAGTCTGTGAGTCAGATCCACCCCCTGCTCCTCTACAGCTCCACTTTCGTTTAAATATGGTCACTTCTTTCTCCAAAAGAAAGAAGTTGGTGACAGCCGGGCACGTATGGTTCCCCACTGTCATTTCAATACCAAACACTCCCACAAAAAAACAGTGTCAGGACATGACCCATCTAAATGTTCTTTACCCATAACTCCACGACCACAAGATGAGTGGATGGATAGTGCATTAAAATAATCAATCTAACCCCCAGTTTGTCAAAAACTAGATGCATCATGAATGAATTAACTCAGAGATGAAGCAAAGGCATCTCCAGTTTTACTCCCTAACTGATCCAGCAACCTGGATTTTAATGACTTGATGGAATATTTTTCTCAGAGACATATGGGGAAAAGTAAACACCTGGTTTGAGGTCACACATCTTGCCCTGATACCACCTATGAATGCTTGCCACTAGTTCAATGAGCAGTATAACAGTTTGTCAGATTGCATGATCAATTCTTTGCTGTTCAGTGGCATAGTTGTCTGGCTGTGTATAGAGTTTCACTGTCTGACAGCTGCTGGTGCTGATAAACTTGTGCTGGTGTTGGATGAAATATTCAGCATTGTGTCAGACTTTATTAGAGATAAAATCAAATGGATGTATGGTAGACAATGAACACTGTCAGTTACCTCCACACACATGCAGGTATTAGACATGTGGCATTAGCACTGTCAGACAGCAGCATTACATTTCTCTGTTTTTGTTATTTAAACCACATGGCTTTTTAAAGACAGCAACATGTAACACAGTGAGAGAAGGAGGAGGACTAAATGTGACAAGGGTCCCTGCACAGACTCAAGCCAGCCACATGGCAAGTCTTCCAGACCGTCGGTCCAGGAGAACGCCCGCGTATCAGCCAGTAATCCTAGGGAGAGTGGGACAGAACCCAAATGTTCTTAATCCCTGTTTGTGATTAACTGCTGTGCAAACTGCATTTTAATTCTACCCACTGACACTGTTGAGTCTCTGCAGAGCCCTCTTTCTGAAGAAAGTTTGCTAGAATTTCAACTCAAAGTCTCATTAAAAAACAATATTTATGTGTCTGCAATAAAAATGAAGGTGTTGGTTGCCATGCTAGGGCTCAAGGCTGTTGTTCAGCCGGTCCATCACTTTGGTCCAGACTGAATTATCTCAATAACTACTGGATGAGTTTCCATGAAATATTGTACGGACATTCATAGTCCCTGGAGGATGAATCCGAGACAGTCTTTTGTGAACTTTAGTGATTTTTTATTTGGTGTCTGTAGCCATCTTGCTACCCCTGTGAGTTCCCTAGCAGAGACGCACAGATTCTGCACTCTGTCTAAATGCAATACTTTTATTTATAGCTGCCCAGCAAACAACAAAATCAGTCAATAACATGTGTCTTTGGCTGCCCAGCTTCTCAAGCACATGTCTCTAAGTCAATCTTGGACCAAAAACTCAGGCAGTGTCCTTCTCCTCGGTCTGGGCCGCAGTCATCCGAGGGCCAGCACACTACTGCATGAAAAAGGGAGAGATGTAACCAGAACAAACAAGTGGCAGCTGTGTCAGTCAACTTACCTGGTGCTACTCTCATGAGCCGTCACCCCACACCTTTCCCTTGCATCTGACTACTAACAACACCCACCTCCAAAGTGGTATCATCAGCTTAATATTTCAACTTGTCCAGTGCTTTGGTTTATCTATATATTGGTGTGGCCAGAGAATTGATTGATTGATTGAAGGCTCTTCATGACTATATTTACTATGTTTCTCCATGTTTTCTATTTTTTAGACTGTGTGTAGTCCACGATCATCAGGCAGAGCTTTTCTGTCCTTTCCAAAGTACCAGCCTCTGCTGCCGCCTGGCCTCACTCTCACTTCATCAAATACTGACTGTTGAATGAGGTATGAGACTCACATGGTGGCAGCAGTTTTTACCATCTGATCAACTTCCGTAGTATAAAGAGCAAGACAGTCTGCACAAGGCGGGTGCAAGAGGAGGTCGATGGGTCGAGCAAACTCCAAACTTTCATCGAGGAGCCCTCTGTTTGACTTTTGGTTTCACATGGAACACAATCGAGTTATTTTGATAACAAAGTGTGATGTTATGAGTAGCATACTATGCTAGTGACGTTTGTCATGACATATGTGATGAATGTCAAGTCGCGTTGCATCACAAATTTTAAGCTGAACCTAACTGTGTTCATTTGCCTAAATCTAAAAATATGTTGTTTACCTAAATAAGTTTATTTTGAAAAGGGACTGAATGCATGATGTAACAAGCATACGTTGACATGCCGTTCCTGAGCGTCCAAAGCGGATGAAATAGGAGTACCTAAAGCGTCATAGTTTGATGTGTAGGGCAACTGACCCAAAGTCGGTATGTTGGGGGTGAGAATGTGTTGTTTGCAGAGGCTCTCAAATGTCCTATCAGATAAAATAATAGTGTCGTGTTGTTCATGAACGAATCGTTCAAAAGAACGAATCTGTTGAGTGAACGTACTGAACTGAATCACTTACGGAACTGATTCGTTCATATCTCAGTTCAGTTGAGCTCAGCAGCGAGCATGCAGGCTGGGAGTGGAACCATTGATTCGGTCCGCGCGAACGATGAATCACTTGTGGGTCGTGAGGCAGCCAGGGTGCAGGTAGGGACTGCCTATCGCGTGACGAATCACTCGGTGAACGACGTAACCTCGATCCCTGAGTGATTCAAATCATTTCTTGTCAGCGATACACTTTATAGGGACCGTTTTCTCCAAGCTAACAGCTAATGTAGCTAGGAGTCAAGTCACATGAACACAATCACCCCACCCCCCCACCCCCCCATTGTTTTAACAGACCTAGTTTCCAGAAAAACAAACTTAAAACATTAGGCTGGCCAGTAATGAGACTCACCAGTGCAGGGCAGACGCAGCAGCAGCTCAGCCATGTATCAGTTCAGTGAGTCGCACTATACAGCACACGGTCAGGGCTCTTCCCGCCAAGCACTGAACGATTCGGTTAACAAATCTTTTGAACAAATCTTTTGAATGAACTGATTCTAGTGATTCAGTAACATCTAAAGAACTGCTTTGCCCATCACTACAAAAATTTTCTTAAATGGCATAATTTTATCAAAGAGTTTAGCACTCACTTGTTTTTTTTACTTGATTTTCCTTGAGGATTTTTTCTTTGAGTTGTCTTTTAATTTGTCTTTTTTATTTTGTTTTGACTGTTTGCCTTTTTCTTTCCCTGAAGTACTTGACTTACAATATAAATTCATTTTAATTCAATTATATTAATATATTTTTAATAAGCTCATTATATTGTATCATTTTTTTTTTGGTTTATTTAACTGGAATATATATTTTCTGTCATTTATTTTCTTTTTAAGTGTTTAATGTCTTGTATTTGATTTTAAGTTACTAGTTTTTATTTGTTGCCTTGTCTGAAGCACTTGACTTGGTGCTTGTCTTGTTACTGTTAGACATAAAATTAATTACAGTTCAATTTATTTTAAAACCCCTTTAAGGGAAAATGTCATCCACAATAAGTGTTAATGCATGATACAATGAAGTATTGTTTTATCTAGAAAATGTAAGAAAAAAAAACCAATTGGTTCCAGCAGAAAAAGAGAACTCAACAGCACTAGTCAGCACAGAGAGTAACGGTTAAAAAAAGTCTTGAAAGCAAGGTTTGGTACAGAAGGGAACAAACAGACTCAATACACAAGGAGAGCAAGGTGATTTGACACAGGTGGAACAAATCAGGGCGGGGCAGTCAATTGCTAAGGTGAGAAAACAAACAGAGGCAGGAAATAAAATGACCTGATTAATGAGTGTGGATATCAAAATAAAACTTTAACTATGAATTAACAAATGAATGAAACTAGGCTCGTGACAGAAAACGCCAAAAACAGGAGTAAAAACAAATACAGATAAACTAATATAAGCAACTAAAAGATACGGCACCAAATAGTCATGTACAGAAAGTCTCTGGATGCAGAGCAAGACCGTGACAGAAAATTCAGCTACACTGCAAATGTATCACTAACAACCACAGATGGGACAAACAGATGACTGCAGGCTGACTGTGATGTTGGGTATTGTGGCAGCGGTGTCAGGAAACACCAAATTCTGCAGGCACGCCAAGTAAACAGCACTAACACTGCAGCAGGAATGCCCCCAAACCTGGGGATCAGCCCGGAGCAGTCTACACCGCTGTTTACCAAACATCAATTACAGTATGCGCTACACAAATGATTCACATGTTTGTCCCTTATTAAGGCAATAGTACACATGCCTGAAAATAATACATGCAATAACCACAAGGGGAAATAAATAACAGATTAGACAAAGCAGCAGTGGCAGACGTCCTCAAGAAGGGAAATAAACAATTCCTCAGTTGCTTCGGGCCAAGACACATTTACATAAAATACACTGAGGTGGAGGTTAAAGCACAACCAGCTGGAAAGAAACACTCAGTGCAGTCGATGTTTCCCCTCATAACACAACGAGCCTCTGTGCAGAGCTTCCATTGATGTGTTGGAACAAGCAAAAAACAGTGGAATGGCCCTTTATGGATGATTTAAAGTCCATCTTGCTGGGATCTGTAAAACAGGAGGACAGAAGCAAAAAAAAAAAAAGACTAACAGCTCATTTGATCGGTCAAGCGATCAGATGAAAACCCCCCTCCAACCAGGCTATTCCATGCTACTATATATTACATTTAAAATGCTTTGGGAACAAATTCCCAATAAAAGTCCAATTCCTATGCAGCTTTATGAAACCTGACACCCATGTCTTTGAGGAACATAACCCTCCTATTTCTTATTTAGATTCTTATTTTCATTCCTTTTGTTAAGCAGGGCGGAAAATAAAGCGTCTGCATGCATGTCATTTAAGGCCTAACATTTGTAGCAGTAGTGAAATGTTGTCATTATGTAGTTATGGCCATGGGTAATGATGCACAGTAACTGCTCCTGCACTGTTGGAGAATAATGGCTGACTTCACAAAGAATCCATTTCTCCACATGGAGGAATAGTGTTTAGAGAGCCTAATATTTATGATCATCTGTTCTCTGATGGCATGTGCATTTCATCTGTTATCTGACTTTTTTTTTCTTCGAATGCTCAGATCAAGATGTACGAAAACAAATATTGATATGTCAACTCATACAGCCTCTTGCAAAACAGTCCAAAACCTTACATCTAAACTGTAACACTGATAGCAAAAGTACTAAAGTTATACAAATTAATAAAATATAATTGATACTAGATCATCTTATAAAAAGCCAAAAGTCTAAAGAATTACAATTCCCTACCCAGGACTGTTTTTAATTGATGACTGAGACATTATCTTTAGAAATATTAAGAATAATAAACTGCCATCTAAAACCCTGTTTCCACCAGGCAGTCTGGTACGATACAGGTCAGTTGGTTTTCGTTTCTTCTTTTTCCACTGCAAAAAGTTGTGAATGGTACCAATGGAACGGTTCTGTACCGTCCCCATTTTTGGTCCCCCCTCTGTTGGGGTACCTAGCACACAGATCTGATACTAGAAAGGTGGAGCTGTGAACACTGCAGTCTATTGACTGGTCAGTAGCGACGGTCACTCTCCTCATGGTCGAGTTGTCGCTGGTTTTGTAACCACTGTTCATACCGTGGACAGTTTTACATAAGTAGACTATAACTATAAAGTAAAGGATGTTTTGCTGCCTCTTGCAGCAGCTGGATTCTGAGAAAATAATTCAGTTCACTGGGCCGACTGCTGGCCACTTTTGAGGTGGAACATTTACTCATAATGTTACTCAATGCATGAGTTGATGACCTGAATCCATCAGAACACCTTAAATTTCAATGTGACAACTTTGACCATTACTTTAGCTGTTTTTTTGTCTCTCTTGGATGACACAGAAGTTTAGTAATGAATGGAACTTGAAGCGTTTAAAAATATATACATCAGTTTCAGCTGGGTGATGTGAACTGCTTAAATTCTAATCCTCATTTTGGGGAAAAAAGCATCACAGTGTGTCGTTCCTGTGGGCTGCAGCCGGCTGTGTTTGCCTGAGAAGGACTAAATGCAGAAACCTGCTATTTTTAAATATCCCATATAGAGAGTCTCTCACTGCAGCCTGTTCTATTTTGTTCTGAAAATGTTAGCATGCAATCCTGTTCCGTAGACAATAAATGAGACGCAGATGTTTCATTTATGAGGAAATACAGTGAGTGCTGGACGGAGCAGTGAGTGACAACAACCCCGTCCACATTCAAGGGTACTGTTTGCAGTTGAAATGCTAAACGGATCTAGGGTCTAGGTACCATGTCTGAAGAGTTACCTTGGTCCCAAAGGTACCATTCCAGAAGTGTTTGGTGGAAATGCAACTTAACTAGCAAGAGGTATGGTTTATTGTACATTTTTGTGTACTTCTTTTCACCCCATCTTTGTATAAAGCAAAATCCTTCGACATGTATGCCCTGACAACAGTTTGGCTATGAAAAATGAGAATAACAAAACAATATTAATGAAAGGTTCTGGATGGGGTGTTTTTCATGTCAAAATATAATTAATATGATTTCTGTTACTCTCGCCCGATGTCAGCTGGGATAGGCTCCAGCCCCCCCGCGACCCTCAAGAGGATGAAGAGGTTAGAAGATGAATGAATGATTTCTGTTAGAAGTGTTGCAGCTTGGTGGGGAACTTTACATATATTCTGTTACTCCCCAAAACTAGTGAAAAATAAATAAATAAAGAGATAGCTGATTTTGGGTTTTAATTGGACTTTTTTTGGATTGGATTGGATTTTTTTTCTAATGATTTTTCCAAAGATATTGACCACAGTCTAACTGAAACCCCTAAATACTGTAAGGGAAACAGTCGAGATATTTTTTGTCGTGCACAAGATCATCTCAGTGCTTCAACTGTAGCTACATGCTTTGCCAGTTATGCTTTGGAGATTCGCAATTATTGCAAAAAAATGTAAATTCTTGGAAAATTCTGCAAAACCCCAGATTACATTCGAAGTGTTGTGAATATTGGTGATTTCAACTTCACATACTCACAGAAAGCTCTGATCTTGGAAACAGGAAATGGCCTGCACAGACTCAAGGAGGGCATTAATGGAACACTGGCAAATTCATGATGCCAACCCCCCTTTGGTGCAAATATCCTGCACTTCTGGTGGCTGTGTGATAGTCAAACACACACACTCAGCTGGAAATAAAGGACAAAAGAAACTTTCCATGTAAAATAAATAGAAATGTACATTCATTTATATGTTTTGCAAACCTTAAGTGTCATATTCACCTGTATCAAATTGTGATCACCTTCTATGAGCCTGCTTATTTCTTTTAATTCAGTTAATCAAGTTTTAGGATAAGCAAAGCAAACAATGTTAATAATGTAAAAGACAGTTTAAAGAGAATCAGACTGAGAGTTTTATTGATGGGAGGAGTTGACAGAGAAAAATGGGGAGATCGACTCAAGCCGTCTCGCCACGTTGGGCTGAGCAGACTCGAGAACAACTGGCAATGCCTGAGGATCCCTGAGAGCTCTGGATGAGAATTGACTGCCTGTTCCCTCCAGCGCAGCTTTCTCGTGACTGAATATTGTCCACTAGTTTTAAGACTGATTAGGTTAAATCTGTACTTAAATAATACTTAACCCCCAAAATCTCCACGTCTGTTACTCACCAAGTGGTGCCTTGAATTCTTAGAGACAACTTTGTTTTTGTCTCCAATGTGAACGTAAAATCCAAAAACAAACAAATGTCTTGATGAATTAAAGTAGAGGAGGTCTGTGTTTAATAATCACAAATCTATATCTGTCTACATAATCTCACACAACTCCTGCAGGATAATCCAAATGTCATTTATACAGTCGGGTGCTCAGTACTTCCCAAATACATGCATTTTACACTTTGGCGTAAGCCCCAAATTCCACCAGATGCGTGTTGGTTGCGTCTGCACTCCAGAACGGCAGTGGAGCCAATACATTTCAGTTCCAGACAATATGTGATTCCACCAGCTGCGGCTCTGCTGCGTTCTGGCTCCGTCACAGCTGCGGCGCTCCGGAGCCCTCCGCAACAGATACGCAGGACTTCTATTTTTGCCAGACTGCCAGACTCAAAACATCCAGTTAATTTTCAAAATAAAATACAGTGTTCACGGCGGATAATATTTCCCTGCACTACACCTTGAAAACATCATAATGGGCGGAGGCAGGCCTGAAGTCAATAGGTCAGAGGTTTTCAGACGTCATTTCACCCCGTTGACACCATGGACGAGGAGATATTAATCATGGTGGTGCACCGAGATGTCTTCCTACTACTCCTCTGGTTTTGTGGTTCTGTTCATAGAAACTACATCTTGTTATATCACACGATTATGTGTGAATTCGTGAGATCTCGTTGGTCCTTGTGACTCCAGCTGTCCGGCAGAGCTGCACCGCTCCGCACAGCAAACGCAGCCAGTGGGTGCTGATGGACGGCAGAACACACAGTGGATAACCAGCGCAGCCGTTCCGCAACGGACATGCATCCAGTGGAATTCCGGCATAAGAGTACCGATCCTTGAGCTGCTCTGTTCAAGCAGAGTTCAAATGCATGCGTTTGCCTGGGAACGCTGCTTGTCGGTGCATGAGAGTGTTTGCGTGGAAGGATTTTTTTTTTGTAAAGATATTGTTTACTACTACTGTAAATGAGACCTAGATTATTCTGCAGGAGTTGTGGGAGAGTTTGTAAACTGATGCTTTTTGGTATAGTCTTGCTGTGTGGAGGGCTTGTGTGATAAGGAGGAGGTGATGAAGGATTTGACAAACTGCTCAAAGCACTTCATGATGATGGATGCAAGTGAGACTGGGCAGTAGCTGTTCAGACAGAGGGCTTCAGTCTTTCTGGAGAC
Source organism: Epinephelus fuscoguttatus (assembly GCF_011397635.1). Lineage (NCBI taxonomy): Eukaryota > Metazoa > Chordata > Actinopteri > Perciformes > Serranidae > Epinephelus > Epinephelus fuscoguttatus. The sequence continues at coordinate 12,379,091 of NC_064754.1, read as the reverse complement.
AATAATGATCTTTGACAACAGACTGGAGCAGTGAGAGGTTAAAAGAGAAACATCTGCCTGTTGATCTTCACACATTTCAAGAGCTCAGCCAGGGATGCCATCAGGTTGAGGTGCCCTCTGTGGATTTATCCTTTCAAAGGATCTGCACACATCTGCCCTGGATATTACCAGTGGGCAGGGGTCCTGGGCCCTCTGTCCCTCCTTGGGCAGGGAGTTGTTATCAAAGCATGCATTGAATGTGCTCAGTGCATCTGGGAGAGATGTAGACATTACTCAGTGCTGCTGCTCTTCCTTTTGTTGTCTGTGATGGTTCTTAGTCCAGACTACATGATCCTGGTGTTGGAGCTCTGGTAGTTAGACTCCACTTTGTCCCTGTATTGTCTCTTAGCGCTGCTAATTGCTCCTGAATTGTTAGTGCCAGTCAGAGGCATGGACATCCCCATTAACCCAGGGCTTCTGATTTCAGATCGTTCTTACAGTAATCCTCAGTACGTCATCGATGCATTTGTTGATGTAGCTAATGACCACGTCCATGTATGTGTATGTTGTTGTCCCGAAACCTAGAGCGTGAACAGTTAGTTCAGTTAGTTAGTGAGTGCTAAAGACTACGAACTACCAATTCAGCTGTAGTAAAACCTATTTGTAAAGCCAGATTCAGACCAAAGACTCACGACAAGATGAAACCGTTTTAGAAAGTTGCAGAGAGAGGTTGCAGTGGTGTGAGCTGGCTGTTCTGAGCTCAACTCAAGCCAGCTGATGATGTCACCTGCAACTCAGCTGGTCAAACTGCCGACGGCTGGTTTCACAACCCAAAGCACATCATGTCCACACGTCACAGGTAAAGCTTTTAAGCCATGGCAGGTAAAGCCAGATCTGGCATTGGATTATGATGATCTACATTTTTATAGAGGTATTCTTATGATGTTATTTATTCATCTATCATTTTGTGTTTCTTATTGCTATGTTGGGTATAATATTTCTTTTCTATGTACTACGTTGTATGTTTTATTTTTATGGCTGCAGTATGGGTGTAGGGCCAAGACCAGTATCCCAACAGCCAGTTCACTTGTAGTGAAGTCTGCTGATCAAGTCAAAATGATGGTGTGTTCACTTATTCGGGTAGGTGCTCTGTCCCCATTGAGCCCTCTGTTTCCGCCCTTGCAGTGGCTCACACACACACACATTCTCAGTAACAGATTGATAATTGCCGCTGGTTATTTATTTTAATGTGGCATACTGATTATGAATACAGTCCGAGAAAAAAAAAAACTTTAATGGAAACGCCAGAAATTCGATATTTGGAAAATGCAACTTTTGCTAATGGAAACAGATTTAGCGAATAAACGATGACGTAGGCTACCGGATCCTACTTCTACTTCACTTCCGCTCCACGGTCTGGTCTGGTCCGCTCTGGTCAGTGAGTGTAGTCTTTCTCATTTCTTTTTCAGGACTCTTATGTACGCTGACAACGCTGATATGAGTGTGATGAGAGCTCTCGCAATAACCAAGAAGTTCCAAAGGAATCTCTCCATCTCGTCGTAGTCATGGATGTGCCGGTAGTTGTTTACATCAATTGTGGACATGAGACGCTCTCAGTGACTTCATCCCACGGCGCTCTCTTCTTCTACGGGTGTTCTTTTGCATTTTTATTTTTCACGAGTAGCTCCACCTACTGCTCGACCTGTTGACTCCCAATACTCGCAAAACAATAATGAATGGAAACTGCATAAATTCGCATTTTTTTTGCGCATTTTCACAAAATTTGCGATACATTTGGATGGAAACCCAGTTACCGTCCTCATTCATATTTTGAGAAGCTAATTATATTCAGCCACAAAATAAGCCTGAAAAGCTGGAAATCAAATTTGAAGCACAGAGAGTTGTTGCGCAGCGTCTCATCTTGTTGCACTGGTGTGAATGAAAGTTGCAAAATGGTGCATTCCAAGTAGACGCCTGTTTCAACTCGTGTCGTCGCAAATCTTTGGTCGAAATTGGTGTTGACAGCTGTTAAATAGACTCCTGTTAAATAAATCTTAAATTTTAAATAGAGTCAAGATTTTAAAAAATGCTGAAGTAAAAGTAAAATTAAAACACATTAAATCACCAACACTAAAGAAAGTAGCTTATTCTTTTGAAAAGGAGCAAAGTATGTGAGTAAGAAAAAATGACATTTAACTACTGTTCAACATTCATTTAGTCATGTTTAGGTAATAAGTAGGCCTTCAAGTAACATGGCAAAACAAATTAAAGTCTACTAATATAAACATAAACACCCACAATACAATTAGAGAAATAAATGAACAGAAAATAAAACTAAAGCAAAATTAGATTTGGGCCAATAAACTGCAATAACCCTGCTTCCCAGCTTTCACTTACTCCGTCTTACACCTTGCCCTCCAACTGAAGATATTTTTTACACACGGCCTGAAACCCTCATAAAGCCACAAGTGCTGAGAAATGCATCAGAAATTTAATATCATTAAACATTAGGAAGGCTCCAAATTGTGTTAAAAAGCTTGATTTATCCGGTTCCACGCAGGAGGTACTTTCATATTTTATTTCAGTTTTATCACATTATAAAATTAGAATGTGTCCAGGAGTGTTTTCTCTTTGTGACACAAGTTTGTTTTTACAGTTTGGATCCCTGTTCGCTGTCAGTCACTGCGAGTCTTAACGAGCGTGTGTGTGTGTGTGTAGGTGTGTGTGCATGTGTGTGTTATCCCGAGCCCAGGGAATAATCATTAAAATTACATTAAAATAGATTGCTGCTTCTAGATTTATCCTGCACCTTACTCAGACCTGTCACTCAACTTTATGTGCCTGTGTGTGTGTGTGTGTGTGTGTGTGTGTGTGTGTGTGTGTGTGTGTGTGTTGTTTATATAAGCGTGTGCCTGCATGTGTGCACATGTGCTAACGGTAGAGCACATGTAAGAGGATTATAGTAATCTTATTACAAAATTTCTACCTACTAATGGATCAGATAAACCGGATCAGACCACTCAATGCATCTTTCCTGTTTTCTTTTATTTTGAAAAACTGTTGATTAACTGTTGGATTACTTATAAACACTTGAAGGTGAAAGGTGTCTATATTTTGGGCTGTTTACAGTAAGTGCTACAACTCCTATATTTAGTAAATTGAATTATATTTTAAACATCATTTAAAATATAATTCAATGATTCAAAAAGAGGTTAAAAAGTGCAACTAAAGCAACATTTACATTACACAAATGCTATATATTGCATTTTTTTAAATATATATACCTTAGTAAAGCCAAAATTTGTCAGTAAAAAAATGACACCGACAAACGTCAGTGATACATTACAGACAAAAAAAAAAGTGATGATAAAGCAAATGAAGACACTAATTGAATAAGTACATGTCACTTATTCATTCAGAACTGTCAGAATTATTTTAACTTTATTCAATTCAATTCAATGGAACTTTATTTATCCCAAAGGAAATTCTTGTGCCAGAGAATGCTTCAAATTACCCCTACACTAAGTACACTAACCACAATACTGGCAACTTACAACAGTAACAACCACAACAACCTGTGGGTTCCCCGGGTCAGTATTACAGATCTGGCAAAATATACAAATCTACAAGATAAGAAGTGTTTTCAAGGAGCAAAAGCAAAAAAAAAAAAAAAAAACAGTGCCTAATAGAGAAACAATAGGAGTATGATAAGTACAAGAGTCACCTAAAATTAATTAAAATGGTGGGAAAAAAATAAAATGGTGGAAAAAAACAGACTGCACCTGATAATCAATGTTTTATTGAATATGATATAACAATGAGAAGTAGTTTTGCACATGATTAAGAAAATGATTTACATTGACATGTGAACATGACATTGAAAAGTAGTAATGTGCATCATATTAAGTAATAGTGCAGCTAATGTAGGTGAATATTGGTGTCATATGGAATTATGTTTCCTAAAGATTATTATTGATGTCACAAAATAACAATACAGATTACAATTACAGTAACAGCTTTTTATATGTATTACAGTAACACCTTACTAAATGTATTTATTTGACCTTTATTTAACCACAAATCTGTTTATATACTTTGCAAAATAATCACAAGAATCATTTTAAAAATTGCTGTTAAAATGTATTGTATTTGTGTTCATCTCAACAAGCCATGTATTTTCATTTTAAGCTTTTTTTTTCTTGAATTCTGCCACACACACACAGAAAACATTTTTAGTAAAGACAACAAATCAAACAAGAAGAAGCACAATAAATAAAAAGAAAAGCTAAGTGAGGAAATATAAAAATGTAACATAATAATAAAGGCTTAGTCTAAGTGGGTCAGAAAACATTTACAACAAATGGGTTTACAAAAATGTCAAGCAGACAAATTGATTTGTTTTTCTTCCAGTTTTTAGGACAATGATGCCAAGATGTGCACATACAGTAAACATTATCTCTCCATTTA